>NC_050511.2:33885560-34213893 GCF_012460135.2 Molothrus ater | reverse complement strand
CCATGTTGCATTTATGTTTGGCTTTTGCTGAATCTGTGTGCTCATAATTTAGGAAGTTTTGTGTGTAGGGGAACATCATATTGTATCAATAGTCTTGGGAGGTATGTGGAGAACAACAGCTTGGGTGAGGATTGGTGTTTTAAACCAATGATCAGTTATTTAAAAAGTCTTCTACTAGTAATTAAAATGACATTTCTTTTCCTGCAAAAGCTATTTTAGCAAGTTCTTGATGCCTTTGTGTACTGATAGAGTTGTAAGCATGGGTGAATATTAATATTAAATGTGTGAATATAGGTGAGTGAGGTGAACTACATACAATTTAAAAAGCTATAAAAACTAAGTCATTGCCTTTAAATAGGAGTTCAGTGCATAGGAGACTGCTAATGCATATCCAAATGAAGGAATTACTCATTAACACACATTACTTAGATGGAGGCTACAATGAAGAGTACAGTTAGCTGCAGGAGGAAAGTACTGGTATGCAATGTAAGAAGTGTCTTTTTCTAAGGAGGCATTGTTTTCTTCTCAGAAACTCCAAGTTTCTATTTGTTGTGGGACCCACCTTTTTCTTTTTTTTTGGCTTAGATGCTTCTCTGAAGAAAAGGAAAGGAAAATAGTGACTTTGACTCCTTTTATTAAAAGGTTCCTTGGTAGTGCTAAGTATACCCTGTAGATTAGGGGAAAATAAAATCAGTGAATGAGGCCCTAGAATACTTTCTTAAACCAATTTTTTGATATGTACAAGATGCTGTTTGAACTGCTTAAAGACAAAGTGAGATTTTCTTCTCATTTGAGGTATCATTAGGGTTTTTTTTAATTTGTAATCTGTGACTTGTCAATGTGCTGTCTTCCAAACCATCACAGCTATTTCTTATAAGTGGTTGGAGATTACACAGCTATAAGATTAATAACACATGTAACTACACAACACTCCAGAGCATGTATGTGCACTGCTCTACCTAAATGTTTTATTGTAGAGGTGCTTGTGCCACAGGGATGAAATATCTAGGGCAAAAAGGAATTACTCTGCACTGATTCCCTCCTGTGTAATACTGCCACTTTCTAAGTATATTAACCAAGTTAAGTTATAATATGTTTTAAGTATAGCAATTTCTAATTATAGTAACCAAGTTATTTGACATGATTCTTAAAACGCCTCACTTGTAGCTGAATGCTTGCTTGGGCTGAAGAATAGTAATAAAAGGAAATCTACAGCTATTCTGTGAGATGAAAGTTTGTTAAGGCATAATGATGACAGATATTTCTTATAATAGGCTGTGAAAAATATTACCACCACCAATGAATGGCTTGATCTTCACTCTCAGCTCCAGATGACCTGTTCTGTTGTTCATAAGGGTAAGTATAATTCCCTTGTTAAAGTATTGGTAAAATTTAGAATTATTTTAAACCATGTCATTTTGCCTTTTTATTTTGTTTACTTTGGCAAACGCACTCAGAGTGTCTTACCAAGGTGATCTCTATCTTAGTGGTTTATTCTTGGTCTAGAATGGCTTTACAACTGTGATAGGATACAATGTCAAATAGTTAGAGCATGATGTTAATAATGCCAAGGCTGTGGCTTTGATCCCTATATGGGCAATTCACTTAAGGATTGGACTCAGTGAACATTGGACTCAGAATATTCTGCAACTCTGTAGTAGTCTATTATTTCCTTGCTAATTTGAGGAGATACAGTATATTGATGCAGCCAAGGACCTTAGACTACTGAGACATGCCACTGAATATCTGAGTCATGAGCTTCATAGTTTTGCCCTTTCAAGAACATCTCACGCAGTAGGCTGAGGAGCAAGACCGCACTGGACACTGGTGTGGGGAAAAGATGCAGAGTCATGTAGAATCAGTCATATGCTGGACATATTGCTGGGCCAGTGCTGTCATTTTAGTCTGTGTGGAAAATACTTCCTAGGGTACAAGGAATACCCTAGGAATATCTCTGAGAAGTTTGAATTTAGCAAAAATGGATAATAAATTATAGGATTTTTCTGAACAATTACCTTTGTAAAGCAAATACTGTCTTTGTAACTTAAGCTTCTGTTATTAGATGTCGTCTGTTACTGAAAATGGAGACATTACTGCTGGAAAGGCAAATGAAGAGAAAACATATAAAAAGGTAAATAAAAGCTTCAACCTTTTTATTGTATGTTTTTCCCTTCATGTCAGTAATTCAGACCTGCTGTATGTGAATATATTTCAGAACTTATTAAAACCAAGAACAAATAAAACCTGTTCCATGGGGTTTTGAAATTACTTTATCCCTTCTGTGAAATCATAAAATATTTCTATCCACCACAGAACTGACTATTTAAAACTTGTTTAGTCCAGTTTTAAAGTATACCATATTGCTCGATTGATAGAAATTTTTGCTCTTAGCAACACACACATCTCTGGCCTTAAACACTGTTGTAAGAAATTTACAGTTTCCAAATGCTTTGAGTGTTTATGTAATGTGTCTAGACTACAAACCTGAAAAGCAAAGCATCTTTCCAGCACTTTGCCAAGCAGACCACTATTTGTTTGCTAAGTATTTTTTTAAAGAGATGTATAAGAGAGAACATATTTAATGTAGGAGCATGCATCAATAGTCCATTTAGATATTGCTGATAGTGGTATGGGGTTTGTTTTTCTGATACAGATTGTCCGTGACCAGCATTATTTAAGTCCACTAGCAATTTTGATGACTAAGCTGAGCTATAAAAGCAAATTTTTCTTTACATATTTACACAACCAAACTGTTAGCTACTGGATTTTATCATTACTTTGACAGATCATCTCAAAGAAATGGTGATTATGTTTTAAAATGAATTCTGTAATCTAGCCACTGTAATCTAGAAGTCCACATGCTTCTGTAGTACATGCAGTGATTAGGGTTTTTAATTTCTGGGTGTTGCTTACAGCAACCAGCAACTGCTGGTAAAGTCAAGGAGATCGATAAGCTATTTCTTTTACCATCCCTTTTCCTGGCAGTTACATTGCCAGTACCTTGGTGGCCTTAGCATTCCAGATATTTTTCTCAGAAATGAAAGGAAATAATATTTGTTTTTAATACAGGTTAGTTCAAATTTCCCAACTGATGACTTTAAAAGGTAGAAGTCAGAATTTGTCTTGACAATTAGTATGAGAAAGGAAGAAATGTTTGGTGCCTGAACTTCTCCAGGTTTATGTTGCTAGACTAGACTAGTAATAGCCATAGGCAAGCTTCCATTCCCCCTGGTTGTCCCACATACTCTTCTCTGTTCCTCTTCAACTATAAATTCACAGCCTTTCAGAAGAAGCTGTAGAAAGTCTTCTCACTATGGCGCAAATTCTACTGTGTATCTGCTGGAAGTACCTCTGACAAGACCTGTGATTCACAGCTGCATCGCACTCACGTATCACAGTGACTGTCACCTCCAGGTTCTGTCTCTGTACTGCCAGTTGTTGTATCTTATGCCAGTTTATTTCCTTTTCATGTAATTACACCTTCAGTTGTTCTGTGCTCAAGATCCTGTGCTGCATATGCCCCTAATAGTTTAGTATTATTACCTAATAGTATCATCATACTTTGCCTTTTTGTGGTAATTTTAATAAAATATTAATAAATTTTGATCTCAAAATTTATCCGTGCAGAGCTAACTGCTAACATATATTTGCCTGATGCCTCATTTTAACAATGTCTCTTTTTTCTTAAGTCAAATTCCTTAGAAACTCTGCACCTTCTGTTAAATATTGAAGACTCTGCTTTAGCAGGGAGGTTGGAAACAGATGACTCCCCTGGTGATCCCTTCCAACCTAAACCACTCTGTGATTCTGTGATCCTCACCTCCTTCAGATATTCTATATACATTGTTTCTGTTTTTAAATGGACATTCAGAGGTATTAGTAGTGTATGTTGGAAGTATAGCATAAGCCTGGTAGGACTTGTGCTCATCAGAGGCATTTCATATAATTTCTCATTTAACTCCAAGGTTTTAGGTAAGTTACACAGAGAAATCGTACTCTGTAGAAGGCTTGTTTGCAGCCAGAAGCTGCCTGTCTTAAATTGCCCACAGGTTTTCCATTTACAGTTCTCCAGTCATGTATTGTTACTCTTGTTTGATTGAAACATACTTACAGTCCTTCCTGTGACTTCCTGTGCTACTTTCTCCAGAAGTCTGGTCTGGGGAAGAGCTTGTTTCCTCAGCTGGTGCTTTTTCAGCTACTTGGGTTGTTTCAGGTAGTTATAACTGCTATCCATGTATTATAAACTTCTGTAGTAATGACTGTATTTCACTGCTTTAAGTTAACCTGAGTTAGGTGAAAACAAGCTATCTGCAGGAGAGCACCTCTGACTCCTTGATAAAACTTTCCAGAATAAAAAGCAGTCTGTAAGGCTATCAGGTTTTTCTCTGAAATTTTAGATTATTGCAATATTTCCTTTTTTATTTTGTTAATCTCAGCTGAAATAGAGGTAGGTAACAGCTTTATCTGAACTAATATAATAATCTGAATCTCCAGCTCTTCAATTTCCTACAGTAGTCAGCTGACTTGCCATCTACATGAATGTAAACATCTTGAAGTTCCAAGAAATTTCTTAAATTACTATAACCTTGTGAAAGAGCTTGCATGAGCATTGTTACACTATCCTTTTGGACTCTGAAATGCATAACTAGACCAAGACAGAGCATGATTTTTATTATGAATCATGCTCCTTCTTTCCACTGTTTTCTTTTAAGCTTTCAGTTTTTCTGGGGCTGCATTTTGACATAAATGCTCCTCTGGCTTTTAATTGTCTGTTGTTATGTAGTCAAAGTCTTGAGAGAAGAGGGAGCACAACTTTCTTTTTATTTGTTTTGGGGATTTTTAGATTTTTAGGTGTTTCTTTGTTTGTTTGGGGTTTTTTGGTTGCGTTTTTTTTTTCTCCCTTTTGAAAACCAGGGTGTTTTTCTCTCTTTTAAATTGTGATTTTTAAGGTGGGGCTGCTAAGCTGTTCAGCTGCATGCATTTTTTACAAACATCATAATCTGAAACTACTTATGGATTTTCTGTCTATTTGTAAATTTTGAGAAGTTGTTAAGTCTACAGTGTGAATATGAATAATAAAGTGTTTCAGTCACCCAGATCAAAGAACTTAGTTAATGAAAGAGACACTTCACAGATACATGTTCCATGCAGCTTTTAAGGTAGAGAATTAAAATAACTTTGAGATCAAAGAAATTGTAAATTGTGCAGACTGTGGCCAGTTCTTTCAGGGTGGAGGGGTTTTTGTTGGTTAGCTTTGTTTCTTTTGCTTTTGGTTTGGGGTTTTTGTTTGGGTTTTTTGTTTGTTTGGGTTTGTGGCCTTTTTTTGTTGTGAGGATTTTTCTCAGAGAAACAAGGTAAGGGATATAAGAGAGACTGGTTATTTGTTCCATTGCATGCTTGCAAAAATCAGGTCACCAGACTATAGTTTCTCTTGGATATTTGTATTCAGTCACAGACATCTAGAGTATGCAGTTGCCGCTTTTTTCATTTCCTCTCTATTTTGCAGACTTTCTTGTGAGAAGTTGCTGACACACATGCAGTTTCTGCATTGCAATGCCATCAATCACACAAGCCCTGAGTCTGTTGCCTGTCAAATCAGATTTCAGTAGCATCCTGATGCTTAATAATAGGATGGTGGCCAGAATGAGGCTCAGAGAGGTCTGTCAAAGCACATTAGAAGTGTAGAAGAAAATCACAGCAGAAAATAGATGTAAATGTGCACTTGTGAAAATCTGTTACTGGATTGCCACAATCTCTGTTTAGTCTGAAGGCTGCCACACAAGTATATAATTAGAATTTGTTTCTTGCCATTACATATCTTGCAGCTCTTCTGTTTAGTGTATTACAAGCACTTTATGTAACCTGTTCAAAACTGCATGTCGTGAGTCACTTTGCCAGGAGCAAGGGAAATTTGCCTGGATAAAGGAAACCAGCTACCTATTGTCACCAATATCTAGCTGGCTTGCAAACATGTGCAAGCAGCATTTTTTCCATCTCTTTTAGCATTGACTTATGCTCTGCATCTAATGCTTGCAGGTAGAGTACTTTTTCTTGGAGACACTGCAATTTCATCACTGAAAGTTTTGCTGTACTGGGACCTCAGTGGCAGATTTTATGCACCTATAAAGATATCAAAATGACTGCAACTTTGCCTGGAGCTATGGCTACTTCCAAGCTCAGAGGTCTCAAATTCTCTTCCTCAAAATAGAACAACCAGAGTAGTTGGGTTCATGGCTACTACTGAAGCTTAAGCATAAATGTTTTGACATGGAGGAAAAATTAATTGAAAGCCATGGAGTCACCTGAATCCAATTTTAGAAAACAAAGGGAGAGCAGATTCAGCTTGGATAAGGAAATCATTCTGATTGCAGTTGAACTGTAACAATCACACAGACACACACATGATGCGCAGGAGTCCACCTTCATGAAGTGTGACCTGCAGAAGGTGGACAAACAGTTGCTAGAGAGAAGTGTGAACTGAAGAAAGACTGGGGGAGTACTATGGCTGTAGTGACCCATAGTCACAAGTTGTGGAGAAACAGTTAAGATTAGTTATTTTAATGGGATTTTCTGGTAACACTATTTTCATGTGTTATTTGTGATTTATTATGTGTCAGCTGCAGAAAGCATGCTGAGATGGGGTAGCCACCTCCATCCGGAAGTTTCAATGGAAACAGTGTCAAGTGTTGTTTCAATGAGACTGTAAGCACAGCAGGCACTCAAAAAGACAGATCAAGTGCAAGAGCAATGGACTAGGCAATAACCACATGTACATCTTGAATCTAATTGAAATTTCCTAATATTCTAAGAGAGCTATTTTTAAATATTGCTTGAGGAAGATGTATGGTTTTTCAACAGGCATTCTCCTCAAATGGTTTGGCTTAAGAGTTTATACAATTTATGGCAGGTTCTATCTTCTCAGAAGTCTGGAAAAGATAAACTGTGTTTGCAGGGAATTGATAGCATGGGTGGATTCCTAGTACTTATGTTAACTAGTAAAACTGAAGATCAAATGCCTACTTGTAGTAGAAAATTCAGATCTGGCATAAACCATGTAGCTTCAACAATTTTGATCAAGTGAGACCTATGAATATTTTTCTTCCTTTTTTAAAGAATTTATTTATTTCTCTGAGACTTTTGCCTGAAGGCAGGTAGCTGTTTTACCGCAGTCCACTTCATTGTCCAACAGAGGAGAAGGGTGGGATAGTGAGGAAGATGAAAGCAGATTTCTCCACATACAGTAGCAGAGAGAAATGAACCAGTGACAATTACTTTGTGGGATGCGTGGTTGCAAAGCAGTGTTAACCAGTGAAGACTTCTGTTCAGAAGTCAGTTTCTCCCCATCTCTTATGAAGAGCTGTGGTAGCTATGTGTGCCGTTTCATTTGGCAGATTTAAAAACCTGTAAGAATGACAGTAGTAAAGAAGATGAAAGAAAGCAATCATCGTTTTGCCTTTCATGGTGAAAATGAGGAAGAATTTCCAAGGCAGAGTTAATTTCTCTGCATCACTTTATGGCACCTGCAATAAACCAGCTGTCTTCTGGAAAAATCACCATCTTTGCTATAGAAAGTTCATAGGTCAAACTTCAGCTGCAATAAAATGTTATAAAAGGGGAGAACACGAAAAAACAAGGACAAAGTTCACATTCATGATGTCTTAAAGGGTTTCCCTAGGATCTACTTTTGAAGAAGCCCAGAATGTTAGAGCTACATTTCATGAACATGTAGGAAATGCATATAGATTTGGCAAAGAGCAATTGAGACTTGAAAGATGAGTGGAAAAATAACTGAATGACATTAGAGAGGAACTTCTATTAAATTAGATTAAGCCTCCTGCTCAGCTCCAATCTGCTCATGGTTTGTTAAATGATTTATGCCATTAATAGTCCCATACAATTACCTAGAAATTATAAGGACACTTGTTTAAAGGAAAAAAATCCATTTACCATATCTAAAATCTTTATGTATGATGTAGTCTGTACATTTACTGACACATTAGTGTTTTGTCAGGTTTACCAGTAACTTACAACCTTCACACTCTAACAGAAATTATTATTGGCAATTTATAGTATACATTCTGAAATTACAATATCCATATTTTTGCCATCCTTGAATTTTTTTTTCAGTTACTTCAAAGGACAGACTTTTTCAATCCTCTCAGTAGCCTTGTCCCTAACTTGTACAGTTGTTAAATAGTTTCAGTTAGTTGATTTTTTTGTTGTTGTTGTTTTTGGTTGGGGTTTTTCTTTTGGTTTTTTGGCGTTTTTTGTTATCTGGTTATGAACTGCCTTTATATGCATTATGAATGTCTGAGTAACACCTTTATTTTATTTAAATAACAAATTTAGGTTTTAGAAGGCTACCAGAAAGTGATTATTTCTAGGAAAAATAATTCTAAATCCTGCTTAGTTTATTGGTGGGATCATGTGCGAACTTAAGACCTGATTTGAGAGGATTTAATTTCTCACTTATTTTGCTACTCTGAAGAAAGGATTTCAGTTTACAGTAATGTAGAGCAAATGGAAGACTGATCTGCAGAGAAAGTAATTTAAGAGAACAGTGCATTGAGTGCTAGAATATTTATCAGTGATGCAAATATTCCATATACCTGTATTCTATATTATATGCTGCTGTTATACTTTGAGTCTGCATATAATTTTTTGTATCTACAGGCCCCTTTAGCAGGCCTCCATATGACAAATACAGAAAAAGTATATGGTTACTTTTGACAAAAAGAGGCAAAGGTATGTTTCATCATAATGAGATCAGTTTTGGTTTTTTATGCAGGGATAAAAGCATCAAAGCACCTGTGCAGTAGACAGTAATATCCTAAACAGCAGAAGGAGGATAGGAGAAGTTTTACTTTGTGCCCCTTTATGTAACAAAGACAGCTGTCATAGTGTACAGCATTTGCTATAAATTCAATCACTTTCATAACCTAAAATTCATCAACATTTTTTTTCCTGCTGGTTATTGTCATCCCTTAATATTTCTTGATCTTCAGAAGGTTGATAACAGGTTAAATTATCTGGGACTCACTGTACTGTCCCTGTGAACTGTCAGCTTTACAGTTACAGTTAATAAATAATCTCAGGGCCATTTTCTGAACCTCTGCATGAGACTAATAGGAGGAAAAATTTATTTCAGTCTCTAAAAGACTGAAAAAAACCCATGGTGCAGAAGGCTGAATTTTATTGTTTGCTTTGCAGCAGGAGAGTATTCAAGAAAAATTGAAATAAATAAGGGGCTTAGGTTTGAAACTAGATTTTGCTGCCTTTTGCTGCCTTAATGCCTTTTAATGGGCATTAAAAGAGGTGCCCAAGTAAGGAAAAAATCACAAGAGACTTCTGTTTTTCCAGTTGCATTTGCAGTTTCCTATAAATACATTTTTGTAGTAATAAAATGGATGTTTCAAGAACATTTCCTCTAAGGCTTAAGAAGGAACTTCTTTATATTTTCCTTGGATCTAATGATCATAATAATATTATTAATAGTAATATAAAAAATTAAGACAAGTGCTGTTTAAAAGATGAATTCCAAGGCTTGTTCTGTTTTTTATTTTATGGACTGTGAAAACAAATACTTGTCAGTTGCTAAGTGCATACTGAGTTACCAGCCTTTGGTCATAGTGGTGATTGACAAAAAGTGGACTTTGGACCAGCACTTGCCTTCAGCATACTGTAGCAGCTCTCAATTTGTTTCAAAGCTGTTGTTAAAGCATTCTGAATGATTTCATAACATTACTTTTCTGCTAAACCAACTTCTGTGGTTGCTGCAGAAATGATAGTCAGTTACTAATGACATTCTTGAATATGAGTGGAAATTAACAAGGTAACCTGTAGGAAAGGTCCGTGTCATTGTATTAGAAGTCTTACATTCTGCCTGCTGGAGACTACAAGTCTGTGGGTCTTTTAAATTTGAAAAAAAAAATTCTACAAATATTTTTATGAGCTTGAAAGATGATCAGCTGGATGCTGAGAATTTTAAACTTTCTCTGCTTAAAGGCACAGACCCACCAGAAAACATGGCAATTGACCTGAGGCTGTGGAGAAGACTTCAAAAATTGATCGATAGCACTGGGATTATAGGTGTGTCATTGGTTAGAATTGTGTAATATTACAGGGTGGAAAACTTAGAGTTTGGGGTTTTAGAACATAGAAATTAATATGAAGCAAGATGGAGGTTTTAGGGTGGAGGCAGGTTGTTCTTCTTTACCTTCTAATTCCTTTCTTCTTCATGGGTTTGGGTGATGTTTTATAATTGGACAGTAAAGTCCACATTGTGGGCTTTGAGAGATCAATTATTGAGTTAAAAGGGAAAATAATCTAGGTGTCCTCTCTTAATTGGATAGTTTAGTCTTAAAAGACCTTGTAATGAGAGATTGTTAGCCATTTTGTGCCTTGCTAATAAAAGGCTGCCAAACTTGTGGTTGTGAAGCTGTTTCACTGATAAGAAATAATAAACACCTGAGTCCGAACATGAACTACCATCTCAACTGCCTTCAATCCTGACTCAGAGAAACTGATAATGATCCAGAGGTTTCTTTTTGAAGTCACATTGCCAGGTTACTTGTCTTGGGTGTTTTTGAAGTTTGGTGGGTTTTGTCAGGGTTTATTTGGAATGGCATGTCCTCTGTACTGTACTATCTGCTATTCTTTCAAACATAGTTGCTTGCTGTGGCAGTGAACAAGATGGGCATTCAGCAATGAAGCAGAAACTATTTGTACGTGTATTGGTTTGATCAAAGTTACATAATTACAGCTTTTGTTGGGCATTAATCATTCATGAATAGAAGCCTTTCAAGGAAAGAAAAATGTGACTCTTCTTATGACACAAAGCCAAATCTTTTTACTAGTCAAAGTAGCACTTTCAGAATGGACTGTTGTTTGTTCCCACCAAATCTCTGGTTCTAAACTGTTATGCAAGTTCTGCTTGGGGTGCAGTCTTACTTATTTAAGAGCTACACACCTCTGTCTTTTTAAAAAATAAGCAGCCACTCTAGTATATGATGTTCCAAGAACTAGAACAAGATTAGCTTTGTGTACTTCAACCACTTCTTATGTAATTTTCACTCCTGAAATGGTTCCATTCAAGCGCTGAAGTGGTTCTGATCACGAAACTTCTGGTGTTTTCTGCTAGTCTCTTGCTTGTTTAGTAGGTAGGAGATAAAACCTAAAAACAGGGACCAAACATGTTGTCTTCAAACTGGTGATCATGCAAGGGAAGATACTCCCTTCCTCATAGCATTCTTTCACTGCCCAATGGTTTTCTTTATTCACTCCTTCCATGTTTTGTTAAAAATTCATTTCTTGACTAGTTTCTGATTTTGACTCACTTCTGCTTTTTTTCAAATTCATGCAGCATGACTGTCTATTCAGCATGGGAAAGTTTCAGATATGGTCTCAATTTACAAATATATAGTATCACAATTTCATGCTGCTGTTTTGAAGCATTCTCTGTTCTGCAAGCTCAGGCCATTGAATTTAGTCATTGCACTTTATAAGAGTAGATTTTTACAGAGAGATTTTGCTTTCCCCATTTCATTTTTCTCTAGACTCCCCGCAGTCAATGGATCTCTGGCACTGAATTTTAGGCAGAAGGTAATAAATACATTTATTTGCATCTAGAATCAGCATTTAAGCCATAAGCTTGCATTGTGATTCCTCGGCATGCATGTACAATCACCTGGAATTTGTGACTGTTTTTTTCCAGAATATAATGAATGCTTCACAATCCTGAAGCAATTTGAATATCCTGTTAGATTGCAACTATTTTTAGAGGATCCCAAAGGATGGTTATAGGTTTTGTCAAGACAGGCAGGAAAGTAGAGGAGGAGGAGTTGTGCTCTGGGTTAAAAGTGAATCATGAACATATAGAGGTCAACTACAGTGACTGTGGAAGCCCTATCAAATGCCTCTGGATCAAGATCAGAAGGGACATCTCAAAGGGGGATCTTAGATTAGGCATCTTCTACTGACCTCCAAACCAAGATGAAAAGGGCAAAGAAGCACTTAATCAGGGTTGCTTAGCAACTTTTGGATAACAGATCATGGGTCTTTTCGGTGACTTCAACTATCCAGACATTCTTGGTAGAGCAATACAGCAGGTCACAACATCCATCAAGTTCCTGAATGCATACAGGACTGCTTCCTCATACAAGTGTTAGATGTGCTAACCAGGAATGAGGCATGGCTGGACTGGCTGCTCACTAACCAAGGAAACCAGCTTTGCAATATCTCACTTAGTGATGGCTTTGGCTACAGTGATCACAATATTGTGGAGTTTGGGGTCTGGCTGTGCATTCTGAAGGTTAATACTAAGGCAAAGGAAAGTGTTATGGAAAGAATCCTCTTAGGAGCCGTCACAAGTCAGATGAAGCATATGATTGGGAAATGCCAGCATGGGTTCACCAAGGCCAAATTGTGCTTGACAAACCTGATTGCCTTCCAGGGCAAAGTAACCTGCTTGGTTCATGGGGGAAAGCAGTGGACGTTGTCTGCCTGTGTTTCTCCAAGGCTTTCTCCACGGTCTCCCACAGCTTTCTGGTGAAGTTGTGCAACAAGTCTGCTGGATGACTTCCTGTCCAGCTGTTGTGTAACAGTCTGGACAAGCTGCTCATGCAGTGGGTGGGGAACTGACCCTCAGGCAGCCCCCAGGGTGGGGGTAAATGGCTCCTTTTCCAACTGGGAACTGGCACAAGTGGGGTCCCCCAGGGATTGGTGTTGGGCCCAGTGCTGTTTCATGTCTTCATATGTGGTCATCCAGAGCACTTAAAATCACTCAGGGATCAAGTGAACACTTTGAAAAGGAGAGCCATGCTGCAGGAAAACCTGGAAGGTTTAGGCTGGAGAGTGGGCAAAGAAGAACCTTTTGAAGTTTAGCAAGGACAGGTGAAAGGTCTTTCACCTGGGAAAACAAATCCAGTAGGGCAGCACGAGCTGGGAGCACAAGGCTGAGGAGCAATTCTGTGGGAAGGGACCAGGGAGTCCCAGTGAGCAAAAAGCTCAATAAGAGTGAGGAGTTGCTGCTGGAGCAAAGGAGCCCAGTGAGGTCTTGGGCTGCATCAACAGGGGCATCAGCAGCAGAGATTATCCCATTATTGTCAGTGTTTTTCAGGCCACACCTGCGATACTGTTGTCTGATTTGGTTTCTGCTGTACAAAAAAGATATGGACAGGCTGGGGAGGGTGGAGAGGAGGGCCACAGAGATGATCAGAGGGCTGAGAAGCCTGACACATTCGGAGAGGCTGAGAGAGTTGGGTTTGTTCAACCTTGAGAAATGATGGTGAGGGGAAACTTATCACCATGTTACAGTATCTGAAGGGTGGTTACAAAGAAGATAGAGGCCCTGTTTTTACATGGAAAATATGAGGGATAATGGGTGAAGTTACTCCTGGGGATATTCTACTTGAACACAAGTGGAAATATTTCACAGTGATAACAGTGAAATAAACTCCCAGTGGAGTGGAATTGGTGGATCCCATTTTTGAGATCCCAGGATTGGTGGATTCCCATTTTTGAGATTTGGCTTGACTGGGTGCTTGGCTGTCTTGTCTAGATCATGCTTTTGTCAAGAAAGGTTGAACATAATGGGATAATGGTTGAACCTTTTGAGGTCCCTTCCAACCTGCTATTCTGTAATTCCATGCTGCGTTAGAACTCCATGTCTAAATTATTTGGGTAATTTGAAAAGTTTCGCTTTGTATATAGTGATTCTTTAAAATATTTTAATTTAAAATTTAAATAAAAATCACTGAGGTCTAGGATGTGAAGATGACAGGGTGTTGTTATTATGAAAATGATCAAAGTGTTTAGCTATAATATTATCGATAAAGAACAGAAATCTTCTTTTAGCAAACTCATGCTTGAATTCTACTTTTTCCACAGACTGCATCCTCCGCTATTAAAGGTGCGATCCAGTTGGGAATAGGATACACAGTAGGAAATCTTACATCAAAACCAGACAGAGATGTTCTTATGCAAGACTTCTATGTAGTGGAAAGTGTCTTTCTACCAAGGTAAGAACAAGCACACTGGATTTTTCCTCAATAAAATTTCATAATTAAACTCTTAATTGAGTATTTTGAACCAGTTTTGTTTTCCAGTTTTAACAGAATCATGTTAGAGTAAGTATAATGTATGAAACTTGAAAACTTTCTAGTCTTCATGGTGTCATTGGAAAGGAAGGTAGAGAGAGAGTTGGAAAGATCATACTTCATCTGAAGATTTGAGACTTAGCATTTATAGAGAGGGAAAGTAATTTTGACACTTTCAATTAAAGGAGTTGTCAATTTGAAGTGATTTGTGGATCTGACATTCACATTTGATTAGTTGCTTATTAGTTTCTTGATGGTAATACTTGATATTTTGTTGAGGGATTTTTAAAATTTATGAAAATTCAAGTCCTGCCATTTAAAGTATAATATAAAAATTTATACTACAACGTGTCCTTATATTTACACTATAAAATTCTATCCAGGACTCTAGTCTGTGGCAACACTCAGCTCTTACAAGATATGCTGATTACAGGTTGTGCACCTTTACTGCTTTGCCACTTCAGCTTGTATCACTGCCAAGCTGATGGTATAGAAATAGTAACAATACAGTTATGCTGATAGGGAAATCAAGGTCATACTGATTTTTTGGTGTTCAGAAGGTGAAGTACAGTGCCATGTACCCTTTCCAGGTTAGATGTGCTAGCAAGTGAGGAAAAAAGTTTAGGAGAAATGTATTTCAAAACCAGGATGACTTTACTCTGTTGAGTGTTTTCTGGGTTTTCAGAAGTGCTAGATACAGTCATTTAAGTAAGAACATGCTATCTATGTAATCTTTCTTGGATTTGGGATTGATTTCTATCAGTTTTTCAAAGTTTTGTTTATGTGCAGTTTGAATGCTACTTCATAAGATTCATAAATTCCAAATAATTTATAATCCTTAGTATTTACTGGCGTCACTAAACAAAGTTGAATTAACAAGGTACAAAATAATTGCATACACTTTAAATTTTGGTATTTCCTTGTGTAAATTTCCTTGATTTTTGTTGAAGTGAGATATCCTTAAGGAAAAAAAAATGTTATGTAAAATGAAGCTTTTGCATTAGTTCCTAGTAGTTGAGGGTATTCGTATCCTTGTTTCGGTGTTAATGATAGGGTTCATGCACAGGTTAGTAATATTTCTCTTGCAGATTAGGAAGATATAGAGAATTTAACTATATGAATGTGTTTTCATACACTATAATCATAAACAAAATTTTGTTTAAAAAATCCAACTCAAAGGTAAGAAATTTGCTTATCATGTGACAAAGCTTTTATTAGTGAGAAAAATGTCTGCCTATGACAGTGATAGAGGCTTCTGTGGTATGTTTGCTATATAAGATCTGTTCATGAAAACTAAATGCAACCTACATGCTAAAACTGTTTTATTACATAACATGGTTTGAGATAGAAAATTTATTATCTTTCTTTTTAAACATAATTTTAAAGGAACAAGTAAAATAAAATGGTTTGTAGTCCATAGCATTGCATGTGCCTTCTTTCCTGTGAGACTCTCATGCATGTACACACAGAAATGAAATTTACTTGTTTTGTATTGTAATAAGGGAGAGTAGGGAGACATCCCTTCTGGCTTGAAAAAAAACCCAAAAGGCAGAAGGAAGAGACTGATTGCACTAATGTAAAATTGAATAGAAAAGCTTTAGTAGTGCCTTTCTGGACAGTTTCTTATTAAAAAAATATTTTGAGGAAAATTAGACAAATGAAAGTAATGGCCAAAGCAGTGTAGTTTTGGGTTTGGGTTTCCTTGAGTTTTTTTTACATCACTAAGCAGTATGCAGCATAGTGAGCCATCTTAACTGTAACAAAGAACCTCTCCATAAAGAGCACTCGTTGACAGCATTGTCTATGGAATTAAAAGTTGGCTATCTATAGCAATCTCTTCAAATGACTCGATTTCTTATGCTGATGCATAGAAATGTCCAATTTCAAATCCTTGCTATGTCTCAGTGTAACATCCACTTTTATTTGTCTAAATTATATTCCACCAGAAGTGTATTACTGTGCATGAATTATTATATGTTAGGATTGCACAAAATTAATACAGGATTGTTGCTTGCTGGTTCAGAGTATTGGAATGTTGTTTCATGATGGCATTATGTGGATTGGTCCTGAGTCATGTCAATAGGTAACTTCATTACCCATGTTTGAATCAAAAAGCAAAGGCTGTACATTCTTTACAGCTGGAACTGCACTCCCAAGGTGCACCTCAGATGCTCTTTGCTTTTTCCAAGGGGGAGTACCTACTTGTGATGGCAGCATTGTTAAAAGTAATTACTGTAATGACCTTTTTTTTGGTCCCATTTGGATTGGTCTGGATTGAAATCAATTAGTGGAAATTAGTTACACCAGCAGGTGAAATGGGTTGACCTCTACCTGGAAGTAGCCTGGAGCTAGCTGAGATTGAGTAAACTTTTTGCAGAAGTTTGCAGCAGGAGAACCTTACAGTGCAGCAAGAGTGGTGCTGAAACAGGTGCTTACCCAGCAAGGAGCAGTATTTTTCCAGTTGCTTTGGGTACAATTAATTAATCTGCAACTTCAAACAGCTGTCAGCTGAACTTCCCCTTCATTTTGGCAATATCACAGCCACCTGACCCTTTGCATGGTGTCCTACTCCACCTTCATCCCATGTTTTCTCTGCCTTACCTGTGTCTGGCAGTGAGGTGAGAAGGCTTTTTTTCAGTCAAAGGCACACCTGCTTCTTTGACAGCAACAGGGGCACTGTTGAGGTAACAGTGGTAAGATAGACTTAAGCTAGTAGAAATGCAATGCAATGCAGCCTATGCACCAGTGAGCAGAAGAGTTTTATATCTGCCCTTTTATAGTTAGGGGAAAATAGTTAACACTTGTTTATGAATTTTATAGGTTGAAGAGGATAGTTTCTGCACTCCTCTCAAGACCCTGAAATAGCCCTCAACCTGTATCTCTGCTTCAGTAGTCATACTGAAGCATTCAGGATTCATTAAGAAGGGAGAAAAATGTCAGGGAAAAAAGTGGTTAGGTCAGATCTGAACATAACTGCTCTGAATATTTTGGGAGCTACGGATGTAAATCAGAAGTAACTCCCTGGATTACAGGTTATTCCTGGTCCAGAGTTACTCTGTAACTGTGTTAAATTAGTCAGAGTTTAGCCCAGTTAATTTACGTGTTTATTTCTGGAAGTGACTTTGAGTGAAGTACAGGTGTCTGTACTTCTCCTGTGTCTGTTTACTATTGTGGATTTGAATTGCAAAGGTTCTTGCCTTCATTTGCACATCGTAGTGGTGGAGGGCTTTTCATCCCGTTCTCTTCAAGCTCCCCAGGAGTTTGTATAACTTGTTGTTTTTGGAACACAAGGTATTACTGGAAGCTGCTATAATGGGTTCATTGAGAACCACCATCCAGATAGAGTTAAAATAGTACTATGCAAATTCGCTCCTAGGATGGAGAAACAAAATGCACCCTGAATTGACCTACTTGATTCTGAAGAGACAGTGCCTGAAGTCTCCACCCTACCCACTGAACAGAGTGAAACCACAAAGGGAAACCACTCTGAGTAACCTCTGTTCTGGCTTTTCAACTCTGCTTTGTAAATCTAGCAACAGAGGTGCTTACCTGGTGTTGGTAGTGCTGCAACAGTGGCTGGAGGGTTTGGTGGGAAGGTTGTTCATCCTGCATGTGCTCTCTGTGCTCAGTCCTGTGACTAGCTGTGTCGGGCATATTTGTGCCCATCTTCCTCGGCTGGAAGCAGTTCCCGGTAGCACAGTTTGCTTCCAGTTAGTCATTTGTACAATGTGGCTTCAGCAATATTTTGTCAGCCCTTTGCCTTGGCGGTGGTGCTGCCTCCAAGTGAGATGGCCTTGGTTAGAATGGCTCGTTGCTCACCTGTAAGCCTAGCTCTGGTAGGCAGTGGTACCTCAAGCTGGTCACTGGGCCTTGGGGCCGTGGAGCTGCTTTTGAGTTGGCAGTGTAGGCAGCTTATTAAGCTCTTCCAGTAGACGCAGAAGGAGGTGCATTTTCTGTGGTGACTGAGAAGCCAAACAGAAGCTGCTACATTATATCAGCTAATTTTGGCTATGAAGCTTTAGAAATGCAGAATGTTTCAAGCCAGACAGCATGTTTCAGCCTGCATTTTTTGTGTTTTTAGATGCAGGCTGCTTCTAAGCACAGCTGTTGAGTTTGACCTTTTTTGCAGCAAGTGGTTAGTCAATCTTATGCACTTCCCTTGCTAATAAGCTTTTATTGCAGGGTCTAGACCCTGCATGTTGAGAACAGTTGCTATGGTTTCTAATTGAGCTGGGAAGTGTGTTACATGCCCGATGACCTGTATGCACTCTGCAGCTACAGTCTGTGCCCTGAACTGGTTCATTTACAAATTGCTTACTTGTGATGCTAATGAAAGATTATTCATACTTTCAGCTCTTTAATGTCAGAAGCTTACCATTGTATTGTGATAGCATTTGAATAACAGCCCAAATAAATAGTCAAAGTACTAAGAAGGTAAAAACTTTACTTGGCCAGTCTGGGTTCTACCCTACATATACAACTGAAGTGTACTGCTTTCTAGTATGTTTTTGAGGACTGATTGAGAAAACTGATACTTACTTTTGGAAATATCTTTGTATCAACCCTGTATCATAGGTTAGCTGATTAACTAAGTAGTATATTTGTAGTATAGAATGCTCTACAGGTTTAGTGTGACTAGTATTTAAATGTTCAGACTAATGATGAGTTGTTGTGTAACTTACACCATGATACATGTTTCCTGTGGGCAATTTCACAAGAAAGATAAAGTGACCTGAATATTCTGATGAAGTGCTGCTGCTCTTCCTTGGTGATTTGGTTGCAGAGATGCACAGAATTACTCAAGTTCTGACAAGGTTTTTATGGTTTGTGAGTGGAGTGATAGCAC
This sequence comes from Molothrus ater, assembly GCF_012460135.2. NCBI lineage: Eukaryota > Metazoa > Chordata > Aves > Passeriformes > Icteridae > Molothrus > Molothrus ater. The sequence continues at coordinate 34,194,951 of NC_050511.2, read as the reverse complement.
AGAGAGGAGGATGCAAAACAAATATTAGAAATGGGGATACTTTGGTGACAAAAGCAGAGTCTGATATGAATTACTGGACTCAGCTACTTCTGTTACCAACAAATGATTGGTAAACCTGATAACCTGGATAGTTGTATAACTATGTAGACTCTTAAACTACTTTTCAAGTACTCTGAGATCCTATATTTTAATAGCATTTCCAGTTGGTTATAAAGTAATAATATCTCCATCATTGTAAGTAAATGCTTCTGTATTCAGCTGTTACATAGATATGATCAACTTGACCTGTTTTTAAGTTACTGACTATTCCTAATTATATTTCAAAGCTGACTTGCAAGGATACACTTAGGACAGCATTTCGTAGCTGGAAGTTTAGGAAAATGGAAGTGAGAAAAGACGATGTTACCGCTGGGCTTTAGCTCACAAGATGAAGAACACCCAGACACACCTATTTGTACAGATAAACATGATATCTACTTCCAGCATGTGGGAAATTGTGCTTTCCTGAAATTACATACAAGATACAAGAAAGGAACATACCAAAGCACCTGCAGCATGTATTTGTTTGATACAGTTTTTAGAGCTGAAACACACAGCGATGAATTTTTTAAAAGCAGCTGTATTCAAGAGCAATGAAACTGAAATTGGATAATACTAGTTTTTAAGGTTGAGAGCATTTAAGTTTAGACATTTTATTTTGATTTTACAATCTAAAGAATAATTGCTTTCACTGCAAGAACTGATGTGTTCCTCCTCTTCAGTTTTTTTAAAATACACACAGGAAAGTTATACACAGGGTCACAACTACAGACTAATTCTTTTGATAACAGCTCCGTCAGAGCCTTTGAACAATCCTCAGTGATGAAGGCTTGTTACCAAGATATGCAGCTGGCTTTCTCTGCCCCCTCAGATAGGTGTGGTATCTCCTGAGTACATCCTACCAGGGTGAGGCCATAGTAAAGAAAAGCTGCCAAGAAATGTATCTGGGTGTCTTGTTTAGCAAATTTTTACAGCCATGGGGTTAGCCATTAAAAATGTAATTCATTTTACTTCACTTTCAGTTTGATATTGCACCACCTAGGCTTTAAATCCACTCTCAGCATTTACAAAGGGGCAGGCTTAGATGCACATACTGTCATTTCTAGGTGTGCTTGATTTTAAAAAAAAGAAAAATTACAATATAAGTATTAAACTAAACTTGCATTTTAAGCTTAGTCTCTCTCCTTTAGTCTGCCTATGAATCTTTTTCTTTTGTGGGGTATAACATCTAAAGTTATTAAAATACTTCATAAATTACAATTGCTGCCTAATCATTCCAAAGCCTGTATTTTGTTGTCATAGCTCATATAGAAAGACTTGAATTGCTCAAGATTGCCAGAATAAGAGCTAATTTTAAAGTCTTTGTTTTTCTGGTAGACCTGTGCTTAAACTAGCTGAGAGGGAAGTTACATGGTTACCCCCTTTCTTATTATGTCCAAAGCACCATTTTACAAATTTAACTTTTTGTCAATGGATCATGGACATTTTTTTGTTAAATTTCAAAGACATAATCGTTCCCTTTCATCCCTTCATTGAAATTCCCTAGACTGATTAAAAATTATTATATGTAGTGCTTTGCACATACACTTTAATCCCATGAGAGTGAAACTGTAAAATGCATCAAGAAAATGTGAAGAGAAACCACAGAATACATTCTTTCAATAGCTAATAGAGTGGAATGTGAATAATTCTAAATAGGGTAGGGATGTACTTAGATCAAGCCTTCTGTACAGTGGAGTTTGTCTTTTTACAGAAAGAGCAAGGCTGTACTCAATTCATACTTGTCATATGAGCTTCAAATTGATAAGAAATTTGAAAGGTTTCCATTACCAGGTAAGAAATTCCTGGAAGTGAGGGTGCTTTTTCTGTTGGAAGTAAAATCAGGAAAACCTTAAAACTATTTTCCAGAGTACTAACAAGAAATCTTAAATTTGTGTCAAGCTTGCTTCATGAATTACAGAAGAGCTTACTGTTGGGATCAGTAAACTATTCTGTTAGGTAGTGAAGCTGAAACTAATTAATATGATTAACAGAAACAGAGTATGGTAAAATACTCTGTAGACTTAAAACAGAAGTGTTTTTAAAGATGATTTTACAATTAATAAGGAAAGCTGTCTGTATAGTGAAATTGACTGTTATATCTGTAATATAGTATCTATTGTCTTCTAAATGCATGTAATTGCCCTCTATGTAGAAGCTGTTCCAAAATAATTGCTCTGTTTAGCAATAAATCTCCACTTGCTATGCGTTACTGTGCCCCTGCGGACCCAGCGTTGGTCATTTTACTCCTTATGCACTTATGAAATGGCTCAGAACTGTCCCATTGCCATAGCAAACCTCCTGCCTTCATCTCACCTTAGTGAAGTGACAAAACATGTTCTGGTATAGTAAGGACATGTAATCTACTTGCTATCATGCTTTCACAGGAGAAGACTTTGAGTTACAGCTGCAGGAAGCAGGTTTAGAAAACTGTTTATTACCGAAATGTAAAACTTAATAAAAAAGTTTAGATGCTTTATATTCCCTGACAATTATGTGATACTTCAGTAGAGAATACTCTGTTCTATTATTTTCTTCATCTTATGACAATTAAATGCATTTACAAGTATGACCCCAGGTTTCCAATGTAACTATATGACCACTGGGGCGTCCTCATATTGTACAAAAATTCAGTGAGTCACAACCAGCTATATAAAACTTAATGTCAGACAAATCTAGCAGTGTTCTGAGCAGTAGAAAGGCCTTATGAAAGAGGCATTAAGATAGCATTAGTCTATCTTAACTGTAAAGAAACACTATCTTTAGCTTGTATCTACTGCTTTCCATTTTTAACTCTATAATGGAACAATAAAGCATACGTGGAGTTGATTTTGATATCTTGGAGTCATACTGCAGTAAACATAGAGTGATCAGAGGAGTTCTTTAGAACTAAGCAACCTTTACTATTACCTGTAGAGTTTAGCACTCCAAGAAGCAGCAGTATATACATTTCTGGAGACTGAGAAAGCTTGTTCACCTGCTGTCACTGAAACAGTTCAGTTGTGTGGGGTTTGGCAGCACAGGGGCAGATGTGTAGGTTGAGTAGGCTTATGTCATTGAACTGTTAATAAAAAGTGGCAAGTTCATATGACAAATATTAATTGTACAGGATGAAGGCTCTTAAATTCTTTCATTATATTTAATTTTTATTCATGATCTTTTTCAGGAATGTTGCTTAACATTTATTGCTTTTCATACCTGTGTGAATTTGTAGCCTTTTTTACTTTTTTGTGTCCTTTGGATATTCTTTTTGCCAAGCATAAAGGTACATTCTGCATTACTGAATAATTTAGTTACAGTAAATGAATAAAGAAGTGCTGGAAAAGCTAATTTCAACAACTGTGTCAAGTCTTGGATTTTGTATTTCTCTATTTATCAAACCATTCAGACACTCACCAAAATGATAAGAACAGTAAAACAGAGCAGTACTTTACTGTTATCAAGGAAAGTGGAACACAACAGCACAGTCTGGGAGAAATAAATAAAGGCAAACAGAAGTCATGCAAAACACAAGCAGGATGCCAGCTCAGCTCTGGCTGGCAAAGTAGAGGTTGTGCAAAACAATGATATTGCACTTACCCAGAAGCAGAGGTCAAGGAACAGCCACATAGAAAGGACACTGGACATTGAATACAGATCCCAAAGAATCAGATGAAGACTCCTGATAAGGGGTGTGATTATGTCAAAAAAAGTCAAGTAAGTGGGGATAGCTAATGAACATATAACCAGTGTGTATCATAAAAACTCTGTTCACATGACTCTCAGGGCCCTTGATTAGAGGAAAGATCCCCAGAGTGACCAGCATGCTGTAATAAAGACCTACTTTCTAATATTCTAATAAAAATGTGTTAGAAATTTTCTATCTGGCTGATTTCAGTACCAAAACTTTGTCTTAAAGGTGTTCTCGTTTGTTTTGAAATCACAGTGTAGAACTTTATTCTTCTGCTTAAAAGGCCTCTCTCATTTTCTATCATAAATGAATCCATGGGCATTGAGTTGTTTTGTTTTGTTTTGTTTTGTTTTTAATCCAGCAGCATTTTGCTGCTGACTTTTATTTTATATCTAGTATTCATCTCAAGAGTTTTGTAACTCAGGCTAAAAATACAGTGAGGTGATGAATATAAAACAAGGAAAAGAGCTAAGGAGTACAGGTAACAAACAAGATGAGCTGGAAGCCATAAAGTAGCAGGAAAGCCATGACATAGTCACTACCAGAGGAGCATGGTGGGATGAGCAGAGTGCTGCACTGGATGGCTACAAGCTCTTCAGAAGGGACAGGAAAGGAAGGAGAGGTGTGGGGAGACTCTGTACAGTAGGAAGTGTTGTGAGTGTACAGAGCTCAAGGCTAGCAATGAGAAAGTTGAGTGCCTATGGGTGACAGTCAGGGGAAGGCTGAAAAGGCAGATATCCTGGTGGGAGTCTGTTATAGACCACCCAACCAGGATGAGGAGGTGGATAAACTATTCTATGATGTGATGCTGATGTTTCATGATTGTCAGCCCTTTTTCTTATGGGTGATTTTAACCTGCCAGATGTCTGCTGGAATTCAACACCAGAGAGCAAGCTGAGAAGTGAGCCTACCAGGGGAGCTACCCTGCTGGATCTGCTGCTTACAAACAGAGAAGGGCTGGTGGGAGATGCTGTGGTTGGAGCCATCTTGAGCACAGAAACCATGACACAACAGTTTTCAGTACTCGGTGGGGTCAGTCTCTACCCTAGACTTCTGAAATGCAGACTTTGTCCGTTCATGTCTAAACATGATCTTTATGCAAATGCATACAGGTAGTGAAAATAGTTATTTCCTTTAAGGTGAGGAAAAGGAATTTTCTGGCAGTGTCTCTCATGGACATTTCTATTAGTGGTTAATGATAATGGAGAGGTTTATCTGCATTTATGCTCTTTTTTCAGCAGGGGAACAGTCAAGTTAGGCAGCTTAGAGGTGAAACTAGCTGCTAATAATTACTCAGTAATTTGGTTTGGTTTGTTTCTGTTTTCAGTGAAGGGAGCAATCTAACCCCTGCTCATCATTACCCTGACTTCAGATTTAAGACATATGCACCTCTTGCCTTCCGCTATTTCAGAGAACTTTTTGGTATCAAGCCTGATGACTATTTGGTAAGAGCCTGCAGTTTTCCTTTGAGTTACAAACTATTATAAAGCACGCTAGTTTTATTGTGGCAGAAAGGGATTCTTAAAGGGTGCCCAAATCAGTAATAAATTTTGTGTGTGGAGGGGTATATAACTAGTGAATATTTTTGGTGGTGACAAAAATTTTAATTCTTTATTTTTGAGATGATTCGTATTAAGAAACCTGCTTTGTTAATTGACTAGAGCAACATCCATGTCATTCAGATAATTTTTCTAGAGAAGTTATGATCAGTAGTTTGTGACTTTTATCAATTCAGTTCTAATTAAGTACTTTTGTGTGATTTGTGTCATGCACATCATTACAAAGTGAAATCTGAAAATGTTCCTGTCTACCTTTGAGGCTCATGGATGACAGACTAAAAATGAAGCATTTTAGAATGCATCCTTTGTTCTCTCTATTTTATAAATTGAAGACTTATTCTTTCATAGTGTTCAGTTTACACTAGAAAAAAAGTTACAAATTTGCTGACATTGTAAAAGCAGGCTTTACTTGGTGGAGCCACTTTATGTACTGCTAGTATATAAAGCCAAGTGTTGGCTATTTTATTTCTCCTGTAGCTCCCCTTTTGGAAGGGTAGGGTGGATTTTCTTCTAGATGTTTGCCCAATGTTTGGTTTGTTTCATGGTGGGTCACCCAAGAAATCAGATAAAAATTAGCAACTTTAAATGTAATTTTTTGAATGAGCTTTAAAATGCTGAATGAGCTTTTGTTCTATTATTGATAATGGCTTCTTTAAGACCAAAAGAATTTTAAAGGGCTTGGGTGAATAAAAAAGAAAAATTGATTAAATGTTTCTGAAATATTAATATACTACTAAATAAATTGTTTCTGTTGTGTTCAAGTGTGCTATAATGGGGCTTTCTTCCTAGATGAACAATAAGCCTGGTTTTGCTTTTATTTAGGTTGAATATGGGTGTCTTTATGTGGGTGTCTTATTTTAATTCTTTAGTGCTATGTATGGGTTTTGTGTTAGTAGTCCTCATTACCATAGTTACATATAAAAAAAGATAATTATTTTGAATTATAAATGGTAGTAGCAAAGAAATAAAGTTGTTTGGGAATTTTGTAAATCATAGAGTCATAGAATGATTTTGATTGGAAGGGGCTCAAACATGATTTATTTCCAACTTCACTGCCATGGGCAGGGACATCTTCCCCTACACTAGGTTGCTCAAATCCAGCCTGGTACTGAACACTTCTGGAGATGGGGCATTCACAACTTCTCTAGACCACACATTCGGCACCTCACCATCCTTAGAGTGAAGAATTTCTTTCTTCCACTGACCACAACTCTTAGAGTATGACCAATTCCTTATCCTCTGAGTTATCCATCTATCAAATCTATGCCTCTCCAGATTAGAGACAAAGACATCATGGGTGACAGTTGTGTCATTATGTAATGTGCTGTTTATCTTATCTCTTTTTATGGTCTTGGTAAAAGCTGAAGTATGTGGGCTGTGTTGCCAGCTGCTAAAAGGACTGTGCTTCCTAGAGCAAAGTTATTATCACCTGCAACTTCTTTTCCATTTAAGGAAGCTTTTGCAGTAGCAGAAATTAAAGTTTATACAAAGACTGCATGCTGTGAATAAGATTTGTGACAGTCATTTTAACTACAAAAAGACTATTCCCTGAGGGAAGTTACTAGTAAAGACAAGTTGTTGCAGATTCTTTTTTCTCTTGGCACAGGAAAACACACAAGTATGTATGTAGTAAATGATTGTCCAGCTGTGGCTGAAGGGCATGTGAAGTAAAATAAGAAGAGTAGAAATTACAGCAAGCATATGTGAGTTTACACTGTTAATTTGAAGTGACAAAGCTCAAGATTTAAAGTTTCACCTTTTCCAAGGAGGATGAGCAGTAACACACTGTAGGAGTCAGACAGGATAACAAGTGTAAATACATTTGAACAGCTGGTAGAATTAAATTGTCACTGTAAATCTCATGGAGTATTGTCATTTTGCAGGGAAACTTCTTGATCATAAATACTCACTTGTCAGGCTCTTGGGGATTTTCTTGCCTTTTGGTTTAGATTTGCCTCTCAGAGGTGTCCAGCTAGCTAAAACTAGCTGGGCCCTTTGTATAGCAGCATTTGGTGGGTGGACTTTTTTACAGAAATGCATACCACTGGAAAATGACCAATGCTGGGTGTTGGACAATGTCTTGTGCTTATGTTATACTGTTCTATTGAGCTTTAATGTTTATCACACAGTGACAGTTACTCATTAAGATTTAAAGATTTTGTCAAGAGAAATGCAATTGCTGCAGTTCAACTGCTGAATTGGTCTAAAGGTTTGTAGTGTTACAGATTGGTATGACCATTCTGTCTGTAGAAAATTGCAACTATAGGATTAACAAGAAAGGTATTTTGTATTAATTGGAGTTGAGTATAAGCAGGGAGAAGAAATATCTATATATCATGCAAAATTCTCTTCAAAATTATAAGCCTTAGCTGGAGCTAGGATAAGAAGATGTATTAAGGCAATGGCATGAGCCCATAGAAAACATGCTTCTTTAGTTCAAGTGCTCACAAAAGAACATATTTATTAGATTTTCTAGTATCACTACTTTCAATTTTAACATAGATAGGTTTTTCTATGGTTTTGAGCTGAATGTCAACTCTCCATATAATTTGAATGAAGTTTGGAATAGTGGACACTTAGTAAACGTACATTAGTCTCTGTATCACAGTATGGTTCTATTAATAAGGCATAGTCTTTGGTGTCTTTTTCCTCCTTAATGCAATTATAATTCTTAATGTGTCCTGTGGAAGAGGAAGCCTGGCTAAATATGCAATATAATGGTCCTTCAAATTCCAGTTTTTCTTGCTTACTGGTTTTGAGTTTTTTTCTGATTCAGGTGGTTTTCAATCATAAAACTAGTAAAAGATTTTAAAAATTAGTAACTATACTAAAATTAGTAGCTATAGCTATACCAATTTTATCAGTCTGATAGTTTCAATCCCAGTTGCACAGAATAGGATTTGCCTATTTGTCTATAATGAGAAACCTCACTCCTAGTCTATTTTTCTACCATCCTGTACCTGTTTCTTTCAAAAAAATGGATGAAAACAAACAGTTCCAGTGAAAATGTCTTCTCAAAGCTTTTGACTCAGAATTTGCTATGCTGACAGCATGGAGATCAACTCCTTCCACATCAACCACTGGCTGTTGGAACCTGTTGCTTTGGAACATGAAGAGGGATATAAGCTCAGCTGCCAGCTCCCTTCTATGGTTGTGCAGCATGGCCCAGGCAGAGTGGCCTGCCAAACCTCAGCCAGCGGCAGTAGTGTTGCTACGTGATTCTCTTGTGACTACTTGAACCTGCAGTTCTTCATATTAAACTTGTGTTTGGGTAATGCACGCATTGGCAGTGAAAAGCAATTTTTGTCTCTTCCAGTACTCAATCTGCAGTGAACCTTTAATTGAATTATCCAACCCAGGTGCCAGTGGGTCTTTATTTTTTGTAACTAGTGGTGACGAATTCATCATCAAAACAGTTCAACACAAAGAGGCTGAGTTTCTTCAGAAGCTCTTGCCAGGTTATTACATGGTAAGTAATTGAAGACTTTATTTTACTTCTATTTCTCCTGCTTCATGTTACTCCTGAAGATTCAGTTTCACTTGGCTTGAAATATTCCACTGGGTTAATCTGTATTTTTTGTAATATTTTTTGCATTTTTACCTGCCTTTCTACTTCATGCCCTACATACCCAACAGAAAGAATAGGTATAAACCTAGAATATATTTAAGATAAGAATTGGTGCTCTTTTAGCATTCAAGATGAAGCTGAATGTCATAATCTAATTTGATACCAATCTTTGCTTTTAATAAGCTAATAACAAAATAAGGTTTCTAAATTTCTAATTCAGTTTTCTTTCTCCATTTTGTGTTTGTCTACCCTCTGCATTTCACTCAGAGTGGACAAAGAAACTAGACCGGTCAGTTTCCCTTTTGTTTCCAACTACTTCTGATTTCCATTTCTCATGTATTAAAGCAATGATGTAAAAGATATTTTTGTCCATGTAATTTGTTCAAAACTTAATTTTTAAATGGAGCTTTTTGAGGGCTAATTCTAAGTCCATTGTACTGGGTTTTGTGTGTCATCTAAAAGGAAAGCCATTGATTAAAAAGTGAGTAGAATTTAATTTTTTTTTTTTTTTTGTAACAAAAGCCACCCATACATATGAACAGACATTCTTCTGGGTGGTATGTATTTGTATTATTAGACCTGTGACTGACTTTCTTTTTTTGCTTTGTTTCCTGACGTAAATACTTGAAAAATTACCCTCTCACTTATACTAAAAATGCGGAATGTTGTCATTATTGCACTAAAGTAACATGGATTCACTATGTGTGTAAGAAAAAAAAGATGTGTACTGACACATCAAAAAGGACAATGGTGGCAGGTTTTGTTGTTCCTAATCATGATAATCCACTCAGCACAAGTCTTGTTATGTACTTGTTATTACAAGTACATATTAGGCCAGTTTGTATTATTTCTGGGAACTTCATTCTCACTGCTGTGCAATTGCTTCCAAAAGATAAAACTTCAATTGCTGTGATTATTTCTGTGACAATACTTTCTTCTGATAGTTGTATATTGTAACTTAGTAATCATCTAAGACCTGAAGTAGTTTTTCCCCTTCTTTCTTTTTCATGCCAAAGACTGAGAACTGTTGTATTCAGAAGAAGGATTTTTCTCTCTCACCTGTGTTATCCTCTCTTACCTAATTTATTTTACCTGTTGTGGAATTTGGATTATTTCACACTTTTCTGTTCTGATGGTCAGTTGTGGTTCTATTATGCCCTCACATGCCTTTGGAAATAATTTAGTCATTTAGCACTAACCCTGACTGTGTTCAAAGCCTTGTGGAGAGAGGGGTTCTGTTTTTCAGAATCCAAGTCAAGATGAGAATTACATTTAACCCAGACTTCTTCCAGCAGGTAAAACACAAAGGTTGTTCAGGTCAGGAAAAAAAATTAAGTCTTTGGGATGCTTTTAGGTTTGACCTAGTCTGCTCTTTTCTGTGAGAAAGAGAAACATGGCATAAATGTAGTTACTGCTCTGCTTTTGCGCTTTGTAAGTCCCTGGCAAAAAGGCAGTGCCTATGCTAGATTGCTGGAATAGAAACCCACAAAGATAATCAACTGGTTGAAGAAACTGTGCTGAATAAGAAAACATTCATAATTTTCTTCATGTTTGTTAATGTATTTTGTGTTAAAGAAAACCCTTTCTTAAGCATGGAAGTTCATTGAAAATAGACATATTTAAAAATATCTCTTTTGTTTTAGAATCTGAACCAGAATCCAAGGACTCTTCTTCCCAAATTCTATGGGCTGTACTGCGTTCAATCAGGAGGCATTAATATTAGAATTGTTGTCATGAACAATGTTTTGCCACGAGCATTGAAAATGCATTTCACATATGACTTGAAAGGCTCCACATACAAACGCAGAGCATCAAGAAAAGAGAGGGAGAAGTCCAACCCTACATTCAAAGACCTGGATTTCCTGCAAGATATGCATGAAGGCTTGTATTTTGACTCTGAAACACACAGTGCACTCATGAAAACACTACAGCGGGATTGTCAAGTGAGTATAAATTTAAACTTCTGAATTCACCTCTGCTCTAAATTTACTCTGTACAGATTACTTAACCTCCATTTGTTTTTTGTGCTGTTTAAGGAGGGATAACTATGGATGTCAGAGCACTGATGAAGCCTGTATTTTAGTTAAGCTGTTGTGATCTGAGATCATAGTCATAGATAGAATGTCATATACTTTTTGAATACCAACAGACTGGGGACCATGAGCACTTCCCTCACTGTGGAACTGGTTCCAATGTTAAACCACCATCTCACTGAAGAACTTTTTCTTCTATCCACTCTGAACTTTCCCAATGCAGCTTGAAGCTGTTCTCTTGCATCCTATCACCAGGCATCAGAGATCAGCATCACCCTTTCTGCCACCCTCAAACTTTATATCCTCCTCTGGTCCCCACAAATCATGCCCTGTAGTCCTTTCACTGTGTATGTTGCCTTTCTTTGGACACATTCTTATATTTAATATCCACCTTACACTGTGGAGCCCAAAACATGCTTGCAGTTCTTGAGGTGAGGCTGCTCCAATCCTGAGTGTAGTGGGACAATCCCCCTTCTCAAACCAGGTGGCTGTACTGTGCTCAGTGTACCCCAGGATACAGGTGGACATTCTAGCCACCAGGGCACATTGCTGACTCATTAAGTTTATAATCTAGCACAACCCTAAGTTCCAGGGCTATCCCTCTATTTCTATGTACATCTATGATTACACTGATCCATCTGTGGCAATACAGGTTAATACAGGAATGAAGTCCAGTAGATTTGATGATGATGATGATTTCCATCAATTTGGAGATTTTAACCAATTTTTTCTTGAGACATAATTAGTCCTGTGGAACTTTATTATGCATGATAAACTGTATGTAGAGTTGCTGTGAATATGTCTCTTGGTTACTTAGGAATGGGAAGGCGGGCCTAGTGGTAGCAGTCTTACTTCTTGAGCAAGGTAATTTCTTCCTCAGCTGAAAAGTCCACATAAAAGCTGTCCACAAAATATTTTCAAGGCAGAAGAGGGATACCTGAGAGAGGTACCTCTCTCTCTGAGAGGACGCTCAGAGGATGCTCTTTGAGAGGAATGAATCCCTGGTGAATGGAATCAGTTCCTATTATGGGCAGAGAGAATTGCTGTAAAATAGTTTTTTTCCCCTGTAGCATGGGTAAGAAAATGTAAAGCAGGAAAAGGGTGACTCCAGATCTCTCAGAACTTCTCAGGATTCCTGGGGTTTTGGAAAGAAAAAAATTGCTTTGTCTGAGGGAAATCATAAGAATTTCATAATAATAAAGCAAAATACATAGTCTGAACTCACCACATAGAAGAGACACCCTCAATATCAGAGTTTGTTGTTCACTGCCACCTGTGGTACAAGATGGAAAGCATTGTTTTTGCACATGAATAGAATTTTTTGTTTATCGCAGAAGTCTGCAATGCCTTGTGATTGGTTTGTAAAGCTGTGTGACCTAATGTTCAGCTGTGTATTCAGCATGAGACATTTATCTAACACGACACATTGTTCTCTCTGTAGCCTCTTGCAGTGAGTATTTCCTGAGCTCCTACCATGTGTGATGACAGAGTAACATCAGTATGTTACATCTGGGGATGTGGATGCATTTCTGTGCACCCCCTACTTGTCCAAGGTTACTTATCCAGTCAGAGCTTGGGGAAATCTATTGTATTGGAAATAATAGAGGGTATCTAAAAGATGGAACTGGACTGAAAAGTAAAAACAAGAATCAATCATTTATTTGTTACATATAAAGGGACTGTTAATGATTCTTTGGAAGTCCGGGAAAATTCCTGCTATGTGTTATTTGAGTGCTAATATAATCCTTTTCAATGTATATCTTAAATTAACAACTCCAAGGTTAGTCTAGAGTTCTTAAAGGCCTGGCTAAATTTTAAAAGTATTAAAAGTAAAGAAGAAAATTATCCTGTAATAATCAGTGTATTTACATAAATACACATATAGACAATAAAGTGTATGTCTGTGTGTAACTGTAGATATATAAACACACTGAAAGTTATATGTATATAAAAAATTAGCTGCCTTTTTTTTCTATTCAAACAAGTCTTACTCTGTTTTGTAAAACAGAGGGAGCAGACACTGTTATCTTTCATATCGCTGAATTGGCTTAGCTAATAAGGTTGGATCTGACTACCTGCCTTTTATTTCTTCCTTTAAAAAGACCAGAAATATTCCATCCATTTTGTGAAAAGGACATCAGTGTTGCCTCTGCTTTTTTCTCCCCATGAGGTATTTGGATGGGTATAGTGATAACTGACCAGCTTTTTAGGACATGAAAACATGTCATCTCTTTTTACTGCTACTTCAAAGTGAAGAAGTTAGTGTAGGCACTTGAAATTAAGAATTCATTTAAGAAAGGAAATTTTTGATCTTTCCAGTACTTCAGGACTAAGAAAATCTCTTCTGTGTTGCTTAAATTTGGATTGTGTTTCCATTGCTCATATTTGCAATCAGAATCAGGAAGTAATGGACTTTTCTCCTAGTTCTTAAATATAAATATCCTTGTCTGCTAGCCCCTCTCCTCCTTAAGATCAATTGCTAAGTTCAGAGGCCTGGCAGAATTTCCTGGTAATGAAAGATAGTGGTGGTGGGGACCTGCTATGGTCTGTGACTGCTGCTACTGAATCTTCTGCCTTATTCACCAATGGACTCATGTTTTCCTTGGTCAGCTTTTCTTTGTGTCTTGATATTCCTTGGAAGTCTCTACTCTATCTGGCCTTTGGCTTCCTTGATCACAGCTGCCATCCCTAGATGCCCAGACAATGTTTCTCTATTCCTCCTTTCTAGCCTGTCTGTCCTTTCCTGTCCTGCATACTGGCTCTTCACATTCAAGCTGTGCTGTGGCTTCCTTGCTTAGCTGAATTTGCCTCCTGATACATCTGCTCAGCCAGCACAGTCGATGTTGACAACTGAAACAGAGCTCCTTCCCCAGGGAATGCAGTGCTGGAATGGTAGACCACTGCTGGAGTAGTTCTGTCCTTTCACACCTCCTGGCAGTGCTGGTGAGGAGATGCATGACCTGCCCAATTAGAGAATGGAGCTGAGTTGTTTGTGGTGATCCCTCATGGGCTGGTGCCTCCAGATTATCCATGCTGGAACAAGTACAGGTTGATAGCATTGTTCAGCTCCTGCATTCCCTGCTTGCTTTGTTCACACTTGAGGTGACAGGGTCTGAAAACTTGTCTCACAGTTAATTTTGCAGCATTTGCACCTTAACTGAACCAAGGAGTGTAATATTACAGTGTTCCTAAATAGGGAATATTAATGAATTTATCATATATACAATGTACACCATTGAAAATCTGAACTAGCTTTCAAATTCCAGACTATTGCTGAGACTTTCTGTAGCTGGCAAGTATCCTTGCCTGTTTGGAGAAGCAGTAACAATTAATCAAATTGTGGTCATGTCATTTTTAAGAGCAAAAAAATAATTTGAAGGTGTTTTTACTATTTAGAAATTAATGGGTTTTGAGAGTCTGCATTTTATCTTTATGGCAAAAACCACTGGACTTTTCTGAGGAAATTACATTTTGAAAGTGACTAACGAGGATAGCTGTAAAGACAAGGAAATTTAAAGAGGATCATATCTCCTAAATTTGAGACTTAGGTGTTATTTTCATCACTGCTGTTTTAGCCCGTTGCTACAAAAGTTTTATGGTGTGATTGCACATCTGTTTTGTGCTCTAGCGAATGTGATGCAGACCTTGTATGACCAAATTTATCCACAGAATTTTTCAAATCCCTTAGTAGCATGTGTGGTGTGTTTTGCAGGTTTTTGTCTTTTTTCTACCTCAAAGGACCTACACAAATCTTCAAGCCAAATAACTTCAGTGACCCATTGTACAGCATATCCTTACAAACAGTAGTGTTGGCATAACTTAATGAAATATTAAACTGCAGTATAGGACAGAAATAAAAGATGGCATGATGCGGCATGGAGATGGAGAACATACTAATCTTAGATGAAGGGCCTCTTTGTCAGAAATGGTAGTTTGAGGGAAACGACTATAGCACAATGCTGTAGATCTCTTTTATCTTTATATATTATCACTCCCGTCATATCAGTTGACATTAGGAATTTCTCATTACTTCCCCTTTTAAAATCAGAATCCAGATTGTTAGTTTTGGAGTGTTAATTAACCATATATTTTGAGAATTCTGTTGAAATGGGAAGTGATTCCACATATGTTTAGATGGGAATGTGATGATTCATTTTCTTAGGATAGATTTTTTCTAAACCAGACCTATATTTTGGCATTGACATTTGTGAACTTGTTCCTAAGACATGGTTATTTTGTGACACAGTCCTTTAATTTGTGTTAGTTTCATATAGCTCATTATGTTGAATAATAATGATTGATATGCTGTAAAATCAGTCTTCTTTCTACTGTGTTAATTCCTATGTCACTTTTCCAGAATGCTTGTAGGAGAGGAAAATTTCCTTGCATGGTTATCCATTTAGTACTTTCATTAAATAAGCTTCTAATTTTTTTCTTTTGAGTTGTATTTTTCTTGACCCTTTTATGAAAATGATCTGATGACTTTTTTGCATGCTGTTTTTGCATGGATAGCAAATGTAAATGCAGATTTCTCTGTCAGATAGTGTGTAGTTTGGGCTGGCTGCATATAAAATAAAAATGACATTTCATGGCAGAAATACTTGTTTTGCTCGGTTAGTCAGTGGCTGAGATAGTGGAGCGTAACCATGTCTAAGATGATTCACAGAATAGTTTAACATCTGATTAAGCTCTGAGAAAAGAAAATCTGATTCAGAGAGTTAATTTTTTATGTTCTGAAGCAACGTATTTTGTGATGCCGTTTTACTGTGGGTTTTTATGTGGTATGAAACAAAATAGTGCTTAAGGCTACAAGGGATGAGTGTCGCCATCTGGAAGGTTTCAGAGCAGCTGAAGTCAGCCTTGACAGCAGTACTTGGTGACCAAGTAACAACACTGTGTTGGCAGATTCTGTGTAGCTAGTGAATTAATATATATAAGTACTACCAAGATGAACAATTTAATGTTAAGTTAATGAACTGAAGGTTTACTTGTTGTTATCAAATCCATCACTTGTTAGTACACAGCATGATTAAGATCATTCTTGCTGAAACCCCACTGTGCCATTTTGCCAGCAAGGAACATGTCAGAATGGTCACATGAGCAAAGACAGGGATCCCTTTACCTATATAAGTAGTGTATTTCTAGGAGTTTATGTCAATTTCTAGTGATCTCACATGGACAGAGCCATGTGTTTTGCAGGGCTTTCTTCTTTTGCTATGAATATAGCCATATAATATTGTAATTTATTTGAGTGGGGTTTTTTCCTTAGATTAGGTTATAGTTTTGGTGCCTCTGTAGCAAAAACTTGCTGCTGCATCTCAAAAGCAGTCCTAAAATCATCAAAAGTATCTGTAAGCAAACCTCAGCACAGGAAAATAAATGTCTTGATGTTCTGCATTTTGTAACTTGTTCCTTGTTGAAATAGATTATTTTGTACAACTGTGTGTGCAAAATGTTACTTACATATTTTAAAATTGTCACAATTTGGTATTTTAAATATTAATAAAAATTCATTTGTGAGAACACCTCAGATGCATTCATCCGTAAATCCAACTGATTTACTGTCTTAGTTCAGTCTGAGGAGTTTGACACAAAGTTTTGTTGAGTGCTGATCTGTGAGATTCTTCCTTGTTATTCTGGTTAGTTATTTCTTACCAGAACTTTCATTAGAAACAAGTGGGGAGTGAAATGTGTTTAGATATGGTCAAAAAGGTTAATTTGCCTAAGGAGTGGTTGGTTTGGTTATCACGTTTCTAAGGGGAAGTAATCAGAACTGT
Organism: Molothrus ater; assembly: GCF_012460135.2. Taxonomy (NCBI): domain Eukaryota; kingdom Metazoa; phylum Chordata; class Aves; order Passeriformes; family Icteridae; genus Molothrus; species Molothrus ater. Next base: position 34,178,266 of record NC_050511.2, on the reverse strand, counting down.
AGGCATCAAAAGCTGTAGGCAGACAGGGCCAGATCATGTCATGATATCCTGAAGACACTTTGTGGACAGTGTAATGCCACCTCTGAGTAGGGCCATGAACAGAGTGTCTGGGGGACAAGGGTTCTTATGCTGTGTGCTGTTTATAAGAATTTGTACTGCACTTAATCCATAGGATGTGAAGGTATTTCAGTCTGTTAATGAACTGTAATAATGAAATTTGGTTTTATGACGTTTTTCGGTAATCCTATGCCAAAATCATAAATTGTCAAGGTATGATCTGTTGTACTGTACAAGTAGTAATGGTTTAAGTGGCAGTGATGAATTGATGGAGTCAGAAGCATTAATTTTATCACATAAGATGTCCCTGTGGAAGAAGGAGTAGCTCATTACAGCATAGCCTCCCATGAGACTACATCCAATCATAGATGTAGGTTATGTAATTAGTGCAGTAAAATCATGTGTCTAACATGACCTAATTCAAAATGCAGTAAAGAATATGCTGAAGGTAGAACTGTCAGCAGTAATTTATAACTGTAAAATAAATGTGGCAATGCTTTTCCCAAGCCTGACTAACTCCTGTTCTGGTTTTGCGTGAACAGTGCTGCTTACTAAGGTGTTATTTTTCAACCTATCCTGAACTTAGTTTTAGCATTTGATGGCAAATATTCATTGATTACATATTTTTTAATGAATACATGATGTTGTAATTTCTTGCTGAGAAAGTTGGAGTAAAGTGTAGCAATAAATAAGCAGTAAATAGAATTTTAGTCGTTTTTGGAACCAAGTGCCTTTGCACCTGTTAGCCATGCTATTTTTGCAATTTATGATTGTAAACCACCAACATGTCCACACAATGCCCAATGAAATTTCAGAATCTTGTGGTTAGAATATGGCCTTTGTTGTATATGAAATCCCTTGTGAGTTCTGTCATTAGAAGATGCTGCGGACTACCAAGGCCATACATTAGCAGCCTTTTTCTTGTTCCATTTGAACTAAGGCATCACTGAGTAGGATCTCTCTGCACAAGAGCAAACCCATGGTGTCTTAAAGTCATTCTTTGAGTCTGAAAATCAGGTCTGATTTTGTGCCTTTCTACATTATGCTTTGTTCCATCACTGCTCTGGTTATCTGAGCAATGAGTATTTTTCCAACAATTAGGTAAATGGCATAAAAACCTTATGATTAGGCCTACAGATCCATACTAAATTACTGATTTACTGCCATATAGTTTTGAAACCTATTGCTCTTTTTTCCCCATTAAGAGAAAGGATGTTTCTGCTTAACCAAAAATACTTATGCTTGGATAATCTTCATCAAAATTATATACCTGGAATCTGCTCTCATCTCTGTAAAATCACTTTTTTTCTTGTTCACATAAAAAGACATCCTATTGCCTCTTGATTCTGTGACAAAAATTACACCATTATCTTCAGGCATTGGGCCAAAACACATCATGAATCACTGCTGAGCTGCATGAAGTAAAGGAGAGGTGAGCACACAGCATATCCCTCCTGGCTGCTACTGGTGTTTCTCCCTCCACTTAGCAGTGTTGTGTAAGGCATTAAACACAGTTGCTGTTCTGACATTAAACTGTTGCTGTGAACAGTTTGGTTATATTACTAGATGTGATTGCAGCTTGCTTTAGTTCATGTTTGGGTATTGACTTGAGCTGTGTTGCTTTTCAATGACAGCATGCCAGACTTCGTAATGCTGTAGCTGACTAAAAACAAATGAAACTATTTGTGCGTGAGAGAAGACATGCTGCCAGAGACAGAAATGGTTGGTAGAGCTAGAAGAAAAGGATGGTTGGTTCAGTCATGCTTCAGAAGTAAAACCTGTCTTTTGAGTTTAGATAGGCTCTATTTAGCCTAGTAGAGAGGTGCATGATTTTTGTACTCCAATCCCATCAGCTGCTAATAAGGGGATGGCAGCAAATACTGTTGTTGACATTTGAAAATTCTCGAAGAGTATTGTCTCTGTTGCAAATAGGAGGTGGAGGGGAGATAAGAGAGTACAGGCAAAAATGCTCAGGGAGGACTGTATGTGGATTGGAGATAATTTTAAAAATGTGTTGTTCATAAGTATATAATGGAACCATTAATAATTTGCTATAATGGAAAAGGTGCTGCCTGGAATTATCTTCCTTGACTACAAAATAACATCAGGTTACATTTCAGCTGTGCATCTTTCTTTCTCACTTGTTACAAGAGCATTCAGCTAATTTGAGCACTAGACTTGTATGAGTAGTGAAAGGTTTTTGTTTAACTGTAATTTCACACACTTCCTGATAAGAGAAGCTTGTGCCTGGAGAGCCTGTTTTCACTCAGGTTTGCAAAATGCTGCTGTGTAATTCTTTTGTGGTTTCAGTATAATCATTCCTTCTTTGGTAGGTTCTAGAAAGTTTTAAGATCATGGATTACAGTCTGCTTCTGGGGATTCACATATTGAACAGTAACACAAAGGAAAGAGAAGGAGAGTGTTCCCAGAGCACCTCAGATGCAAAACGCCATGGAGGGCAGAAAGTTCTCTATTCCACAGCCATGGAATCTATACAGGGTCCCGGGAAGTCTGGAGACTCCTTCACCACAGAGAAAACAAACACGTAAGTGCTGTAACCTGCTCTTAAGATTGCTTTTAAAAGTATTAACAGACAAAACTTTCATGAGTACACTGCATTCCAGGAATTGAAAGATTTAGCCTTCTTTTTTTTTTCCCTTGCATCATTGAGATTTGCCACAGAGCATGAAATTGGAATGTTGGTCAGTAGATTGATAGTCTTTAAATACATGATAGTTCAGAGTGACTTATGTATGCACACATGCATTCTTTTATAAAAGAAATGCTATCAGACAACTATTACAAGAGTCCCAGCTACAATCTAATTTTAACTGAAAGCAGCCTTGTGAGACCAAAGCAAAAACTATAAATTAATATTGAAATGGATATTCCTACGGGGGTTCTTTTCATCTTGAGGTAGTATACTTGATGTACATAGAATGGTATCATCAACCACTAAAGTGCAGTCATATATTCCCTTTTCTGAGATTAAGAACCAATATTTTTCTCCTATTTTTCTGTCTAGCAAAAACTTTAATAGAAATTTGAATATATAAACAATCATTATTCTGTTGTTTCTTTCATAATATATTAAGTGCTATGAGAGTATTATTGCCACCATTCAGCATTGCATATAATCAGTCCTTTATTTAAATTAGAATTTAATCTAAAATTAAGGATTTACTTTTCTTCCTGGTTCTCAAGGGAGCTATGTAGCTAAATACAACTAATATACAGAAATCTGTCCTTAAACCTACAGCAAACAAGTGAGAGAATTATGATATTCAGCATTCACAGAGCGCTTCCAGACACTGAGAACTCTAGACTATAATTAGACAGAGCTTTATTTCATTTGGTTTTTACAACTCATTCACATTCACACAGAAGATGGCCAGTGCTGTTGTATGATGGCAGAGGTGTTGCACTGGCTGGGCTCCCACACCACTTGAGTTAATATAGTCCTACTCAGATCCTGTCAAGTGTAGTCCTTCCCTGGCTCCTTGCACTATCTCTCTTATATTGGCATAATGGCTAGTGGAGCAAAAAACAATGCTGTGGTTCTAAAATGGACCATTTTTCTAGGTGTTGGAGTAGGAAGAGAGGGTTTTAGAATGACTGTTCATGGCTGAGTATGGACCTGGGGCCAACTGGAGGCCTACACAGTCAGAATTCTCAGCTTGATACTTTTGCTTTATCTGTCACTTATCTGTCTGTAAAGAAATTTTGGAAAAGCACAGCAATACATAATTTTTAGTGAAAAATATATGAAACAACCTTTTAGACTTTGATTAAGTTGCAGACTCTTTGTGATTTGTTACCTATGATCAATAAAGTGAGAAAATTCTCCCTTATCTAAAGTTACTTATTTTCCTTAGCAATAAACTGATGGATATTTTCTTCCACTTTTCAGATCATCTGAATATTTCCAATTCTGTCTAAAACATGTCTTGAAGTATTTATTCTTTTAATTATGGATATTTATCACTGAATCCCAGATACATTAAATTGTCTATTCAAAATCCATTGCATACTAGGTGACTCATATTTGACTGACTTTGCACTGTGGCATCTGCCTTGAATATTGTCTACTCCTTTGGGTTTGTACAAGAGGGTACAGTTCAGCTGGTAACTGGTGATCAGAGATGTCTTAAAAAATATTCTATGTTGTTTCTCTTAGAATGGGAGGTATTCCAGCAAAAAGCCATAAAGGTGAAAAGCTGCTTTTATTTATGGGTATTATTGATATTCTCCAGTCTTACAGGTAAGTTGAACTTCATCTTTCAATGAATTTTCACTGAGCAAAATATTCTGAAATTACTTTAAAAGTGGAAGCTTTATAAAGCAGTTCTGATTTAGTTTTTTACATACCTAGGTTAATAAAGAAGCTGGAACATACTTGGAAAGCTCTTGTTTATGATGGGGTATGTAGATTTTACCAATTTTTTAAACTGCTGATATTTTAGCTGGTGAACCTTTGACTCATGTTGACCAGGAAGAAATTTGTTCTGGTACATTTGTAGTCTAACCTCACCACATGGTTTGAGCTGCTGCTGAAATTTTCCCAATACATGCTCTGGTTTTATTTATTGAGCTTTCAAATAACAACTAATAATATTTGTTTGTCCTTATAACTTACACAAGTCTAGCCACCCAGCAGAACATTGATGAATCTATAACTGAAAAATATACATAATTTGAAAAGAAAATTCAAATGCTTGGAAGATTTTGCAGAATATAGTTGTATAATTAATAACTCATAAATGGTAATGATTCACTAATTTTGACCATGCCCAAAATGCATAATATAGTTCACCTGAGGCGTCCAGCTTCTTCTTGACACCTTACTTGTGGAAAATGTGACTGATATATTTTTTAATCTTGTAGGATACTGTTTCAGTTCACAGACCAAGTTTTTATGCAGAAAGATTTTTAAAGTTTATGAATGCAAGAGTTTTCAAAAAAGTTCAAGGTAAGACAGTAGTGACTTATACTTTTTTAGATATTTTTTATAATCATAATCTTATAATGCTCCTGTCTTTGAAATGAAACAAGCCTTTCTTCAACATCATGTAGCACTTTTGTAGCTCCAGTCAAGAAAATAAATTTCTGACAATTGGGATTTTACTCCATTAGTAAAATTACAGAGAATTATGTACTATATATTTTTGTCACATCAGGGCTGTCTAAAATTGGCTTCAGATGACCACCTAGACACTCTATCACTCCCTCTCTTCAACTAGATGAGAGGAAAGGTATAACAAAAGGTGGGTGGGTTCAAATAAGGACAGGGAGAGATCACTCACCAATTACTATCCCCAGCAAAACTAACTCAAAACAGGAAAATTAATTTAGTGTCTTACTAATTAAAAAAAAAAAAAAAACAAAAAAAACAAAAAAAAAAAAACACCAAAAAACACCCCAAAAACCACCAAAAAAACCCCCAACTTTAGAGAAACCTTCATACAGGCTTTTTCCATCAGAAGTTCAGATCAGGTTTTATTTTCACTACTTTTTCTACCACTGGTAGAAAGTCATACTGGCCTTTGTTGCTCTGCATGTTGTCTAAAGATGATACACTTTTCTAAAGATAATTGAGCCTGTGAACTCTGAGCCTGCCCATGAAAACCAGTGTTAAAGGCCTGGCAGATCAGAACAACAAACGTGATTATGTGTAAAGGCATATGAAAAAGAGGGAAAACTGATACTGCAACAAGGAGGTTGAAATGTATATGATAAGTATTTTGTGAAATTCTAAATAAGAAAAAGAATAGGATAGATAGATGAAAGGAATGAAAGGAAAAGGCTAAGACAAACAATACAAAACCAAGATATTTTAAGTAGAATGAAGGAATCTTTAAAAGAAAAAAAGAAAATTTGAATTAACCCCAAGTAGTGATTCCCTGTATGCATGATATATTATGGCAGCTTTTCAGGAAAATAAAACTTTTTGGGAGTCTTACAAATATTAATGCATTGATGGATAATTTCTCTATAAATTGACCCTGCTATTGAAAGGAAATTCAATTGGAAGTGTTGTAAGTGCAGAGAAGGATGGTGAAGGAGGGACAAAAGAGACCTGGAAAAGCTTGAGAAATCGACCCATGGGAACCTGATCAGGTTCAACAAGTCAAGTGCAAAGTGCTACATCTGTGTTGGGGCAGCCCCAGATACTAGCACAGGCTGTGGGATGAACAGATCAGAGCACCCTGCCAAGAAGGACTTGGGGGTGCTGGTGGGTGAGAGGCTGGACATGACCCAGCCATGGGCACTCACAGCCCAGAAAACCAAACATGTCCTGGGTTGCATCCAAAGCAGTGTGGGCAGCAGGGGAGGGAGGGGATTCTGCTCTGAGACCCCACCTGCAGGGCTGCATCCAGCTCTGGGGTCCCAGCACAGGAAGGACACGGACCTGCTGGAGAGAATCCAGGGAGGGTCAACAACATGACTAGAGGGATGGAGCCCCTCTCCTATGAAGTCAAACTAGGCAAGTTGGGGATGTTTAGCCCAAAGAAGAGAAGTCTATGGGGAAATTTTGTAGCAGCCTTCCAATACCTAAAGGAGAATTACAAGAAGGCTGGAGATGGACTTTTTAGAAGGGTATATAATGACAGGACAAGAGGCAATGGCTTTAAGCTGAAGAAGGGTAGATTTAGGTTAGATGTTAGGAAGAAGCTATTTACAAGTGAGGTTGATTAGGCACAGGGAAGTTTGCCCAGAGAAATGGTAGATGCCCCATCCTGTGAGTGTTCAAGGCCAGTTTGGTGGGGATGTGAGCAATCTGCTGCAGTGATAGGTGTCACTGGGCTCAGCAGGGTTTGGAACTAAACGATTTTTTATATTGCTTCCAACACATGCCATTCTGTGTCAACTGCTGAGATGTGTTCAATGTGTGTGCAGTAAGAAGGTTTATTTATAAAGCAGCGTTCTTGACAAATAAGTATTAACTGATGAGCTAGAATTATCTAGTTTGTAGAGGAACTTGTACTTTAAAATGGATCTGATTTAGCAGTTTCATAATCCTGCTCATGGAAGTGTATTTGCTTTGGAGTTTGAGTGTTAAAATGTGGAATGGTCACTCGGCTCAAATACTACAGAAGAAGTATTAAACATATGCATTGTCTTAAACTGATAGAAGGTGTTTTGCAAATACTTTTTGACTGGTGTTATGCTGGTCTCTTAACATTTTCATTAGTTATCTGAAGTGAGAAGCAATTCTGTGTGGACAGAGAGAGAACAAAATATAAACAAACACTAGGACAAAATAAGATTTAAGTAAACCAAAAATTACTACAAATACTAGAATAAACTAACAATTTGAAGTGTTCAAAGTTAAATCCATTTTACAAGATTGATTAATAAGAAAATAGAAGCAATTGATGTAATGTGACAAAATGTGAAGCAAAATTCAGCTTAAAGGAGAAAGCAGCCTCCTGAGACCCAGTTCTCTTTAAATCTTAGAATAATTTTGCCAAAGAACTGGTGGGAGTTCTGCTGTCTGAGACAATACTCAAAGGAACTTCTCTGCATTGATAAAGAATAAAGAGTGTCTGCTCCTTACTACTTGACACTCCCTCCTGCTTGACAAAATAAATATCATATATCTTACATCAACATCTGCGTCTTTTTTCCCCAATTCTTTCTAATTCTGACTGCTCGATTTGTTCCAGGACAAGACACAACCTGTTCGTATTTGAAGCCTACAATGTACAATTAAAGTATATCATGCCTAATTTTCTCTCTGATCTTAATTAATCTGTCTCATTTTCTCAGGCAATTGACCTGTCTAAGTATCCTACTCTTATTGATTTCCTCTGTATACAGGGCTGTTAATGCACTTTTATACAGATTAATGGTTCAAATGCATTATTCTTTCATAAAAAATTAGGAGTCTTCCTGCCTTCAGGAATATTATTTCTAAGCTTTGAGTCAGACATTTCAGTTTCAACACTTTAGCCCTGTTCTGAATCTGGTTTTTTCCCCTAGTGCACAGAACAACCATGCATAATTAACAACAAAAACTTAATAAGTGGCTTAATAATTTAGCCTTGGGCAGAGGCTAGCTCAGCAACTCTCTTCTATGTTCTTTTTTAAAAATACCCTGGAACTATGTATCTAATTGTTTCCTTCAGTGTTCAGCCAAGTGACTTGATGTGTTTAATTTGAACTTTGTAGTAAAGCAATGAAAGAAGTGTTATAGTGCATCTGAAGTAACTTTTCAGCCAATGCATGGAGATCAGCAGCCAGCAGCTGAAAAACACTAAATTAAATAGCTGGCAACCTTTCGGAGAAGAACTACAGATGGGGGTCACAGTTCAGTAGTAGTGCCAATGATCAGTTGTAGAGTTTGATTCAAAATGCTTTTTAAATAGGCAGGGCCTGCTAAGACTTATAAAAGAGGTGCTGATACCTGAGTGTGTAGGCCATCAAGACTTTGGAAGTGTTTATTGTATCCGAAAATAAATGTTTGACAGATGAGTCTGAAGTGGAAATTCTTCAGTAGCATTACATAGAAGTAGTTAACAGCTCAAAAAAGAGATCGTAACCTCTCTGAATACTCCAAACGTCTTTTCCATTTTTGTATTTTCTGGATTTTTTTTCTGTATCGTTCTGTCTCTGATTACATGGGCTGGTACTCCATAGAAGCTTTTTAAATCATCGGTGCCAGTGACTTGCCTTATTGTCCTATAATAAGCAGTAAGAAACTGAGAAAGACAAAAATGCATCTCTTGCAGATGAAATAACAATACCTAGTTTAAATGTAATGTTTGTTAAGTAGGTTTCTGGATATGTTCTTCATCTGTATTCAAAACCTTTATTTTCTATATGGCTTACTTTTTCATTTGCTGTTAAAGATGTGTAGGGAGATAAGATGACATCATTCAACATCTATGTTCATTTGGTAATGCAGCTCTGAAGCCTTCACCTTCAAAGAAACGGTGTAATTCCATCACAGCCCTAAAGGCAGCATCACAAGAAATAGTGTGTGCAGTTAGCCAGGAGTGGAAGGATGAAAAGCATGGCATTCTTGCTGAAGGACCAAGTTATGCCAGCCTTGATGAAGAAGGTACGGACTTTCAAATGAGCAACCTGAATTATGTTATTAAAAATTTTGTATAAGCTCTAGAAGTCCTGTAACTAGAACATTACTAGTATGGCTAAACTCTCAAATAAGAGTCAGGTTATTCTTAGGGAGAGGGTAGTTAGTAATATTTGTCAAGATGGACCTTCAGAAGCAAGACAAAGTCAGAACCAAAGTTCGTAGTATGATGTTAAACTTTCAGATTTCAGGACATCCTGAAAAAAGGTATTCAGGCCAGGTAGAAAATTTTGGCCAGAGACAATGTTATCCTTTTCACTGACCTCTAAAGAAGCATATCACATTAAGTGTTTTGAAGCTCAGTTCATGTTCCCAGATGTTTTTTTAAGAGATACAACTTTGCCCCTTTCAGAACTTGCCTGAAGCCATGATGAAAGCAGAGCCAATTACCTAATCCAGTCTGATAAATGAGCCCTGGGTAGCATGAGAATAGTCCTCAGACTGAGAAGAATTCATAACTCATACCTCTGTTTAATATTTGACTTTGGAGTTACTCTGTATTCTGCTGAATGTACTTGTTAGCAGCTGAAATTCACTCTGTAATATGAAAGAGTGTGAGTTTGGGCATATGAATAATACCATCTCATCAATTCAAACATTAGGAAACTTCAAGAAGCTTATGAGGGCACTATGGGACTTGATATACTTACATGAAGATTCTTGGGCTAAATTTAAAATTAAGTTTGTTAACATTGTTCTTTATTTCTGCATATGCAGCACTAGGTTCACACCACCAGCCGGATCTAGTGCCAAGCACTCCGTCTCTGTTTGAAGCAGCTTCCTTGGCAACCACACTTTCTTCTTCTTCCTTGAATGCAGATGATCACTGTCAACGTGATCAACCTACACTCTATTCTAGCAGGTAAAGGCTAGAATCCTATATGTTAGAGAATTTTCCTCTGTTCTGCTAGAAGTTTAACATTGTGCTCGACAAACGGGGGCTCTGCAAATTAAGAAACAGAAGGGGCAAGTGTCTCTGTAACTCAGTCTTTAACCTTTCCAGTGAAGGAGGGGTGCCAAAAGCTTGTAGGATTTATAATGTATTTGTTTGTAATTATACATATTGTAATTGGGAATCATGAAACAGAAAGCATAAATGTGGTGAAAAATGTTATATGAATTTTTCTTCATGTTCCAAAACTAAATTGAATATCTAAACTTTGCTTGGGCCTTAAACCATACCATAAGGTCAGGGTAGGAAGTAGTCCTTATAACTTGGCTGTAGACAGAAACAGCTGCAGAAAGTGGTGATGTGCTAGGAAAATGAAAAATTGTTCTTTATTCTGAATGTACAGTGAATGTACACTGAATGGTCTGCTTTAAATTCTTCCAATACAACCATTTTCTGAAGTAAATTTCTGTGAAACTTCATCCACGGGTGTGCTTAGAGCCTGTTTGATTTTAATCCGGAAGTATAAAAACAGGAATGTCTTAAGAAAAGTTGTGCAGATGCTATTGAGCCAGGTTAAATGTGATTTGAGTTGTATTTGAATATATTTCAGCTGTGTCAGTTCAGTACCATGCTTAAGCGAGTACATCTTGCTGGGAGATTGTAGATGCCTGTATGCTCCCTTGTGAACCTGAAGTGTGCTGTGTTGGGTCACCTTGCCTGCTTGCAGATCTCTTTACTGTGTATTGAGCCATTTCTTTGCCTGTTTTCATCAAGAAGGGTAGCAATTCAAGCATCTTGAATATTGTTTGGAAAAATTTGGACTGAACTCCTCAATGTATAAATTTGACAAACACACTAATGTGCCAAGATGTAGTTCTTTCCTGTAAACTGCATGTTGCCCAAAAAATCAAGTTATTTTAAAAGCAATCTTGAGACAGTAGGTTTTTACATCCTGTTAAATATTTGACAACTGTATTAACATAAAAAGTAAAATGACTTGCAGCATTACTCGATGATAGTTATATTTACAGCTTCCACTTCCATTACGTTGAAAAAAATTTCACTGATGTGGCATCTTCTATATGCCTGATAATTTGCTATAAAAATTGGAATGAAGCATGTTTTGGGGTGTAATGAAGATGAAGTTTTTATTGCAGAATAAAAATTTTTCTGCACAAGCTTTAGGAAATAAAACTACTGATGAATAAGCATTAGTATAAATAGATCTCATTCACTTCAACTTATGTTACCTATAGGACTTCAATAGTCATGATCTTTCACAAAGTTTTTTCTTTGATAGAAATAAAGTTATAGAGTACTTTAAGCATCAAATAAAATACAGAACTGCTTTGTATCAGCATCAGTCAGGAAAAGCAAATGGTGAAGTTGTCTGAATAAAGAGTTCAGATTTAAGGTGTTTCAAATATTCCTTACTCTCTAAAAAATTAACTGTAAAGAAAACCTATAAGTAATTCTACTATATTGTACTGTAAACATACTCCAAAATAGCAGGTCTACACTATGATTGCACATCTAGACTCATTTACTTCCCAGTAGTGATGCAGTCAATTAAATAACCTCTAATGCAAGACAGCTATGTGATTAGCATGGGTATCTTAAAAAATCAGGTTGTTAGTGTCTGCAGTCCAGGTATGGACTTCATCATCATGAGAGGGCACATTCTCTGACATATTAAACCTGGTACCAGCATTCACAGATGTGTGGTTCTCTCCACATCTTCTGCCAAAACATCTACACTGTAGCCAAGAGATCTGCCATAGGGGCTTACCAACTAACATCTTTGCTGGTCTAGGTATGCCCTCTTCAGCTAGGGCCTGGAGGCAGTTTTTAATTCTCATTATTAGTTGTGTGTGTCACAATTTCAGTATGTACAATTCATGAGGATTAGCTTCCCTGTCATAGCTAGGAGTTAAGAAAGCTGCAAAGCATGCTCAGTAATGAACTAATTTCCTTAAGATTCTGGGCACCTGCTGTTTTGTGCCCACTTCTTTTGGCATCAGTTCAGGGAGGTCATTCCTTCTTCTTGGCACTAAAAAATATATACATCTAAAGTTTTGCTTATGTTTTTATGGTTCACTCAAGGAACTTCAGTCCTCTCATAAAAAAAGCTAGCAGGGAAATAAACCCACAAAAAACCCCCGTGCTACAATGATGCAGTCAATTGTAGATTCAGATCTGAGTTTTTTCTTGCCAGAGTTCTTTTTTTGAATATTAGAAAATTATGTGATGCAGGACTCGTCATTTTACCATTTGTCTCTGATAAAATAGAAAGCTTGGAGCAGTCTTTGAAACAAAGCCTGAATTAAAGATTTGTTTACAAATGTGAGCCTGCCTTCAATCTTTAAATATGTAGTTGACTATGACATTCTGCTTTGTTATTTATTAGAATTACAGTTTGGCATCGTCTTCATCAGGCTTTTTTATTGTTATTCAAAGTAACATAGCACAAAGTAGAGAGTACATTAATTTGCTTGTAACCTGTCAGAAATTTCTGGTTTAAGCTAATAAAGAATGAGAGTCCTGTGTGCTTAGTAATAATGTGATATTTGTACATCTCCTTGACTCCTACTAATGAGCAGTATGTGCCCATACTACTTAGAAAACAGATGGTATTATTTTCCTTATTAAAAAGACAGTAATAATACTTTTCGATACCTTGAAGCACACACCGTATTTCCTATTTGGGTTTTTTCTTCAGAATTGCCCTCTGTTATCCAATGTAATACTTCCCCAAGGAGAGGCAAATGGCTTATAACATAAGAAAGGTGATCAGCACCCTCTCTCCTTGGGAGTGCTCAACATCTGTGGGTGGAAAGGGAGAAACTGCTGCTGCTGAGGTTAAGCAGACGGAGGTGACTTGCTGAGGTGGAGCCAGCTCTTGATGCTGTGTCTTGTGAGGAGGGCTTTTGTAAAGCTGTCTTGGTGCAGGTTAAAACTAGCATAACTAATTGGTATATAGTGCAGAGAAGTGTTTAGGGACTTATGATTAAAGTGAAAAAGAGAGCAGTCATAAACATACAACTTATTAGGAGTGTTTTTTCCAGGCTGCAAGCTGATTATTTTCACCAAGTTATTCTTCAGTTGCTGAAAAAGTAGAGGAAACCCAAGGTGCTATCCAGACAGTGTGAACAGGAATTAGTAAAAATGAAAGATTCATGGAGAGGGGGAAATGGCTGTATTTTTCAGCACAAAAAGGACTGGATCTAAAAACAGAAGGAAAAAGAAAAAAAAAGACAATCATGACATATGCTGTTCAGTAAATGTAGGCCTTCTTGTATGTCAGAAGACAGCTGGTATCTTTTCCATGAAGCGGTTTCTCAGTCAAGTGGTTTTATCCTAAGTAATCTCAAGTATTCCTTTAGTAAAAGAACAGAATTGACAATTTATTGCTCCTATTAAAATTTTCAAATATTTTCTATTCCTCAAGTAGGTTTATATTTGGTGCAGAGATATTTTAGTACCTAAAGGGTCTGTTTTCCACTAGAAAATGTAATTATTAGTCCAAAACTACTTTGAAAGGGTTTATCTGTTTTATCTTAGGAAATGTAATACTTACATATTATATTAGGGGTTATTTTTATAGCAGAAGTGATAACAGATATTTTCCTCTTCCAGGAAAAGTTTTCCTATTTAGTACTGATGAATTAAATTAAAGATGACAAATCTGAATGCCCTAAGCACTGTGACTCTTGTCTCACCTGACATGGCTTTTAGAATTGCAAAGAGCTGAAGAAGGTCAATGGTGCTTCTGGAAATGTTTGAAACTTGCTTTAAAATATTTCAAAATGTTTCAAACTGTAGATGTTTTACAATTCTTGTTTAAATAGCCCAAGAATATAGAAAGTATTCTTTCAATATATTTTTCAGCAGGTCTCATGGGACTCTCCAGTCCCAAACCCAAACAAAATCCCATGATGCTTAAAGGGGTGCTTTACCTCCCTCATAAGAGCAATGCCAAGATGCTGTGATCTATATAAGGAGGACTGCTGAATTCTTCTGATACATCTGAGCCTAAGGGAAAAAATCTACATGAAATCTATTTCTTCTTTCTCTTTATGCATTCTATACCTCATTTCTGGAAGATGTATATGTAGTCTGGACTTCTGCCTTCTCCTTCTTTCTTTCTTATCTATATATTTTTTCAATTTTTTGTCTTACCTTTGTATTGCTGTTTCTTGGTGGAGACCACTTGGAATTTTGGAAGGCTTTGAGGGATTGTGGGTTTGTTCTCTTACATAGTCAAGCTTCCTGAAGCATCCAGACCTTAAAATGCTGTTCTGCTATTTTTTTCCAGTGACAGGGATTATAGTTTTTTTTCTGTTGTAAGGAATATTAAGCACCCCTTTTGCCAGTTGGTGTTCTACATAAACAAACTTTTGTGTGTTAAATTTCAATGTTCTCTCTGTCCACACACTACTGTTAGCTTCTGAAGCTTAGACAACTTTGTTTGAATCTGATTCAAAGTGGACTAAATTCACACATGCTTCATGATTGGGTGGAAGAAAAAGGCTTGAATGCTCAAAGGCTATGAACAGATGCACTGAGTCACTGGGGGTATCCCCATGGGAAAGAAAATTTGACTATGATTGAAACGTGTAATTGTTGCTTAAAGTAAAACAAAGCTTTCCCAGTTCTCTAATGATGGAATTATTTTTGCTTCTTTTTTTCTTTCTTAATTAAGAACCAAGATCAAATAGAATGTTTTAGCCAGAGGAGGGCAACAGCATAGTTGAGCATGCTCCTTATGGCTGGTCATTACTGAATGCAAGAAAATACCTGTAAAAGTGTTTGGGTTCTTTTGGGTTTTTTTGGGGGTTTTTTTGCTTGGTTTTTCTTATTCAACCTAAGAATTAAGGATGAGAACTCAGTGCACGGTAGAAACTGTATTAAAACTCTGTTCCTTTAAACTGCTCTTTCTGAAACACTGTGTGTGAGGGGATTTCACTTCTTTCCTGTGCCACCCCCAATACGGTTTTGCCTTACCATTCTCATTGAAATCAGGCTGCATTAAAACTGGCAATAAATGCAGCTATGATAATGCTATTGAAGAAATTTGAACTTCAGTTACCAACTGCTGACAGCATGTGTATTGCTGTTAAGAGATTATTTACAAGATTTTTGGTTTTACTCTTTTACACTACTCAGTAGAATTCAAGTTACACATATGAGAATAATGCTAAGTCAATGGGACCTAGGTCATCCAAGTACAAGAGAAATAGTCTTGCTTTTGAAAAAATGTCAAGTGCATTACATGATAAAAGGAATGTAATGTGGTGAATGTAAAGACCTGTTCCAGTATGACAGTGATTCATTATTTTGTTGAGCATTTGAATCTCAACTTTACATGCTAGTTTCTGCATGTTGAATTGTGCATGCTAGTTTTGCCCTTTCTGAAGTTCTGTCCTATCTGAAATATACTTAAAATAGTACAAAGAGAGGGGAAAATTAGTCATAGCTGGACTGATGGCTGTAAACATGTCTCCATATCAAGTTATAATTCAGAATTTTTGCTTTTCACCCTGTCTGTAAACAGGTAAGAATTTCTAAAATATGTCCCTGCAGAACTGACAGTTGAGTTTTCAAGGCAGCCTGGAGCCTAATTTCTGGCAGCTAGTAAGATATGCGATAAGGGACATCTGAGTCCATTAAAACACCTTTGAGAGTTTCGGCTTTGTTGACCAAGTGTGTTACAAAATGAGATTTGTGTGGAGATGCATTTGCAGTTTCACATTATTTCTGTAAGGCAGAGAACAAAAAATCAATCAATGAATAAAGTAATAGAATGCACCTGCTCTGTAAACATCACTCCCTTGCATGTGTGTACTAATTACAATATACTCTTGTTCTCCCACTTTTCCTTCTGAACTTATGGCTGCTAGTAAACTGTGTCTGCATGGAAAAATCCAATGTTACTAATGTTACAATATGCCTAATTCCTTACTCTTTTTCCCCCCATTTTGAATTACAAAATGCTGCCAAAATTTACACCATGCATAATGTGGAAATAATGCATTTTGAGATTAATGTAATTATGTGACATTTACTGTGACGTAGTTTAATTCATTAAATAAATATTGAAACTCAGTAATAGCATTACTTTCTGATAAAATTTTAGTAAATGCGAAAATAAATTGTGCAGTTAGTCAAATATGAGCTTCCTGTTATCTAACCATTGCCAACATATTTGTTTATTTGTATTCCTTTTTTCCAAGTATTTTGAAGATTTTCATGTTTAATAGAGAGACTTATTTTAAAATTTTCAGTTATGACTGAGCTTTGTAACTTGGGGTTTTGGTTGACTGGACTCTCCCTTCTCTTTGCAGTAAAGGGTTACCTTCAAGTTCAACATTCACTTTGGGAGACAGTGCCATCTATTTGACTTCAGAACAGAGCACATTGGAAATGGAAAATGATAATGCTTCAGTTTTGGATGTCTACTTAGTAAGTTGTCAAACTGTTTCTAATGGGCTTTTTTTTTTCCCTGTAATTGCTTTGACTCAGGCTCAGTAAATTATTAAAATACCTGCTCAACTTCAATCCAGAGGTTTATTGAGGTTTTTTTTGTATGAAACATGCATAAGTTTGCATAGGTATGATTTGCCAAAGCAAGTCCCTAAAGAATTTATATACATATTAATTATTGCATTAATAATGAAGTATGCCAAAACACCTTTCAGTTTTTCTCTAATGGTAGGAGGTCTTTTCTGTTGTTTCCTATTGGAGAGAACAAAAACAAAACCCAAACCAACAAAAACAACAACAAAGTCTTTCCTCTTCATGTAGAATACTTCACAATATAGAAATAAAAATTTCTCTGGTTGGAAAGTTCTGTGTTTATGCCACTGATTTTGAAGCCAGTAGAGCTCAGGGTGAAATACATTAATGGCCCCCTCTTCTGATTTGAAGGGTTGTCCAATTGTGACAGCTGATTAAAAATGTATCTTTTCTTTACTTTTTCAGTTCCTAGTAAGCAATTTATCTGACTGCTGAAAGATAACGCCAAGTATATATTTTGTTGTCTTCATATCACCTGTGTTTCAGATGTTCTCTAGCTCACATTCCACAGACATAAAGGCAGTAGGCACCCAATTCAAATCCCAACTGAATGAAGTTTTTTGCATCTAATTTTTTTAGGCTATTCTGAAATTGTCAGTATAAATGTAGGGGGCAGGTATGTCAAGCTTGGCCTTTTTTCCCAAAGGCTTATTTTCATAAATCATAAACGATTCTGACATTATTCTAGTAATATTTCCCCTTGACTGTCATGGCAAGAATTGTACCAGAGATGAAGAATCAAAAGAGGAAAATTTGTTAACATTTCTAATAAATGTTTTACAGATACATGGTTGTTTCCTTTCTAGATAAAATTTATTGCATTTTTTATTTTTCTTATCCCTAGAGTTACCTGATCTTTGTCTTAAGAAATCCATACTATCTTAGAATCATAAAACAGCTCAGGTGGATGGAGCTTCAAGAGATCATCCAGTCCAACTTCTTGCAGAAAAGGGAGCCTAGATAAGATTATCTAACACCCTTTTGCACGGCAGCTTAAAAACCTCCAGCAACTGGAACTCTGCCACATCCCTGAAGAAGTTGTTTCATTAATTATTGCCCAGAAAAAAAAAATTTCTTGTGTTCATGTTCACAAACATGTTTGTGTCTGATCTTACATCAAGATGAAATATGTTTGTCACTTTCTCTTTTTCTGTAGGCTGTGCCACGGATGTTTTTTTCTTTCTTCTTTAGTCAGTAATGCTGGAGTTCGTATAGTACTCAGTTAATATCTACTAATTTAATAGCCCAGCACACTTAGGGGAATTGTTGTCTGTCCTGCCTCCACTGACACAAAACAGTATCAAGTACCAGTGGCCCATTAGATGTAGAATGCTTGGTTCCTCCCCCTGGGCAGAGCATCTCACAGTGGGATGATGTAATTTTATCAGTCATGCAGTGAGGCTTGATGGCCCATTAGCAGAAGATATCCACCTCCCCGCCCCCACCCCCTGGCCCCGAGGGAGTTATCAGGGATGAGTCATGGAAGAGATAAAGAACACTGCCCCACCTGGTTTTAACAGATGGTGATAGAATACATACTTTTGTTTACATCTTGCCTTGCAACCTAAGGCAGCAGTTAAGCAGAAGCCCAGGGAAGACAATGGCCCATTATTAGACAAGGCAGGGGAAAAAGTTTAGATAATGCTGGCAAAACAGAGCTTCTCCGTACCTTCTTTCCTCCTTGTTCAGCGGAGTGGCCAGAACCAGACCGTAGCTCCCAGGATCAAGCAGCTACAACTACAGACATATTGACCTATCAGTAGTGGCCTGCAAAGTGCTCAACCCACATAAATGCAAGGCCCAGGAGGGGATATACAGCAGAGTATCAGCAGAAGTGGCTGATAGTGTTGCAGGGCCACTGTCCTATCATTTTTGAAAATTCATAGAGATCAAGGGGCATACCTGATGACTGGAAGAGGGCAGATCTCATACCTGTCTGTAAGAATGGCCCAAAAAAAGACCTAGTATCCTTACTGCAGTCCCTGGGAAACTGGCAGAACAAGCCTCCTAAGAACTATTACCAACTAAATGAAGGAAGTGACTGGGAAAATCCAGCACAGATTTATCAAAACCAAATCATGCCAGGCTAATCTGATCACCTTTCTGACACAAATTATCACATTCAGTCAATAATGAAAAAACAGTGGATGTTGCTTGCCTGCACTTTAGTAAAGCATTTGACATATGTCCCACAGCTAGACAAATGTCAAATATAGATTGGATGGGGGTGATCCATGAGATGAGCAGGAATCATCTCATAGGTGATCAGCTTGTTTTACTGAGGTTGGCAGCCTGTCCCAAGTGGGGCCCCTAAGGATCAGTACCAGGCTCCAAGTTGTAACATCTCCATGAATGATCTGGATGGTGGGAGCAAAAGCACCCTCACCATGTTTGCTGTGTCACTAAACTGGGTGCTGAGGGGGACTCATCAGCAGGGAGAGTCACCTTACAGAGATATGAACAGGCTGGAAGATCGGGCCACAAGAACTGTGTAAAGTTCAACCAAGGAAGTGCAGAGTCCTGCACCTGGGAGCACAAAACCAAAGAGCCTGGCCAGGCCAGGTCCCATGAGCTGTGGGACAGCCTTGCCAAGAGGAGCCCGGGGGTCCCAGCGGACAACACACAGACACCAGGTCAGCAGTGACTGCTGCAGCTACTGAGGCAAAGTGGATCCTGAGATGCATCCACGGGGGCACTGCTAACAGAGAGGGATGTGACCATCCCACTTCACCAGCGCTTGTCAGACTGCACATGGAGTAGTGTGCCCAGTTCTGGCCCCCCCACAGTTCCAAAACAGATGTGGATGGACTGAAGATGAGTCAAAGGAGTGCCATAAAGGTGGTCAAGGATAGGGAGAACTTGACATTTGAAGAAAGAGTGTAAAAGTTAGCTCGTGTCAGTCCACAGAATTTTCAGGAGGGACCTCAACAAAGTTTTCCAAAACTTAAAGGCATGACTGCAGGTAGTATGGAGACCCTCCTTTTCTCTAGAGGCAGTGGATACAAGTTGTAGTGAGGGAGGTCTCCTCTCTATGTAAGAAATAACTGTTTTTACAATGAGAATGATTCAAGGAGAATGATTTACAATGAGCATGATTTTATAATGATGAATGATTCACTGGAACAACTTCCCCAGGATATGTGGTAAAGTCCCCATCACAGGAGGTTTTCAAGATGCAGCAGACAGTGATGCTTGATAATCTCATCCAGGCTGCCTTTCCACAAAAGGTTAGGAGGAATTAGATAGCCTCTTATGGTCCCTTTAGCCTGGGCTGATCTGTGGTTCTTTTGGCCCCCTTTAAGCAGTGAAACAATTTATTCTTGATAGCTTTTGAATTTAGTTTATAAAGCAACAGTCTTCTTTAACAATAATACTGCTTTGCACTGTGAAGTATTTCTTTATAGGTTTGAAGTCTGTAGGGTAGAGGATGGAATGCTCTGAAAATCTAGTGACAGGCACAGGTAACACCTTTTGTAAAGCTGTCTGTATGCGTTTGAGGTGTGAAAATAATCTCTTTAGTTAGTTTTCAGCTTGTAGAACATTCATTACTATTATGTCTTGGAGATTGCAGTAAGTAGATGTGTAATCCACTGGTGAATTTCAACAGAAAAACAATTAAAATGCATACTGGTGCATACTGGAAACAACAATTAGCCTGTGGCTGGGAAAACTTGATAATACTAAAGTATAAGTGCTGATCAGAAGGCAATTTTGCTTCTATAGGAGGATGATTGCATGTTAGAAGGAAAAAATGCATATTTTTGAGAATGGTAGGAACAGGCTAGTAATTTCTAATGTACATCTCAAAAATAAAGCAAATCAATGAAAGGTTACAAGATGTACTTTTAAAAGAGGAAAATGCAAGGAGAAAAACGTAGTTTTAAATGGCATTCTCAGATTTTCCTTTAAGCCTGTGATTAATAATCTTTGTGTTTCTACTACGAGGCAAGCTGCTATAGTCTTACCCACTATATATTTTAATGAAAAATATCTTAACTTGCTTAATTTTGGGCACCATTAATCCTGTGATGTCTTTGCCTCCTGTTTTGAAATGCCAAAATGCTAAATCTTTTGGACAAATTTAGTCCATGAGTAAATTAAGAAGTATGAATTTTTGGTCACATGTATAGAAAAAAAATTTTGTTGTAAAATGACATTGTGTTAATCTACTATAAAGAGTAAATTTAAAATGGCATTGTCTGAGCAGTTTGCATGGAAATTCTGATAGTCAAGAAAGGTGAGGGGGAACAGAAAAAAAAAAGTTGTAAAAAAAAAGAATTCCTCTTACAGGCAATAGTATTGGATTTGAGGTGTTACATTAAGGGAACTCCATGCAAATTCACACTGTGCTGCTGATGTCAAAACTGAGAATGTACCTCGTAACAGCAGGTTACAAGAATTCTTGTTCCAGGACACAAGTGGAGAGACATCTTGGGTTCACAACTGAATGCTGATAAAAGACCAAGTTCAAACTAGCATTTTATTAATCTGCTACTCTAAGAAGCACTGTTACATACATTCTCAAATCAAGTTTACTTTTAAGTTACATTGGTTTATTTTCTCATAAACCTTTTAACCCAGACAATAGCTCAAGAAATCTAGCTTTTATGATTAGAATATGACTAAGCAATGAGCAATAAGTAAAGATGATTTCTAATTCTAAATTATTTCCAATTATTCTAGTAACATAGTTACAATACTGATTAATTAATGCAAGTAATTTTAACTATCAATTAAATAAAAGTAATAAGTAATACAATTAATAATTAGAAATAATAAATAGAAGATAGGTGATGTAGAAAAAACTTCTAAATTTGAAATGTTTCTCTGCCTAACTTCAAACATTAAAGGCTTCTTGCTTTTATGAATATGTAATACAATGATAGTTGGAAACAAATTATTCTGTCTGAGATAAACAGGTTTCTTGTATATAAACCAGAAACAGAGAAGGTAACACACTTCCATTTAGCACTTTGAAATAGAAATCTACAAAACAGGGTTTCCTTCTTACTCCGTAAAAAAAATTTGACCTCTTTTTAAAATTCCCTTGAAGTCCTATATACTGGTTTCAGTTCAGGCATTGCCAGCAAATGCTGTTGTCAGTGTCTCAGTGTCCTATGGAATTTGATTAGTAAAAGGTAGAAGTCCAATCTTGCAAAAGTTCCTTAACAATGTAACCAATCCTGGAGACCTTAGTCCAGCATCGCCATGGAGTGCCTTAAAAGTGATAATTCCACTTAAAAAGTAAGGAATAAAAGTCACCTTACTCCTTCTCTTTTGCAGTGAAGTATCAAATTTTCGATTGAGTTTTCTCTAGCTAAAAAAGCAACACATGCTATTATAAACTATTTTACTGTGTTTTCTTTGCCTTCCCGTGACATTATTTATAAAGATAGCTGATATACTGTACTACAATATCAGTAAAATCAGTAAGTAAGTAGTAAGGCTTAAGTAGTAGTAAGTAAGTAGTAAGGCTTAGGTATTTAATTGATTTACTTCAAGTAGGCTTGATTTCCCTTATACTTCCAACAGAAAAAGGACATGCATGCAAATAGCAGTGAAAAACTTTTAAGTTTCTTCTATAATGATGCTGTATATGTTAAGTCATCTGGTGGAAAATACAGGATTTAAATAAAGAAATATGTGTCCAGTATATAGGATCTTTAATAAATATATGTCCTGCGTATAGGATCTCATTAATGAATTATTTTTTGCTTACAGAATACTTCTGTATATTTAACTACAATGCAAAATTCTTGGGTAGTGCAGATGTTTTCACATGAAAATACAACATTGCCTCCTGCTGTTAAAGGAAATGTTCATAAAATTTATGTTTAAATGTCACTCCTACTGAAGATATGGGTTGGTAAGGGCTTCAGTAAAATAAAATCATGGAATAACTGTAGTGATGAGCAAGCCCAGTATATTTAGAGCCTTGTTAGTGTAGCTATGATTTGTGTCAGAAGAATTGCATAGATTATATTATTACATTTAAAATTACTTATAGTGTGGTTTATTTCCAAATGCCAATTTTATTATAGGTTTTTGAAATCTTAAAATAATATTGAAGATTAATTATGTATTTCAAAGCTGCTGTAGATGCATAGGTAGGCAGATGAACAATTATGCTTCTAAGCAAAATGCTTGTTTAGAAGCTGTCAAAACTTTGACTCTTCAGTATTCCTTTTCTTCTGTACTCTTCCCCATAATTTCAATTAAATTTTAATCATGGGGTACTTATTTTCAGGGTGCTGTTGTGGGATAATTAGAAGTGCGGCTGAAATTAAAGCAATTCCCAGGCAGAATACATGTAAAAACAAGCTAAAAGTTGTGCCGTCACACTGCACAGCATACCTCAAATTTTGATATGTTGCCCTTTTTATACAAACTTCAGTTTCTCTGCTTCACCATTTCCTCTGAAGATACTGGTGGAAAACTCAGTAGACTGAACCTGAATACTGGGAGTATGAGAAAGGAGTTATGACCTCCTCACTTACAGGCATCCTTTCTTTCCCCTGAGAGCATAAGAATCCTTAAAATGTTATGTGTGCATGGTAGAGCCAATCAAGCACTCCCCTCAAAACAGAACTTGTTTGAGGCTGAAAGGGGCAAACCAACTTGTTTTATGCAGCACAGTTAACTGCTCGTTTCTTCTGTTGTGATCTATGTTTTCCCTGTATCCATCCATGCATGATCCCAAAAAAGGAGAGGGAAAAACGAGGCCTATGTGTCCCATGAAACTGAAACCAGGTCAGAGGTGAAAAACAAATGAGCAGTCAAACTTTGTTTGGCAGAGGTGCTCTTGCAGAAGAAACATTATGTAAGAAGGAACATTTTAGTCACCCTTGCATGAAAATCAGACACAGGAATTAGGTGCTTGATTAGATTAAAAAGGTACCAATTCAGATCACAAGCAACATGTTGCCTGAGGAAGCCAAGTGCTAAAAATGGTATTATCACATGTTCTCATGCCTGGGGCTTTTAAAACACCATAAGAGGAAATCAATCAGCTCAAAAACATATCCATGGAAAGAGAACTGAAGCACAAAAATGCTCCAAGACAGCCTCAAGTAGGCACAAACATTGTAAATCCATTATATACACAGTGTGAGACATCTCAGGCAGTGATTATAGGAATGATTCCTATAATGTCATTTGTGCAATATTTATCACTTTGGACCAAATTGCTACAGCCAAACTCAGATTTTATTTTTAAAAAAGAAGTTTCCTTTATCTGTAATCAATGAAATCCAAAAATTGTGTAGTAGATACAGTGTTGCCTAGAGGATCATGTCCTGAGCCTTGAGATAGATGGATTTCTTTCCAGAAAAATACACTACTGGACTGTACCTGCCATAAATATGAACATCTGAAAATCCCATCTTCTTAAAAGAGCATTAGTACCATCAAGAGTATTTCCGTGATTGACTCATACAGTTGCTACAAGTTATTGTCAGGTCTCTTTTCTCCAACTCTGTCATGCAACTTTTATTGAAATTTTTCATTGAAATGCTTTGGAAGGGTCAGAGGAAAGGAAACAAGAACAAGAATAAGCTAGTCATAATTCCATTGCATAATTAGTGGAATACCATAAAACCAGCATCAGCAATACCAATAGCCATCTTAGTGAAAAGCAGTAAAATTAATTAAAAGTCCTTGTTAGCTTTACATCACATTGATTTTAGAATACCCCTTTCTTTAATTTTACTCACTTGTCCAACAATTTCACTTCACATATGAAATTGTTCTGTACTTTCTAAGTACTTTACTGCCTTAGGACATTCAAGTGCTAATATGTCCATCAACTCTACTTGCCAGACCACAGTTCCTGAGAAAGAGAGGGAACAGCACCTGAGAGACTGGTGCTGTGCTCAATAGCATCAGTGATTATGAACACCCTAATACTAGTGCACAATACAGTAGGAAGTTTAAAGTTTTCATAGAACAATATTGAAATATCGTTCCTCAAGGTTCAAGGGTTGTGCTAGAACTCATAATAAAAATATTGATTTAAATCTACTGGTTACATTTCTCTGAGATAAGCTTAAGAAATGCCTTCAGAGATTTTTTGTTAATAATCAAGATTAAACTGTTGTCAAACTATTTAAAGGTTAGTTAAGTGCCTGTATCAAAAAGCATAATGTAAAGGTGACCTTAAAAATCTGTTTAATAAATGAACCTTACATCTTTGTAATGTTTTTTAATGAGGTTTTAGAGTAAGGTTATTACAGATCCCTTTGTTTTGATTTTGTGTCTTGCTGTTGTGGTTTGTGTTTGGTTTGTTCCGTTCTCCCCTCTCCTAGCTTGGCAAGTTGGTCTGGCTCAAACCCCCAGTTATGTCAGTCACGGTTTTCCCCTCCTTATTTTCCCTCATTATCCCTTATTTGTCCTTGTATCCCCTCCCCAGGCCTTCTGCCAGTCACCGGCACCCCACCCCAAGTTCCAGAATCTTCCAGCTAGGGTGTTGAGTGATTGGCTGGTAGGCCTGGGCTCCTCCCCTGACCTATCCCCATTGATCCACACCACCCATCAGTCTTCAATGTATCCAAATTTTCGTTCTATGATTGGTTTCTTGTGTACCCACCCCTTCCCTTTAAAACCCGGTCCCTGGAGGGGCTCGGGGCTCCTCCTCCGCTCGCCACCTTTGGGTGGCCGCCCTGCACTTCCCCTACCCTGGATTAAACCAAGTTAATTCACCCAGCAGAGGAGGGCCGTCTCTTTTCTTCACTCCTGCGGTGTGGTTGCTTTAATATCGGTGACTGTTTCCTCTCGCCCCACCCACGGTCGGCACATGCCACTGGCTTCGTGCCAGGGGAGTGCCGGTGTAACTGAAGGTGGCTGGACTCTAAATCCCTTCAGCCGGGCCCCCCTTAAAAACAGCCACAGCTTCATCTTGCTACAATTTGGGTATATCAGCTGAGATGCATCCAGTTTACTGAAATATATTCTTCATCTGCCACTTTATCCTTAGTTTGAATTGTCATAATAAAATGTTCAGCAAAGAAGAGTTTCTTTTCAGTTCATCTCTAACTCTACAGGGATGCCAAGAAATGACCAACTATTTCTATGGCACGAGGGTAGTTTAGAAAACTGTAATCCATTAAGATTATTAAATATTTTTTAATTTAATTTTTTTGTGAAATCAAATGATTGCCACATTGACTTGAACATTAATTGTGCCTGAAAGTTTTTTGATAGGCATGATTTTTCACCTGGGGAAAGACGCCATGCTTCTGCTGAGAGCACTAATATTCATGACATATGAAGACTGCTACTTTTAAGTAATAAATACCACAGTTCTGCAAGATAAAAATAAGCTGTTGTGAATTGCTGAGTGGTTTCAGATTGTTCTGTCTTCTCTGATATCCAAAGTGTTCCGCATTTTGCAGCAGCAAGTAGTTCTAGTTCACATAATACAAGTGTACTGCAATGCCTGCAAAACCCATAGGGGTTAGCTGTTGTACAAGAGACCCAGTGCTTTTGATCAGGGCCTAAGGTCATAAGAGAATCACTGCCAAATTGTACTGCAGCCTGTTTGGGGGAAGAAAGATGTTACCTATGTATAATTCTGTAAGAAAACAAGTAAACACAACTCTTAACTTGTCATTTCTGTATTTCTAGTAACAAAGAATATATGAAGAGTAAAACTAAGGGAAGTGACCATGGTTAATGAAGAGCACTTTCTGCACTCCTTGTTTAAGAAGAAGGAATTTGCTGAGCCTAATAGACAAAGAGTAATAATCAACAGAACTAATTCTAAGAAGCGCCATAGAAGTGCCATCTTTGAACCATAGAAAGAATTGATGGACTTGACAAAAATTATATGAAACATTCCACACTCTGTGTCATCTGTCCTTGCTTGCTCAACTGTGAAGAACTGTGTATTCAGGCTGCTTTCTACAATATTGCCAATCACCTTCTTTGGACTCTGAAGTGATATTTTCTTATCTCTCTAGCAGTTTCATTTGCATGCATTCTGTAACTATGCACAAGCAAAGTCTATTATCTACTTTACCTATTTAAAAATAAACACAGTGGCGAATAAAATCAATTTCATTTTTCTGACCCACTCCATTCTAATTGCTTAGGTCCACATCAATGGAAACTGGAACTGATGTTGTATGAGGGTTAGGGCAAATATCTGCTCATACCATATGAAAATGAGCTTCTAAAGATACTTTCACTGTTGGTAAAAAGGAGATAAAAATGTTATTTATAAGAAGGCCTTATGTTCTGTACATATATTGTCCTTGAAATATTTTTGATTTTACTTTATTTCTTGTAAAAGAGAAATTCTATAATTTATTTAGAAAATACTACTGTAAACTTTAGTTTTATTGATGAATAAATGATTTTTTTCTGAAGATTATCACTGCTGTCATCCTGCTATTGATCTATACTGGACATAATTGTTCTTGCATTTCTCTACCTTCATGGGACAGTCTTAAGAGGCCTCTTGAGATATGACAAACACGGAATCTGTCTTTACCAGCTCTATAATGATAAGGGGAATCTTGAAATTAGAGCAGGAAAGCCAAAGGAACATACTCAATAGGCACTGCTTTATAAAACCATTTCAGGTTTTTCAGTATGGGAAGTTATTTTAGGGTAACTGCAGAAACTGTTTTAGTTCCCTAATTTCCCAAGTAACAGGGAGATAATCACAAATGCCAATGATCATCAGTCCAAGATTTCATGCTTCAATGCAGGGGTGTATTTAAAACTTTGCACAGATGTCACTTAGAAAGCTACTGAAATTATTGGTAATAACATGTCTTCTAGGAGTAAGCTTAGTAAACTTGCTAATTTGACA
This sequence comes from Molothrus ater, assembly GCF_012460135.2. Classification (NCBI taxonomy): domain Eukaryota; kingdom Metazoa; phylum Chordata; class Aves; order Passeriformes; family Icteridae; genus Molothrus; species Molothrus ater. The sequence continues at coordinate 34,150,831 of NC_050511.2, read as the reverse complement.
AAACCTGAACTTGGCATTTAAAGTCCTAGAATTATTCTTTGTACCTGTATAGAATTTTTTTAAGGATTTGGTGTGGTGGATTTTTTTTGTTTTAGCTTGGTGGGGGATGGTGTTTTGTTTTTTTTAATTTTACTTTGATGCAATCCTGACGAGTAAGAAGAATAATTCCCTTATTATGCACAGTATAGAGAAATTTAAAGGGGTTTGGCTTTTTTACCTTCTAAGTATGCAGTGCCTAAGGCTTCCTTTGCTTGGAGCCTGTATCTCATGATTACCACTTTTACAGGCTTTAAAATTAGACTGCTTAATCTCAGCAAGAAAATTATTCTGCAGCTCTGAGAAAAGTAAAACCAATCTTCATGTCCTATGAGTAAAACATTTTGTACATCTCTGTCAAGTGTCTGTTCCTTTATGCACAGTGTACAGAATATTTAGAATGTGTCTCTGTGCAAGGCAGATACTTGTCAATAGTCTCATTTGGGGAAAAACATTTAAGCACCCAATTAAGCTTCATAAAGAACACACATGACAATTTTCCCCCAATTATCCAGTAACTATAGCATCTGAATCACTTGTTCTTAGGAAGAACCCAAAGGATTCACAACTTAACTGCAACAATTCTGTCCAAAACCAGAATGTCTGTACCAAACTATTCAGAGACTGAGACATGTTTTGTATACAATCTCTTTGTCATGGGCAATTTAATTTCATATAACTCAACAGTATTTTCCCAAACCCTTCCACTAGACAATGATACAAGAGCAATCAGTAGCACACTCCCCCTGTTCTTCATAGAAGCCATTTGATGAAACATTTAATATTTGCTTTAAGTAAAAAAATCTATCAGCTCTTTCCAGACTGAATGTGTGGGGCATGACCCTGCAGGGCTTCTGCATCTGCAACTCCTTCACAAGTATTTATACCAGCATAAAAAGGTACTGATGCCAGTATTGTGATACGAACAACATTAATTGTTGTTCCTGTTGCTCCTAAGGGACAGGAATCAAGATTAAAAACATTTTAAAACTATTGTTAAAATTGCTAATCCCTAATTAGAGCCCTTTAGAAGTTGTGTGACTGATCCTTGCCTGGTAGTAGCATCTTGTAAAATTCACTAACTTGAACTTTACATTTGAATTAACTGTTGTTAAATTTATAAAAGATTTGGTATGTGAAATTGCTCGTACTAGAGAAAATGTTTAATCCACACAAATTCATTGATTTGTCATTAGCCTAGAAACACAAGATGAACATTTCCTGCTGAGAGTTGTGTATGACTTGGATGACTAGAGAAAAATCACTGTGAAACTAGTTGGATAATATAAAAAAAAATACCTGAGGTTATTTTTATAGGAGAGGCAAGCTATATAAATAAACACCATCTTTAAATAGATTAAATACTACATAAAAGAACAGGCATTCTTCCTTTCTTCTAGCTGTTTCCCCCCTCTTTGTTACCAAGGTATGAAAAATCAGTTGTTTGCTTTACCAATGATATCTGTGGTCTGATACAAGTTATTTGTTCCTACAAGCCTTACCTCCGTCTGTAAACTATTATTCCTGCAGAAACATAAGTAGCTTCTCCCAGCAGGGCTAAGAATGGGTTGTTCTTCAAGGAACTAAAGAGTATCTTAAATCTGCTTGGTGTATTAAAACCTCCCCCACAAAATACAACAAAAACACAAACTGAGAAGAACATTGGTAACAAAGAAACACACAGGAGTCTGTTGAAAACAGACAAGAAGCTGGCTGAGTTAGGTAACAGTTTGATACAAACAGCTTTTAGGTAAAAATAAAACAGCCTTCATAATTTCAGTTGAAATTTGCGCAAGGGGCTTGTTTGAGCTTTTTTTTGCCTTGTGTAGAGTAAAATAATTTTGGCTTATAGAAAAATATTATAAAATTACAGATCTTGGTGAGAAACTTGATAACTAATTCCCTAATGTGGTGGAAGATCACAGAATCAATAGAATAGTTTGGATTGGAAGGGACCTTTCAGGGTCACCTAGTCCAACCCCTCTGCCATGAGCAGGGACATCTTCAACTAGATCAGGTGGCTCAGAGCAACTAGCTGCTTACTTTAATTAAGAGTTTTTGAAATATAAAAATGCATCACACAGTAACCAGCGTGTGCTTACTGAAGCTTTTGGTCCTGTCCAGTGGAAGGCTCAGAAGTGAAAGTTGTCAGTGTTCCCACAGAAACTGTGCAGATTTTTAAATAAACCTTTTTATAGAAATTATTTCTTACCTCTCATCTATTTGGCAAACCTAGTTTATTTCTTTCAGTTTAAGTAACAATACGACATGTCTGGCTAAGACTCTACATCTTCACATACTGTTGATAGTAGGGCATCATCAGCATTTATGTAACTTAGTGGAAAATGTCAGGTGTGATAAATTATGTGCTTATTTTCCCTTCAATAGCTCAGCGAGACATTTCACCTGTAGGATGTGGATCAGAATACTTCCTGTCACAGAAAATAATCCTCTAACGGGTCCCTGAGTGAATGCTTGGTGCGTAGTGTGGGTTCTAATTGCTATTTTTCCCCAGGCGCCAGCTCCTTGTAAATCTCCTCAGCGCGGCCGCTCTGCGTGAGCAGATGCCAGCAGACACTGCCCCAGAGCGCTCACTGTCTGCTCTGAGAGCAGCGGCGAGCTGAAGGCGCTCAGCGGGGGCAGGCCGCTCCTTGTCTCTGTGACACGTCGGGGTCCACATCTCGCCGAGGGGAGCCTGAGCAGCACACCGGGGCCGGCACCCGTTTCCTAGGGACAGCCGTGCCAGGCCGTGCTAGAGACGAGGGAAAGACACCGGGATAAGGCTGGCGGGGAAACCGCCGCCGCCTCGAAAGCCTCGCCGGGCGGACAGACCGTGCTCGGCTCCGAAACACCTGGGCTGTCTCGGTAGCAAAGCACTTGGATTTGATTTATCCTGGCGCTGCTGAGGTTGGAGGCAGCAGTGGCTGGGAGGAAGGGAAAACCCGCACACTCTGCCTCTGCTCGGCTCTGCCGCGCGGCCGAACAAGCCCTCAGGGCCCGGGCCTGGCCCCACCGCTCCCCTCGCGCCGCCGCGGGGAGGCGGTGGCGGACGCCAGTCCGGCCCGGCCCCGCCCCTTCCGCAGCGGCCCGGGCGCTATGTGGCGGGCGGGGGCGGCGGGCGCCGTGCGCGCCGCGGGACGGGCGGCGGCGGCGGCCGGGGCGCGGCAGCGCGGCGGCACCGGGGACGCCCCGAGTGCGGGCACAGCCGCCGTCGGCAGTGGCCGCACGGTGAGCGAGGGGCGGGCGGACGGCGGGGGCGAGGCGCGGCCTGCGCGGCGGCGGGCGGAGCGGCCGTGGCCGAGCCCCGGCTGGGGCGGGCGGGCAGGGAGGGAGGGAAGGGCGACAGGCGGGGATTCGCCAGGCGGCCGCCGGCTCTGGGCAGGTCTGTGTCAGCCCGCGGTAGCCAGGCCGGCGCCGCCGCCGAGCCTCTTCGCAGGCCGGCCGGTAGCGGGGCGCGTCTTCTCCTGCCCACTCTCCCGCCTGCCTTCTACTTTCTCGTTCCCTTCGTGCCTCGGGAGCTGACGCACACCGGAGCTGGTGCATTCGTCTGCTGCCCCTCTCCAGGCGCAGAAGGCGGTGCTGGCTGCCCTCAGCCGGGTGTGGTACGCGGAGGCAGGGCCGGCTGTGTGCCGGCACCGCTGTTGGCAATCTCCAGTCACAAACCGAATATAGGAGCACACTAAAGGAATTAATGCCTCTCAGCCTGGACAGAGCTTGAACGTGCTCGAGGTCTTGTAGGTTTTGATTCTGAACGTGTATAAAATGCTGTAGGGTAAGGGGTGCAGTCAAGAATATAAGCAGTGAGTGTGGTGTATTTTGTCGGCCTGTATCTTTGTGTCGCCCTTCTATCTTTTGTGCCTGTGTCGTGGTTTTGGACTAACAGGCAGCTCATTGCTAATACATGCGGATAGGTGGTACGCCACATGCAGAGAGATCGGCCGTGCTTGAAGAGAGGCTGACATAGCTCCTTTGCAAATGTCACTTGCTTTTCAAGTCCGTCTGAAGTTTTCAGAACCTTGCATGAGTACACAGAAAGTAATCATGAGTGCTGTTCTACCATTAAACCGAATGGTCAGCGCCAGTTAGGAAGAAAATGCAAATCATGCCATCTTCCTTTCCTGCTGGATAGGATAAGTACTTCTGCTACTGTGTCTGGCCTGGGGATAGAGCTTTTCCATAATTTGGAAATCTGGAATCTGAAGTGGTTTTGATTCTTTGGAGGAGTCAAAGGAGGATCCACGGTTTTTGTTTGTTTCAGCTTAATACGTTCCTGACTTCCAGCAGAGGGACACATGTTGGTAGTGCAGCATTTGAGTAGTGGATACTTAGGAAAATCTGAGCCTAAGCTATTTAATAGACCGAAGTTGCTCAGTAATTCTGTGGCAGAGCAATAGAAAAGTTAGAATAGTTCTCTTTTCCTAGTTCATTCTTCTATGAATGAGAGGGTGTGGGGCTTTATTCCATTAGCTTGCGTAATGAAGACAGGGATAATTCTAGATTGCTTCAATTATCTGAAGACTAAAGCTGCATAATTCCTTCCATATTAGCCCTGCAATATAGAATATGAACATTTTACTTGGGATGGAAAGGACTTAAAGGAGCTGTTTAATTTATATGATAAATACATAGTTTGTAATTCATTACATTTAAACTTTAATTCCATTTTGTTTCTGCTTACTTTAAACAGCAATTACAATATTATTCAGATGTGAAGAGCAGGACTGCTTGGTTCATGAATTTGAGAAATGCAGGAACTCTGAATGACACAAGGTAAAAATACATTTTGAGATATTCATATGAAAATATTGGTTATGTATTTTAGAATAACTTACATACGTACTAATACTACCAAACTAATGTAATGTTGACGTGATGTAAAGGACAACTACAGTTTCAGCTAAAAGCATTTTGTGTGTATTTACGAAGTCACTTAGAAAATACACAAATTACAAAATTGTGTACCTAAACACAGGTGTCTAGCACCATTTCACATGTACCAGAGGATGAGAAATTTCTGCTTGTTCTGAGAGAACTTGACACAGCGCCTGTTGGAGACTTCTCCCTTCTGATGCAGCAGTTGGAGACACAGTAAAAGATTATGCAGATATCTGAAATGGCTCTTGCCTTTAAGTGCCTGAAGTGGACCTTGAACCTGTTCATGAATCCTGCCCGATCCAAAGGCTTTCTGTTCCCCATGCCCCAAAGCATTTCGTGGTGTCCTTCACATAAGTGACATAGAGCATATTTCGGTAACTGGATAAGAAACTTTTCTAAAAGTTTCTCTTACCAACTAATATATATTATATATTCAGCCCATAGTAGCTGTTCCATTGCCTTAAGCATTAGCAAAAATTGTGATTATTTTCCTGATAACTGTTTGCTGCCAGGGAGACCCCTTTACACACTCAGCTGAAAGCTGATACTGATAGAGATGGAACAGCTTACGTGATTTTAATTACATTTGTTTAATTAAACTGTTCTACTCTTGATTCCACTAAAGACAAAAGAGAATTGGTCTCACAGGTGCTTTAAGCCTTACGTAATGGCCACAAGGGTGCTTTGAGACTCTCTGGAGTAGTCTGTAATTCATAAGTGTTAGTTCATAAGCACAGTTTAAATAACATCTAATTACCAGGTTGCCTGGGTAATTCCAGTTGAGGAGGCAAATGCTATGCTTAAACATGACATGTGATACTGACATTTCTAAACTGTGTATAGCTACAGCAAGTTTTGTAGAGTCAAATGACATATTTCTAAATGGGAGATGCTTTTGTCTCTATTTGTAGAGTTCAAAACTTACACAAAGTCCTATTATGAAAATTCCTTACTTTGAAATCTGATGCTGTTTACTAAATGGGGTTAGTATATCTAAGGAAGTAAGTAGCTTTTCCTCAGTTAAGAGATCTCTAATACCAACTAATTTCAAAATTTCACCTCCATTGATAAGGTGGATTGTCAGTTACATCACCTTAAGAAAAATGACTATTTGTTTTATAAGATCATTTCATGGTTACAGTTTCACCCAAAGTTGTGGTCTTGGTATGATTTTATTATAGGGAAAATGCTGTCTTCTGTGCTTTTCCTCCTGATTGTGGACTTCTATATCATTTGTAGCTCTTTAGATGAGACAACCTATGAGAAACTGGCTGAAGAAACACTGGACTCCTTAGCAGATTTCTTTGAGGACCTGGCAGATAAACCTTTTACCCCAGAAGATTATGATGTCTCTCTAGGGGTATGTTTTAAACATTATATTACCACTGTAATTATTATAGGGTTTTTTTTTTCCTATTATTTGAAGGAGAATTTTAAATTAGTCACCTTAATGCTGACACTAAAAATACAATGTATTTTTACACATTTATTGTATACTCACTGGGGCAACAACTCTGGTGAGAAGTAACACATACCATTGTGTGATTTAGGGATTCAAAATTTTTCATGTTTAGAGAAAGACATAATATAGAATAATAAATGAGCACAGTGGAGATGGAAACTGTTTTCTTATTTTACATTGATCTATAAATTTTCCTAAACAGGCACAGTCAGTTCCCTTCTGGTGAACTACATGGCACAGTACATCACATGTAACTGTTAGAGCAGTTCTTTGGTTGCCCTGAATACAGACAAGCAGCATTTGTATTGACCAGGTAGTGTATGTTTGTCCTGGCTTTAATGATGACAGCCTGTGGTGGAGAGAAGCAACAGGAGGGAGGGTGCAGTGTTTGGATAGGTTGTTGCAGAAGTGAGACCAGAGCCTACATGGGGAAGAGGCTACTGTCACAGGAGACATTGCATAGCTGGAGCCTTTAGTAGTCAGTTACTCAAATACAGGAGTGACAGACTCAGAACAAAAATGTCTGTGTTATTTGTATAGGGAATTTATTAGTTTTTATATAAATTCAGTTCCTGAAGTGATCTATGTGTTACAGCCCTCAACATGACTTGGAGAAGAGTGCCGTTTCTCCCTACAGTACTGTCTGCTACACAGGTTTTTCAATACTGCAGTTTTTTGAGGTCACATAATTATTGCTCCCTCTTCATGTCTTAACCACAACGAGATTGCTTTGTACTGGCACTGTCAGTTAAGTTTTTGTGCTCCAGAATGGTGAATCAGATGGTCTGGGTTTCACTGTGCAAAATACAAAACCAAAACAAAAGTCTGTAGTTTTTGGACTTCCTTGTGTAGCTTTGTCATCATAATTTTCATTCTGTATTTCTGATAGCTAGGATATAAAATAACATATTGCCAGTAGCTTTCTGTTTAGCAAATACTACTTGTTGCTGTAATTAAATATATAGATAATGTTACAGCTAATTGCTTTTCTGGTAAAAAGCATTTTAAAACATTACTCTTCAGTATGTTTTAGGAGAGCAATATACCTATTACCCTGATGTAACTATCCTAGGACAAAAATAAGCAATAGTTGAAATTTATCTTTTTAGTATTCCTAAACACTTCAGTATGCTAAGCTGATGAGTCATGTCGTATTTTTTTTCTCCATCTACTGTATGGTGGATTATGTTTGACATTGACTTGTGAAGCTCAAGAGCTAATACTTTTACATCCTTACTTTTGCCAGTGGTCCTTTACTATATAGACAGGATGATGACAATTAATAATATGGTGTCATTTCTGTTGAAAGGAGAAGGTTAAATAGCCCAGATTTTAATTCTAAACAAAGAGGGTCAGTGCTGCAAGAAACCACAAGGTGGCAAATGTGATAAAGGTCTGCTGTGTCTTTTGTAACTGTGAGTGCTTTGAGCAATTTATATCTTTGTGTTCAGGAAAAAAAAAGAATCTCTTTAGAAGAATATTTTTGTTACCAGGAAGTGAAAACATTCATCCAGTAGTACAAAACACATACAGCAGTATTTCTTAAAATATGGTAAAAGTACCTTGCAATTTAAATTCTTAAAAAAATTCAAGTAATATTTTCTAGTATTTGAGAAGTACTGTAAAATACATGAGAAAATGTTTCAACACATCAGTAGAGGTTAACCTCTATTTACCTTGCAAGGATAGAGGAACAATACTTTCTAACAGCTGACACACGGTATAAATAATAGTATAATTTTTTGTTAACTCTTTGAAAACCTATTTACTTATAGTGTGTCTGTAGAAACATGTAGCATGCTGAATACTTAGTATGGCCTTACAAACCTCATAGAAGAATGCTATATACAGAACCTGTATATCATTATGCAGGCCTAATCCTCCATCCTGTTGTTATTCTGCTGTATCTCTACAATTCTAAGACCATGAGATATGGAAAACTTGAAGTTCTGACAACCAGAGGAAGTAGCTTGTTCTTGCCCTTCTGTGCACTGTACTAATGTCCAATAGAAATAACTGGCAGGACAAACCTGATGGGATTTGTAACCAGAAGACACTTTTATTTTTATTGCTTCTATCACAGATATATATATTTTGTGCCTTAAGCACAGAAACAGCAGGGAAACTAAAGTAAAAAATCAGATCCCGAGAGTATTATTTTAAGCCCAGTGCTACTTGAGATAGTTCCTCTGAGTTACTTTGTAAGGGAAGGAAGCTTTGAGTTGCTGCTTGTGCTCAGTATGTTGGCAGGCAGTAGATGCTCATGCCTGAAAGTATTTTTCCCCATAGTGAGTGTTTATACACAAATAGCCCAGGCAACGATATGTACCTCTAGTAGTATCTTCTGACTAAAGCATGAAAGGAATGATACCCTTAAAGAAGCTTTGTTGTGCCATAGGGCTTGAAGTATTTGACATACTGTGAACTAAATAAATTATTATCTCAATCGTCACATTGCATTCTGTAGAAATATTTCCCTTTTTAATTAGTATCATTCAGATCACCTTTAGATCAACTCCAGTCCAAATATTGTTGTTTTTTCACTCTTAAAATCAGAACAGAAAATATTTTTGTCAGTTACTAGAAACATGAATTATGTTGTCAGTAAGAAATATGAGCAAGAAAGAGAAAATGTTCACCAGGATAATGGTCTAAAGGTGGCATAGCCACAGCAAAACCAGACTCATGGAAAACCAGAATCTTGGGATTTAGAACTGGAAGATTTTTTCAGGAATGAATCAGAATTATCAAGAAAAATGTGTTTCTTCCCTGTTAAACTGTTACCATTACTGAAGAAAAGTAAGGTAGAATTGCATGGCTCAGAAATCTAGCAATGACACATAAAGCTTCTTGTCTTTGAACCACACCAGTTCTGCATTGTTCGTTAATATTAAAAAGTTGTTATTGGACCATGTTTTAATCATTGCAAAATGAATTGCAATGGTCTGGTCTTTTCAGGATGCCAGGTCCAAGCTCAAGAATATTATTTAAGTAGTAACATTGTGAATGGTACAAACACACTAAAATCAAACTCTGACCAAAAGGTCTAAAGTCTAGATCAGACTCAAAGATATGCTTGGTTAAATGATCATTCTCCGTAGCTATTATTGTTTGGGAAGATGGTTGAGAATCTGATACAGGTATGTAAGTATCTGCCAGTGCAGGTGAAGTAATTGTTGTCAAAGTAACGGGATACAAATTTTTTATTTCTTTCTTTGTCTTTTAAGAGTGGAGTACTAACAATTAAATTGGGTGGAGACATGGGAACATACGTAATCAATAAGCAAACACCAAACCGGCAGATTTGGCTGTCCTCACCCACTAGGTAAGTTAGTTACATAATATCTGCAGACTGGGTGGAAATGTATTTCCTCTTATTTATAGCATGGCATGATCATGTAATATCCTTTTCATAAATAACCCTTCTACTAGGTATAGTCTCAAAATGTGATATAATCTAAATATTCAATAATGGTTTGGTATAGGGTTTCGGTCACACTGCAGTATTACTGACATACCTAAATTAATTGTTACAGGAAATTTTCATACGCTGTTTCAGCCCAAAACCACTGCCTACAGGAATATAGCTTACTCATAGGAAATATAACCAGCAATGATTAAAAAGAAACAAACAAAGCTTCTGTTGGAAAAAGAGTGATGATGATGTCATCATCTAAACCTTTCTTTCTTTGTGTTTTAAACAGGGTGGCTCCTTCCCTTTTAAGCTTGTGGGATTTCCTGCTTTATATGTTTATGTATGCCACACTGGTTGTTTTTGTCCAGCCTCTGCATTTCACAGGAGACTTAGCTAGCTGCTTCCTCTGCCTTTCCTAATGATGTGTTTTGATCCATTTCAGGTTTTATGCTTGGTTTCAGCAAGAAGGCCAGCCATATAAGTGGGAAAATGCTGTAGCTGTCCCTTCTCAAAATCTGTATTCTTGCCACGATCCCTTGAAAAGAACCCAGGGAGCTGATAAGTGTTAATGGTGAAGGAACAAGCTTATAAGATTTTTGTGACACACGGGCTTCATCTCTTTATAAAAACCAAAATTCAGATAATTCCTGTCTGTTTAGCTCCAGGCGAGCTAAGACATATGTGCTACAGAATATGGAGTTTGAGGAAAAAAGTTAAATTTTTCCTTTTTATACTCCCTTAACTGGTATTAGATAAACAGTGGTATTTCCTGGAACATGATGCTATGTGTTCACTTATTTCCTAACTTCTGAAAGGCAACTCCAGCAAATACTGTATGATCTGAACTGTCATCTGCTTAACTGTAGTATGCTGGGAATTGAAAAAAGGAAATGTTGCTGCCAGTAATTGCTTGCATTGAATGTTTTGGAGCATTTTTACACTAAATGTTGACCTTTAGTCTTATATTCCTGGGGAGACTAATTTGTCAAGTTGTGAGACATTTTTCTTGGAATTTTATTTTGCCATTGAGTATCTGTACATCTGAGCGAAAACTTTACTTAGTTGACAGTTACAAAAAAGGGGCATGAGATAATGTGTGCAACCTGCCAGCAGTGTGATTGCAGTAATTTAATGTAGCTCCTGACTGAAAAGACTTTTCAGCCTTACAGAATGTTAGCAATAGCTTAATGTGATATTATAATTCTTTTCTCTTAGGGTTGAAATATATATGCAGACTTTCCATGAGAAATACATTTGGTCTATTATTAACTTGGTATGCATTTTTGCTTAAACTGTTAATTTGAAAGTCAAATTTGTACAGTCTTTTGGAGATTCATAGAACTATGAAGGTGTTTCATGTGCTAACCTTATCACTGATATTTACTGCATAACATTTAAAACCAGTTCAGATAATACACATATTTCTCTGTCATTGATTAAATGACAAATCTTAACCTGATTTTTATGTGACAGGATGACAGGATCCTATTCCATCGTTCTCTGGGTGCAGGAAAGTATAAACATAAGCCTGTGCTGCAGAGGTGAAGTGAGAAATACTTAGTAAAATAACTGGAGCACATAACCCTGATTAAAACAGTTACTACTTCTGATGCAGACAGTGAGACTTCAGTGAAAGTGACTTGGATTTATGCTTGCCTTTGTAACTTCTCTTACCTTGAGCAGTGGTTGGAAAGTTCTTCATTTGACTATTGTGAGTAACTCGGGATAGTCAAGGTTCAGATCAGTGCTTATGCTTGTAGAGAGAGAACTTGCAGATTGTTCTTATGTATGTACAGGTTAGTCTGTTTTTTAGCAGACTTGACATGTTGACTGAGTTCCAAGTTATTTGTCCTACAAAATCAAGGGTTTCTCCATTTATCCCAGATAATAATTTCATTCCTTTCTGTTTTCTTTGCTTATCTAATGTTACCAGTAGTGAGTACCTTTGAGTCATTCTCTCACTTGACATTTGGAAAACAGGGCAGATAGCAAGGTCTGGAGTAGAACCCAGGTGTTCAAGTTTCTTTCTTGATACTTAATGTAAGCCTGGAAAAACTAATTCAATTACAATGTAATAGCACAGACAAAAATAGCATTTTAGTTACAAATCTCTCACATGCCAATATATTTGCTTTCAGGGGCTAAATTATTTTGTTGCATCTAAAACGAAATTATTTGTGCTTTGCTGTGCTTAGAATATTTGCAAGAACTAATCAGTGGCATTAATTCAGCATTATACAAATATCTGTAGTGATAATTGTGTGCAAGAAAATTATATCTGTGAGGGAAGATTGGGATAAAGGAAAGAATTGTGGGGAAATCGGTGCCAAAAGCAGGAAGAGAAAGTGCTTGTCTCCCCTTGGAGTGACTGATGTATCTTGTCACCTTTCAGATACATCTATTTGATAGCTTAGTAGTTCCTGACATATCAGGCCTTTTCTGCTCCACTTCCTCAGACTGCCCACCAGCCGTTCCCCATGCTCTCTGTTCCTTTTCCTGGGCACTCTGTCGCATACATTATGCATACAGGCTTCCAGCAGGTCTCCTGAAATAATGTGCACTTACACAGTGTGTGATGTTCTGTTGTGTTTTTTTTCTAGTGGGCCCAAGCGCTATGACTGGACTGGACGGAATTGGGTGTATTCTCATGACAGAGTATCTCTTCATGAACTACTATCAAAAGAGTTTTCAACAGCTTTAAAAACTAAATTGGATTTGTCCTGCTTAATATATTCTGGGAAAGAAGATACTTGATTGTATTCTACCTCATGGAAGTTTAAAGACTTTAACCTCAAGCCAAGCTCTTTCTTAGGCTGAAGTACCTGAGCTTAATTCTGTTGTTTTTCTTGGCATCAATATATTGTGCAACAAAAATGAAAATAACATTTTTTTTCCTCTAGTGCTCAGTCTTTGGATTTCTGTGGGCTTTTTGAATCCGTGCAGTACACATGGTTGAGGTTGCCCATCCTGTCACTTCATTTCTTGCTTTCTTCCTTCAGAAGTCATGAATTTTTAGTTTCTAAAGACTTGTTTGCATGTAAGGACTGACTGCCTGGTGACTTCTGACCAGCACACAAACACTGAACTTTCCTTGGTGAAATATTCACCCAAAACAAGAAATGCCTGTCAGTTACATTGACATAAATTGTGGTACTGTGAACATATTGCCTAAAAATTTGGCAATTGTAATACATCATAGTCACATTTAACATGTCATAGTGCACATAATGACAGTTTTTTTCTTAGTTTTGCAGAACTTGCTGTTCTCCAAATTCTAAATTGTAGTGTATTTCACCTCAGGATTTTTTTTTTTGAGCTAAGCTTTAAATTACTTAGACATTTTTTGTGGTTCTGAGCATGATATGCAACTGGAAAAGCTAGTATGTGAAGTTTAAGCTGTATAGCAATACCTCTGCAAACATTTAATTCTGTTACTGTGCATTTCTCTTTCTCTACCTTTTTGTTCTTCAAAGAGTGAAAATACTTTTTTTTTTTGAGCTAAGCAAAATTAAGTTGATGAAAATTTGCAGTAATTTTATTCTACTGCATTTCTTCAATAGTTTTAGATTATCTTCTTATCACCATGATGCAGCAAGTCTCCCCCTGGTACTGTGCTGATGGAGAAATTTCTTAGAATCGAGTATTGTTCTTAGGCTGATGAAGCTGTCTTCATTAGGCTATTAAATATGTGAAGGAAATAAACTATATACTCCAGATCTTCCAACAACAACATTTAAAGATATAATGAACAGCAATACTTCAGCAATTGCACTGTTGTAATATTACAGCTTGCAGATTTTAACTGTCTGTAAAATGGAAGGACCAAAATATTGACTGATGCATGAGGGAAAAATTATGCCATACTCTTGCAGATTGTATGAAAAGATGTTCAGTGCACAGTATATTTCTTTTTGGTTTCTCTGATGCTGTGGTTAGTTTAGCATGATTCTCTCGCTAGCTTGACAGGTAAGGATTGATTTTGTCATTGAAAAACAATAACTGTAAAGTGTTCTTGCCCAGTATTTGCATTTAGAGTATAAGCATTGTTACCTGCTATTTCTCACTACTAAACAGAGAAATGTTTCAATGGAAGTAGCTCTTGGTTAATGGTTCATGCTCTGTGCATGTTTTACAATCAATATAAATTTCAGCACTACTGGATGAGGTAATTAAAATGACTCCCAGACCTCATAAGAGTAAAGCATGTTTTTTCAAAAAAGTACAGGGAGGTAAAAATAGAATATGTTTTTGCTGTTCTGAATTTAGAACACTGAAGATAATTTATAGGATATGGAAATATGTATTTTTATGTAGTTACTTTTATAATATTTAGCTCAGTCTCCTATAATTTCAGATAGTCATTTAAACAAATTTGTGTAGAAGTTAATGACTTGATATTTGAGTCAAGGATACCTGATACCTTTGCCTGACCATGTGAAATTATTTTTTCCAATTGACTTCTCCAAAAATTATTTTCTTAAGTATTTGCATGCAATATTACCACTAATATGCATCTGATTCGTATTTGGAAGTTAATTTTCCATCGCCTTACATCTGGTAGAAATGTTTATACTGAAATAAAATTGCATGTGAAATTCTTAATTCATTATGTAAAGGTGTGATTCGAGAGTTTGATGAAGGTGAAGGCCTTCATGCATACTTTTGAATTCTTTCTGTTTTGTAAAACACATACTGGAAAGATTCTGTGCAAGTGTGGCCAGTTGACGTGAATTTTGTAAGAGCAGTTCAGCTTTCACAGTTTACATGCCTTGCCCTTCATCTGTAATGCTACTGCTATTTATGCAAACAATTTCCTGGGTTTAGGTATCTGAGTAACAAATGCATTTAATCTTAGCTGAAGATAAATAGTGTCAGCAAGTTAGAATGAGTTTTATCTCGATGTACAAAATGAATCATAGGACATGACTCATTTTTTGCTTTAATACTTGCATCCAGTTGTAAGCAGGGGGCAAGGACTCCCTGAGCCATCACACTTGTACAGTGGAGGCACAGAACGAGCTCTGATCCTAATGTCAGACTGCTTATTGCTCCAAGACAAGTAACACTTCTGTACTGTTTTTACTTCTGTAACTTACAGAATAGAAAGACTGTTGAATAGTTCCCCACATGACATCATGTCAATAGTTTCTTGCTTCACCTCTCCCAAAAGAAATAGCTGAAGGACAATCATTAAATACAGACTATGCACAGACAGTATTAATAAGAACCACTGTGTTATGGTCATTACTTTTTTCCACAATGCAGTGCTCCACTGTTGGTGAGGAGAACATGCAGAATATTTTGGAAGGATGAGTTGCCATTTCATAGCTTTACTGGCTGCCTAAGCTCAGCACATAAATGGGGGTGTGTTGGGCTTTTTTTAGTTACACCAGAATTTTCATCAACTGCTAATCTGACCTACGTTCTTGTCTGGTGTTTGCTTGTTTGCTTTTCCACTTGTGGGTAATTTGTAAGAAAACATTACTTCTTCTTTGTAGGATTGTTCCATGTGTTAGAATCATTACATCTTATTTCCTTAATATTTGGCAACTTCAATAAATGGGATAAAGGCCTGTCTTGAAGAGGAGGTACTGGAATAAAAGAAAGGGGGTTTACAGGAAGGCTTGTGTTTGATTATTTTTAGCTTCTGGTTAGTGGTTGAACTCTGCGATTGTGCTAACCAGCTCTGTAATATGTGGAAGTCCTGGGAAGGAAGGCAGAGGCTTGCCAGAAAACTTGGGAGAACATTCAAAATAGTAAAGGAAGCATGGGAGGGGCAGAAGCAAAGTCTATCAGGAAGAAATTAGCTTTGCCCAACAGCAGATGTCGTTGGCAGGGCAAGGAGAGATGTGTGGCAAACTGCTTCATGTCGCCTTTTAGGGAATGGTGTTTTAAATTTATTTCACACCACTATATATAATTGTAACCAATCAAACATGTTCCAGTCCATTTTGCTATTGAGATTTTCTTTTTTAATTCCTGTATAAAGATAAGAAAAAATTGTGTGGAGTTACATCCATCTCTCTCCCAAATTGTCTTTTATGTAAATTGTACTGCTGGCAGTGGTAGAACAAAGACAGTATTCATGCTTTTTACTGAGGGAGGTGACCAGTGGAGGTTGCTTTGCTGCTGATAGGATAAACAGAGCCATGAACAATTAAAGTATTCTAAACAGTTCTTAACTGCAAACTTTTTTTTTGAAATTCAGGTTAAGGAAAGACAGACAAGTTTAGATTAGAAAACAATAGGTTTTTAAAATAAGGCACATAATGTTGCTGCCCTCTCCAGTTTGCTGAATTGATTTTAAAATTGTTTGTGTTGTGGTAATTATGCAAAGTGATCAGTAACACAGTGAATAAGTTTTCAAGCATTGTTACTTTCCAGATGAAGGCTCTTCTGCTAGCCATCAATGTTCTCTACTGTTGTACTAAAAGAAATCAGTTACATATTTAATGTGTCCATAGTCTTACTCCTCTAAACAACATTTTAGGAGCATTAACCAGACATCCTAAGGCCACTGTTACAAAAGATTTTGAGAACTAACAGATGAAGTTTTAAAACATTCATTAAGGAAAAAGGCACCCACCACAGTGTAAACCAAGAAATCTGACACATACCTGGAAGTAAAACTAAATTTCCATTTCTTGTGCCTTGATTCTGCCTAAAAGCAATATTGCATTACGTGCTGATCATAGAATTAGTCTGTAGGTGACTGAAAACACCAAGTTTATAAATTAGCCCTGATTTAGTCTTTTTTTTTTCCTCTGATTTTTGCTGTTGAGGCTTTTAGACTGAAATAGGTACTTGAAGGCTAGTGTATGCACTTGCATGTTAATTATTAACAATAGCTAGAAGCAGGCCTTTCCATACAATATCTGAATGCAGTTTCATATTTGCTCTAATAAAACAGGTTCTTTCAGGGCCTCCTTCCAAAGTCCAGCCCCTTCACGAAGAATACTGTTTGCCTTCCTTATCTTACTTTCTGTATGAGATACAGTGCATGAACTGTTCCTATTGAGGAAGAAATTTGTCTGAGAAATGCAGTGGGAATCTAGTATATTTCTCACCTGCAAATAGCAACAAACCATAAAACTTTAAGTAGACTTTGTTCGGCAGGCCTGATACGGGTGGGAGTGTGCTGTTTAATTTTAGAGGGGCTTGCAGGGGGTTTAACTGTCCACCAGATAAGACAGCAGATAAGGAATTCCTGGTGACATTTAGTGCTTTACAATGCAAAAGAAATACGACTCCAAAGAATCCTGCCAGGGCTGTTTGGCCTTGCCTTTCTCATCTCAGCTGCAGGACAGCAATGATGCTGAAAGCTGATACCTGTGGAATGCCAGCCTGGAGTGTATTTCTCTCATGGTATGTTGCAGTTTCGGGAACGGTATTGGTGGACTTGCAGAGTGACACGCGGTGTTGCGGCCTGGAAATGGAGCTATTCTGCCTTCTGCTAATCCTGGATATTTCAGCTGAGAGTGGTGATGTGAACAGAGCTCTCCCGAGCTGTCAATAAAGTGGCAGCAGCTATTCTGTGATAAAGAGCAGGGAAAAGCAGAGCGAGAGGCGTACGTGGAACACTGCGCTGTGGTGTTAAAGGCTGTCTCAGAGGTCTTCCCGTTAGAAAGGTTCAGATGGGCAATGATCCCAAAGTTCCAAACACACTGATGTAAACGGAAAACACACCCAAGCGCTGGGCTGGGTGACGGTGCGCTCTGCCAGCGGCGACCGGGCTCCGCCGTGCCCGCCCGTAGGTCCGCTCTGTTGCCTGGGCCCGGCGCGGGGTGCCTCGGGCAGGGCCGGGGACCAGACCCGGGGGGCAGAGCCGGGGTCCCCTGCCGGGAGACGGGACGGGCAGAGAAAAGCCGGGGGGCGGGGCGGCCTCGCCGCGGTGACTCAGCGGCGCGGAGCACCGGGCTGCGACCGGTATTTCCTGTTCCCCTGCCGCCGCCGCGGTGTTGGTGTGTGCGGGCGTGGGCCGGGGGAGCCGGGCGAAGGCACCCCTGGACTGGAGGGGCGGCAGCCGCAGGTGGGGGCACGCCTAAAGAGGGGGCGCGCCGCCCGCCCCCGCCCCTCCCCTGCAGTGCCTTGCCCGCCCGCCCCATCCCTTCCCCTCTCCTCCCCACCTGGGGGCGAGGCCGGCACCTGCGGCGGGAGCCCGCCCCGGCGTGGCCGCACCGCCCCCGCCCGCGCCCCGCAGGAAATCGCCCGAGTCGGCGGGAGCGGCCACAGCGGACCCGGACCCAGCCTCAGCCTCGTCCCCAGTCCCAGCACTCGGATTCGACTCCCCCAGTCGCTGCCCGCTCCGGGGCGGCAGGGCAGGGCAAGGCGCACTCCAAGCGCCGGGGCGCCCCTGGGACCTCTGCTCCCGCTGCCGGACGCCCTCCGCGAGCAGGCGAGTATCCCCGCGGGATGTCCCCGCCCCGAACCCGCGCTCATCGCCGCTTCCCTCCCCCCGGGCAGGTGCGGTGCCCCCCGGCACCCCCTGTCCCCCGCGGCCGGTGCCTCCGCTCCCCGCCCCAGGGGCCGCGCTGCGGCCACGAGCTGCCCGGCTTCTCCTTCTCGTTCCTTTGTGTGCTTTGGCTTTTATCGCCCTGGTGCCTGCGCTCCTCAGACGCGCTTTGCCGCCTTTGTCCGCGGAGTCGGACCCGCCGCGCCCCCGCGGGGCCCCCCAGGCCGGTCCCGCGCCCGCCGCGCACCTGGGCGGCGCGAACAGCCGGGCTCGGCCGGGGATCGGCTTTTCTCTAACGGGATTAAGCGGCTCTCGGTGACTTTTTCCTTGATAAGTACTTTCCGGGAGAGCGCGATACTACGTGGAAAGTGGGAGAGATGTCACCGGCGAGTCGGGGTGTTTGTTTACCCGGGTTACTCCCGGGGGGGGTCGCTGGGGGGGCGGATCCCCCGGGCAGCCCACGCCCCCGCTGTCGGGGGCTTGGGCTGCCTTTGTTGCGCAGAGAATTCCTGAAATCTTTATGTTGGCACATCCCGAGTGGATTCCAGCCGTGCCTTGGGCTTTGACTAACTGGGTCAGGGGAAGTTTCAAGTTAACAGGGAACCGTGAAACAAAGGACAGGCAGTTCCAGAAGACAAATGCTTTAATTGCCCTGTTAAAATGCCTTGGCATCGGCCGTGTTTGTGGTGTTGGAGCCCAGGTACATTAGATTTTCACCCTGGAGTGCGGAGGTTGATCAGTGGCATGCAGTTGCTTTAGTTGACAACTCCGCCCTTACTTACCACGTACTTGAAACTTGTTTGCCTTTTTTCCAGCATGAGAAAGTACATGCTGTTTGAACATACTTATGTAAGAGTCATATAACAGACTCTTGCAGAAAATCAGAAAACCTTAATGCTTCGGTGTTGCTTTCTAGTAGTTATTCACTTGAAACAGAGAGAATCTCTGAATTATCTGCTCCCTAGCTTCAGTTCATAAAATTGCGTCGGTTTCCACAGCTAAGATGATTCTCGAGGGCTCTTGGCACCACAGCTGTGGGAGGCTGCAAATGTCTGCTTTGTTTTAACCTTCGGAGGTAATTATCAAGGTCGCATCATTTGCAACACAGTAGATTACCTTTTCTTTTGTTCTGCAAAATTTTAAAGGTTGAGAACTGTGATTCGCCTATAGTTCGAAAAATAAAAGAGAAACTATTATGTACAAAACTGCGTCTTTAATTTGTGAAGCATTTGTCGTCTAAGGCTTTAACTATCAGCTCTTTCAAATAGAGATACGTGTCAGGATCCAAGAAGTCCTGACATGGCAAGAATCAGGTACTGAAAGGCAAAGGAGATTTGCTTGTGTAAATTAATACTAGTTGGGAGATCATCAGGCTGCTTTAAGAGACTTTGAAATGTTTTTCATTTAGTAAGCATGTGTGTGCCACTTAGACACTGTCAGTAAGATTTATACTTAGGAAAACATTATTGTGAGAATTATGCGGGCTGTCTTCAGCCTCCTGACGAAGTTTTCTACATATATTTGATTTTTAGGTGATTTTACTGTTATAATTGCTTCTAGACTGTTACATGCAAAGATCTTAGGCCCTAAACATTGGTTTCAATTAGCGGCAGTGACTTCTCTGCCCTTTATGAAAAGATGACACTGTGGACTGGAGAGCCTTTATCTAATTGTGTTTTGCTGTTGCCCTGTATCACTAGCAGTAACTGCTTAGTGCCACTGTACTGGATTTCTGTGAGACTAAAGGCAAGTGTTGGGAATTATGCAGCAGAATTGGGGTGATCCCAACACTTTGCATGAACTATAATCTAAAATAGATCTTTTCAGAATGAAGCATTAAAGTAATAGAATGTATGATACTTTTTTGATTGCTTAGTCCCCTCTTTTCCTGGTTCCGTGTCCTCTTAAGGACAACCAGGAAATCTTTCTTAGTGATTAAAATAATGTTTAGGTAGTTCCACAGCTCACGAAATGGGATGTGCTGTACCTTTATAAAACCTATATGTTTAAAAGCATTAGAAAGCTCCTGGAACACAGTAATCCTCAACTGAGGAACGGCCTATTATTCCGGGACTATTTCAAAGCTGCGTTTAACTTAGAGCAAAAGTCTGGGTGATAGCATTTGTGTGTGTGTTTTAATAGTTACCAATCTTGTCTTTCTCCAGAACTTCCTTGTAGGGTAAAGGAGATCTCGTGTTACAAGACTGGTGACTTTTAATTATTGAAATAACAGTATTTAAGTACTCATGGATGGTGTAACTTTTGTCATACTGTGTCTGTGTCAGTTTCATCCCATTGTAGTAGTCTTGGAATTGATCACTCTAATGGGGGGAACAGAGTGCCTGTTAGAACAGCTACAGGTCTGTCCGGTTAAAGATTTTCAAGTCTAGTTTATTTTCAAATAGGTATGAAATTTCTAATTGCTGGGGAAAATTTAATTTTTTAAATTTGACAATTGATCTTTGGCATCAGCTGTAGAAAGGCTGTGGATCTTAATCCCAGATTGCGGTGGATTTCTGTGAATTTTGGAAGACTTCTCAAAAATGAGATAATCTATTTATAAAACAAATATTTATGGCAGTAAGTATATAGGGCATAATTTTGTCTTCTAATAGATGAGTCTTATCATAGTGAAGAATGTTTGCAAATGCTGTGTTACCTACAAAGATTGGAGCAGTGACATGGGGAGGACTGGTTTTGCATGACTGTGCTGGCATACACGCACCAGTGCACGGTGCACGTCATCTTTCGGAGTCAAAGGTTCAGTCTCGGTCTCATGACCAAGTGCTCTAAAGGCATTGAGAACTTACATGGTCAAAATAGGACGCTTTTCTCAATTATCTTACTCTGTCCTCTTCCTCAGAAAGATCGGCACTATGTTGGATACCTATGTTGGCTCCCTTGAAAACTTTGCTTACTGCTTGTTCTCAGAGCCTTTGAAGCCTTCTATTCTTTAATTGTCTTTTACCAGTACTTGTGTCATCCTGGTCCCGCTTCAGAAAGTAATTTTTTTTTTCCAGAGCCAGTAAATTATGATTTAGAACTTGCTGCAATTATGTGGGTATTTTTGTTTAGGGTTTATTTTTTGTTTATTTGTTTATTTGTATTTTTATTTTTGTTTATTTGTATTTTGTTTATTTGTACTTTTATTTTTGTTTATTTGTTTATTATTTGGGGGAGGGTGTTTAATCTAGGTTGGGGTTTCTTTTGTTATTATTTTTTGGTGGTTTGGTGCTTTTTTTGTTGTTTTGCTGTATGTATTTTTGGGGTTTGGTTATGGGGGGGGGTTTCTGGTTTTGTTTTTGTTTTTTTTAGCAGACAAAGCCATCATTCAGTGCTAGAGAGCTGAGGTTATTTTTTACTTAAATATTACATAATTTAAACAAGTGCTAACTGCAGCATTGTAATTAAACAGCTTGATGCAGTAGCAAAGTATACTCAGGTAGTTTAATACCGTAAACTATTAATGTTTGGATTGGGTTTTAGTTGTCTTGTTACTGGGATTTTTTTTTGTTTTGTTTTTCTTTTTATACCGATTGCTTTTTGAAAGCTTTTTTTTTTTTTTTTTGCTCTTTATCTCGTTAAGGGATATTGTAGTTTTCTATTTCAAATGAGAATGTAGACCTTGTCAACTTCTTTCCATTCAGTGTGAGATGGCTCTTGCATTTCTGAATGTATTTAGGATGTTTATGATCCAAGCTTAGTAATAACAGAGTGAGCTGTGGGAGCTCTGGTTTGATATCTGGTACAGCATCTACCCTGGTGTGTATTCATCAGCTGCAGGCTTTGTTTTTAGGAAACATGAGCTACCCAAGTCTTCCTGAATTTAGGTCAGCATTGTCGTTGTGCATCTGAGTCCCAAAACCTCAGACAACTATAGTTGCTAATCTAGGAAGAAAACGAAACTCATTAGTGCTCTCTTTTCACATGAATAATGTGAAAACGACAGACAAAAATACTGCCTGATACAATCCTACGGTCAATAAGAAGTGTGCAAGGCAAGATAGAAAGCCTTATTGTTCTCTGTTTTTTTTCCAATGCCTGCTCCCTTTTCATGCTTTTGTCTCTGCTTTTGTTTTGTACCGGCAATCCAGAACTGCTTTTGAGAAGTTTCTTTTTACTTCTTAAAATTGTGCAGTTATCTGGGGTGTGGTTTATATACATGTGAAGGATGTTTCCTTAGATTTTCGTATGTGTTCACTGAGTTAGACATGAGTTCATATGTATTGGGCCACTGTGGCTTTTTCCTAAGACTCGCTCAATGATAACTCTCCCTGAAGGATTGTGTTGTTGTAACTCCGTTGTACCAAACTCATTTTTTGACATCAGCTGATAAACTGCCATATTGATAAACTGAGCGTGAGCTTAACAATGCAGCCTCATCATAACCAAGATTTCACGTGTTGGTTCAAGCTGTGTGTTATTTGCCTTGCCTCATTAATTTTCGGTTGAGGTTTTTAAGGCTTTAGAGAAAACCCATAAATCTCTCCTTCATGTCTCTCTTTAACAGCAAGGCTGTCTGTAGTCCGGCTTGCACTCTCTATTCTAACATCTGCTTCATCATCTAGCTCTGCTTAATAGCGAGCAGATTTGACTACTTGTATCTCTAGCCTCCTTAGCACAACTTCATATAAGCTGATTCTGAGAATCTCCAGGAGCATATGGACTGTTCAAGGAAGGAATGATTTCTAAGGAGGGGCCAAAAGCAACTGCAGTCCATGAAGCTGTGAGAAAGAAGTTTCCAGTCCTCCTTCTCTCTCTTCATTCTCACCTCCCACACTCCCAGTCTGATCCTGGATGCTCCTCTATCTTATGATTTTTCTAACAGATCAAACTTTACAGATGTGCTGGTTGTGGTGCAAACAAAACACCTGTGTGTTCTGGAAGTTAACAATTGACTTTCACAGTTATTCTTATCACTTGAGCAAAAGTATGTAAGAAGAGATGCTTGTTTCTTTGCTCTCTTAATAAGGGAATTCTTTGATCTGTAGCTGTTACACAGACTTTTGTGGAAAGATGAGAAAGAACAGGATTTTGTTTTTTTCACAAAATAGAAAGTAATTTGTGGCTGCATTAGGCAATGACTGTCTCTTTTTTAGTTGGGTCTGAAGTGACTGAGGATGTGATCCTGCCTCTGCCATCAATTTACAAGAAGTATGCTCTACATCTAATTAAGAGTGTATGACTGTTTTCATCTGTTGAGGATTAAAGCAAAATAAAGCTTTGGCTTTGATCTTGTAAATGTTTCTTTAATGGACAAAAAAGCTGTGTCATTCTTTCCCCTTCTCAGAAATGCATTGTACTTTCTGAGGCATCACTTGTGTGCTCTGTTAGGAAAATTGCAGTTTCTTTCCAAGTAAACTTTTGGTTTCTGTTCTTCCTAAAAAATTACGAAGACAGAAAAAGTGGAGTGGATGATAATTCTCCAGCAAGAAACAATGGAGGACAGTCTTTTTTAGACTTTCTGTTTGCTCTACTAAAGTCATTCTTCACTAACAGTGCACGTACTAGCAGCTTTGAATTTCTGTTTCTAAATAAAGTTGAAGGAAGTTGATTAACTGTGAGTCAGTCTCTCTCTGTCTAGGTACCTGGAGGTTTCACACGCCATTTAACTGAAAGCGGTACTTGGGAGTAGCTTGTGCTCATTGTGTAGGCTTGGTTTCCCTGTGAGCAACACTAGTCATGGGGCTCCTTTTCTGGTCAGAATTAATATGCTTTGGTCAAAGGGACAAAAGATGGACCGGAGCTGCACTTGATGCTTTTTAGACTCTGCTTTGGACTGGCTATGAAAACTACTGTGGGAAACTTTTTTTAAGAGCTATTTCTTTGATCTATAAGGGGAAAGTTTAAAGAAGTGTTAAGGAAGAAGGTATACAGAAAGAAATACCAAAACCTAATAGGTGAAAGTGGGGTAATGCTGAAGTTGTTAATGAAACCAACTTTGAGGGAAGACTAGATTTTATAAAAATAATTCTGCTTTTGTGTAAAATAGAACTGTCATGGACTTCTACAGTCAGAACATCCTTAAGTACTGGAATTGTCAAAAACTGCTAACTTCTTGCCTTGTCTTCTCTTTCTCAGTACAGCCTTTACGATAGATCTACCACAGCTACCAGAAGTCACGATGCATGCAGGCTTAATGACGTTAGCTGTGCTTGCAGGCTCCTAGTACTACTCTGCTTTCCTAAGCTTCTTAATGCTTTATATACAGATGTTTAAAGTTGCAGTTAAGTGATTTTTTTTTTTGCACACGGAAAATTAATTTTTTGCTTAATTTAATTCATGTGGTTTTAGTATATTAATTTTTTTTAACACATCACTACATTTCAGACTACATACTCCTTATCAGCATGTTCCCCTGACAATTTTAGTGCTATTCTCTGCATCTAAAAGATGCTTGGTTTTAATTTGCTCTTCTAAGATCAGTCACATGGATTGCTATTTAGTAATTACTTGAGATAGTTCAGTGCATGCATGTGCTAACATAACCTACAAATGTGATTGGATATTAAACGCTAAATATGGCTTATGCAGGATTGTAAGTAATGTAGAATCTGGAAATAGTTATACAGATCTTGTTGTTAAGGGCTAAACATTTCACAGCACAAGAAATCATCTTGGTTTCTAAATAAGTAACATGCAATATTATACCACCTCAAAAGAAATACACACATACTTAATGATATTCGGGAATAAGTAACATGCACAGTTTACAGAGAGAGTCATGGTTCCAGGCTTCAGTCTTCCTGTCACATCTCTTTCTATGTTTTTATCTCTATTACTGCCTAAGTGCATAGTATTTATATAATATATGTAACTATGTGTATCTAGATGTATATATAAGCATTCATTTCTTACCATCTAGAAGAAGCATCACATCAACATTTCCTTGATTAGTTTTGCAATCAAGTACATCTCTTTGAATATTGCAATTTGACAGTACTGCAGTGTTTCCAAAATGTCACTGTTACTTCTTTCAATATGTGCATCTGTCTCCACCGTTGTAGATCATACCTGAGGTCTTTTGCATGCACAGTTACCTCATGGCTAGAGCAATTCTGACGTGTGGCTTCTGGCATCATGAGGCACATTTGAATGGCTAGTAGGTATCATAATGGGAGTCTCCAGCTTTCTTAATTCTGTACAAGCCACGTAAGGAAATATTTCTGCATGACTTTTCTGAGGAGATCAGCTAAATCCCCTGTGACACTTCTAACACAGAGAGCTTTCTGGTGCTCTGGTGCTTTCTGGTGAGAAAAGTTAAGGCAAAAGCTACTTTTGGCTGTCACTGTCTAAAATGGTCTCAAGTTTTCTGTGCAGCTCTCTTTTATTCCCTGGATGGATTTGACAGAGAAGTTACCTAGTGCTCCATTAGCAGTTGAAAGATTATAGACAGCAGAGATTTAGCAAAGGATTAGTCAATTGGAGAGTGTGCATTATCCGGCCAGGCTTAGAACCGTGATTGTCTCTTCAATCATTTTCATTAGTGTCTTATTCAAAGATCGAATTATGTAACAATGACGTTTCTGGGGAATCTGGTAGGAATTTTTCTTCGGTTTCTCTCTCTCTTCTACTAACTATCCTAGTCTGGGAGAGGGGAAAAAAGCATTGTTTTTATGCTTCAAACTTGCAGCATGTTTTTAAAAGCAGCATTTCAAATCAATGAAGAGGCATGACTTTAGTTGCAGCATCTGCATTTGGATGATAACGTGGTGGAACTCTTGAGAAAGGCAGGATGCGGTACAAGAAATACATAACTATTTTAGAAGCAGCAATAGGTATTACTCCCCTTAACAAGAGGGAGCTGCTTCCTGAGGGTAGACACGCAAATCTGTGGCAACATCCAGGGTAAGTGTTAAAAAGCAATCAGTGAGTAACTATGGGAAAAATTGTGCTCACCTTGAATCACGCGTTTTTAAAACTTGTTATCAGAAAGAGGAGAGTTATTAGTAAAACAGGTAACCTTTTTTGTACCTTCCAAGCTCTGTATCTTCAGTAGCTGTGGTTGAACTTAGTGGTTTCATTAGATATTTCTGTGTACTACCTACCTGTCCTTGGCTGGAGGATAACTAGCAGAAGGTGTTATTTCTAAATGAGGAGTTTGCTGAAGAACAGGAAGAATAAACACATGTATATTCATCAAAACAGAAATGAAATAGCTGTTTTGTATTTTTTGCTTGCCACTAACGTGATGTATATTTGATATGATGTGTTTCCCCTCTCCTCATTTAAAAATATGCATATTTTAATTTTTATCTGTCAGAGAAGCAGTTCCTAAAATGAGAAAAGAAAAATCACTTTTGTCTGTGCAGGCAACTTTACTTCTCTGTTTAGAAGCAGGAGTTCATCATACTTAGGAATACTGTTTCCCTACAAGAAGGTTTTTTTGATTTTTGTTAAAAACAATACAGAGTGCTTTCTTGTACCATACAACTTGAGTATTAGGCTTCAGAAAAATCCTTGTGTAAATAGTTTTTTCCACCAAAAGCGTATGTTGTGTGGAAAACAGAGTTGTCATTCTCTTCCATCTGCCTCTGTATGAGTAGCATGGATGGATGGGTGTCTTCAGGGTCCTTCTGGTCTCTTGTATTTTTGTAATACAATAGAATGTTGTCACCATGTTTCAGACATTGCAGAGGAGTGCAAAATATGAGAGGCTTTTGTCCAAGACCAATTAGTATGTTTCTGTTGGTTTGGAATAGTTCTTGTGTAAGCAAGACTTCAAAGAAAAACTTGGATTATAATTGTGGCTGTTTGAGTATAGCTGAATTCAGATTTATCCTGTAACTTTTCCACAAATGTGCTTTCTTTAATGATGGTAGCAGCAGTAATAGCAAATAAATCATAAGTACCATCTGATTTTTTTTCCAGATCTATCACCAGAACCACAAAAACTAGTCTAGAAAATACACTAATGGAAATGGTTTTGTGTCCTTTTATTAACACAAGTGTTCTTCACGTTGATTCCAAATTTCCAGTGTCATGTTAATGAGAGCTTGTAGGGCTTTTTGTTAAAAACTTGCCTATTAAAAGGGATTCTCAGTGCAGTCTGTTTGGACTCAGGACAGTGGAGTATGCTTCCTTTGGTTGTTCCGTATAAATTATGTACATGCAAATCTCTGATTTGTTCAGCTGCTTTTTATATGTTGATAAAATACATGATTTCTCCTGCTATTTTGAGAAGCTATGTTGGAAAGTTCTTGTATATATATTCTTGTAGAATTCTTCTTCGTTTTCAAGAAGACTGGCCAGAGTCACAGCTTGAAACAAGCCCTCTAAAAATGAAACTTACTAACTGTAATGTCTATTTCTTTTGTAACTGTGACTGTTTGTCTTTCGTCTATTACTGAGTATTAGTCAGTATCTAAGTACAAAATACACTGTTAAAATTTGTTTTTATTTCCAGCATTCTTATTTGGATATCCCCATGCTTTCAGGGAGAGGTTTAGTTAAAGTGATTGTTGTACACACTTGGAATTTCAAGCTGGTTAAGATGTATCTGGATTATGTTTGGATTTGCCATTCCAACAGTTTCAGAAAGGCAGAAAGGCTGTTGTCATTGGACTGTAGTAGGGATCCCTTTTATGTTTTTATTAAAACTTTCAGGGAATGAAAGGTTGGTAACCAGCAATTGAGTTAAAGTAAACTGAGTTGACAAAAAAGCACTGTTCTTTTTGTAGCTGCATACTGTTTATTCTATATGACTAGAATAAACACATTAATAATGCACTTTGCTAAGATCAGCTTATCACTCAACTTCTAGAGGTACTTTGTTACATTCTTTGTAAAAATAAAATGTGATAGAAGTGTGAATGTGTGTGTATAGGAAAAATTTGTAACATAATGAGACACTTTCCAGAACCTAATACTGAATAAAGGGCATAGAGGTTCTTATTTGTCAACTCCTCACTGCACAAATTCAGATGCATAATTAAGCGCTTTATTTTTCTTAAACATCTCTTAAGATAAAAAATAGCACTTGAGTGTGATGCTAGGTCATCTTGACTGTGATGGCTAGAACCATTGTTTGAAAGTTGTAAGAATTCTGCTTAAAAACCCAGACTACCGTGCAAAAGAAAGCAGAAAAGGCAGATACATTATTTTGCTAAGGTATTAATTCATATTTTCATATCAAAGACATTACAAAGTTAAGTTTTTCTGCTTCCATCTTTGCTTGGAATAGTGATGATTTCTGTGACAGATAGATTGATTTTTATGAGGTTTGACAAAGGGAAAATGATGGCAGCAGTGGCAGTTAGGTTTAGCTTGCTTCTGTGACTTTTCTGCAGCCTCCAGAATAGTATTTTGTGCATAGCCTAGAACAATAAGGCTGAAGTTTGTTTTGAATGTACAGTATAGCTTGTGCTGCTCTTTGGTGGTCATTCATATAAACTCATATTAAGCATCTTTTTCTTCTGCAACTTTGGAAATCATGCCTTAATTTAAAACTGTAGTTTACTTTTAGAAAATGCTTTTATGCTGGAAGACCTTGGGGAGAAAGGATAAAATAACCTTCTAGTTTTGAGGTGTGATGTCTGGTAGGTGCATGCATTGTTGCATGTAGTAAAAAGTTAATCTGAAACAAAATATATTTTTTAAAAGTTTTAGATATTGAATTTTGTTTTTTCAAACCTGTGACCTTATTATATTTGTGGTCACAAAAATGTAAGACACAAGACGCATCAAAACTTGGGCAGATGGGGAAGTTCTACAGAATTCTTTCAGTATCTTTTTCTTACATGTCTCAAGTGATCTAGAAATGGCTAATGGAGTATTAACCATAATGAAAAAACATCTATACATTGCAGGGGGCAGGGGAGGAGTGGCACGGAAACAGGCAAACAATCTCAAACCTGCTGAAAGAATAGCTAATATACTTTCCTAGGGAAGTCTGGCTATATCCTTTGAAGATGGAACACTTTGGAAAAATGTTTTTGAGAGAAGAATTGAAATTAGTGAGTTGCATGTTGGTTTTCTTTTAAAAACAAAACAAAAGCCACCACCAAACCCTAACCACTAGCTTGTGTTTCTATTTCTGTCAAAAGTCCCTTCTTTATCTTAGTGAAACGATTAATTTTCTCTTTTCCTACCAAGGATAATCAAGGACTAGACAAGGGGTCAGGGAGAGGGGGAGTCCCACGACTGGGATGCTGAATGGAAGCCAACATGCTACTTGTGCCCAAGAGGGGTAGCTTATTGAGCAGGGGAAGGAGGGTAGATGATTACACTGGAAATTGTTTTCTTTCTGTCATTTGGCAACTGAAGTTCTTAAGTTACCATTGGATGTCATTGGAGCACATGTATCCGATTGTTCTCGCTGAGGTTATGCTCAAGATACAATGCTGTTACTAGCTGTCCTGTATACCTTTGTGCAAGCTAAACAATCAGACCAAAACTAAATTGAAACAAAAAGCCAGATGGTTTGTGGAGAGGACCAGTGCAACAAAGTAACTGTAAGTATGCTTCCTGTCAATACCCTATTCCATTGGCAAAAATGCATGGATTGCTTTACATGCAGGCTTGTGTGTAAATATTGCTGAGTATCTCCTTACTTTAAACCACTATTTCCAAGTGATTTCCACAGAAGCTAAAGCATGTAAAACTTATCAGGGAAATATATTTTATATCCTCTTTATCTCTATGATTTCAGTGTTCCAGGCTTCACAAGAACTCCTTTGTGGTTATAAGTGACTTAAATGAAACTTTGTTTTTCAGGGAGCAAACTACTACACTGCCATCTCCTTGTGAGTGGGACTGGGAGCACAGCTGTACATCAAGCCCAAAGCATAGCACAGCAGGTAGACAACGGCACTCAAAAATCATCACTCCTCCCAAGGTACTAGCCTGTAGTCAAGTTGCGTCAGTTAGACCTAGCCATTAGTTTAAAATGATGTATTTTTGTCATGTGCTAGCTAAGGTATATATTCTTTTAACTATGTTTTTATAAGGTTTCAAGAAATTTTACTTAGCAGAGTAATATGAAATTAAAACTAGTTCTTTTGAATTATCAAAGAAACTTTAAATGGTTACATGTGCATTTACTGAGAACTTGATGATGTACAACAGGCCTCCAGAAGAGGAGAGGTTTCTGCAATGAAGTCAATATTCTGCTAAAGTTATGCAAATAATAATGCACAGGCCTGTACTGGTTCATCTGTTAGCTAAACATTGGTAAAGAATTGATGTAATCTATGATGATGTCTTCAGCAAATATAAATATTTAGCACGGACTTGGGGATAAATGAATTACTTTAAGCACAAAGGGTAATATTCATGGGAGTTGCTTAGTGACTCAGTCAGTCCTAGGAAACAGAATAGCCACACAGGGAGAGTTGTTTTGCTGCATATTTTCTTACAGTACATCATTAAGGTAAATATAATCCTTTTGGCATATTAACCTTGCTTTTGAAACCTTTTCTCAAGTGCTTCCAGAAGGACTATAAAATGTATCCTTAGTTTTATGTGTCAATCGAACATGCTTGGCTTGTTTTTGTAAGTGATTAACAGATGATGACTTTAAGAGAGGGAAAGGTTTTTATGCTGATGTTTTGCAAAACTATAATTGACTTCCATTTTTGAGATGAAGCAACTATTGCTGCTTTAGTAATTTACTTCAAAATGTGCATATCTGCTGTCCTGACTTTCTAATTTGTGACATATTTAACCAAAGCTCTTTAATTTTCTGGGAGTGAGGGAAAATTTGATATAAGAGTATCAGTGAAATGTAACTAGGCAGAATGTCTCAGCTGAGGTCTTGAGCAGCCTCTGACATTTTCCTCAGAACAAAAACCTTCAGTGGTAGGGTATGCCAACTTTACATCAGGGAATGTGGATAGTTGTGAGCTCAACCCTTAGCAAAAGAAACTCCAGAACCATTTATCAGCAAGATCGAGATGGCTCAGAAGGTGCATCCAGCTGCTTTGTCTGTGGGCTTCTGGGAGTTTGGAACTGGCGAGGGAATGACTGGGTGGTTGTGTCCATCTGCTTTCTCTTATTGTTCTTGCTGTTCTCTTTTGGACTAATTGCAAGCTCACTTTAGTCATACGCGAAAAACATCACCCAAAAGTGGGCATTAGTACCCTAGCTGGGACCTTGCTGTTTCTGAATAGAGTTGCAGAACTGCTTTGTTTCTTAATAAGCTCATCAGCAGGAGGTTTGCCAGTATAAATAGTATGGGGAGAGGCAGAGCTTTGAAGCATACTTTTCGTGCTCTAAGGAACTAACTTGGCTGAAGAACTGCTGTCTGGAGCTTTGTTTTTTAAATTAACCCCTATATCAGGGAAAAAAGTAACACATCTTTCTGTATGTTACATCTTATGTAATCTGCATATTCTTTCACTTGTTTTTAATAAGAATAATGGTCTCCATGAGAATTGGATTTTTGTTTTCTTTATTGTGTTGTCTTAATTAATTTAAGTCATAACAGTTGATTAGTATGGTAAAGCTTTGATGTTGTAGGGCTTGACTTCTAGTGGGGAAAGGCAGATAAATAGCTAAAAGCAGAGGATTGTTTCACATCCTTGCCAGTAGTCAAGAAACATAGGGAAGAGAGGAAGGAAATGAGATGTAAGCAAAATGAATGTTCAAACAGAATGTGCCTGCAGTTAAAAATGAAAAAATTTGGGTTAGGGAAGATACTTCCTTTCAAGTGTTGATACACACTTTTGTATGGTGTCTGGGGAGAAAAACAGTACACACTTGTGTGGTTTGGATTTATTTAAACTACATTGTTATTTCATTCTTTAGAATAGTGGTTTTAGTTTTCGTAGCTTCTTAAAGTAGTAGAGGTTGAAGTGCTTATGCCAAGTAAACTCGTTTCAATTTGCATGTCAAGGAGGGGATGGGGTGTGTGTGTGCGGGGGGGTCTGTGTTCAAGCAGAGTCACTGTTTTGCTCTCTTGCAGTAGGTCAAACTATTTTATTTGCTTGCCTTACTAGTGTAATTTTCAAGGAACTGCAATGTAATTTAAAACATTGCTCAGATGAAAATGTGGTTAGAACAAATAGACTGTATTTCTATTTCTCACAACTATAATTTTTATTAACTGTTACCAAACACCTCTGCATATTCTCATGCTGTTTTATTTATCCTGTGAATATGCTATACATCTCTCTTTTCTAATTACCATATTCTTTGCAAAAAGAAAGTAGCAACAAACAAAGCAAACAGTCTTCTGATTTAAAGCAGACCAAACTTGTAGTGTGTAAGATCTGTTAGAACTGATGACTGTCCAAAACAGTGAGGAAAATATACATGACATTTTATATATATAACTGTATTTCATATTGTTAATGTCCAGTGCTGTTCCTAGTTGTTCAGCATGTAACAGTGTGTTTCAAATTTTTTTGTGAACTTAGAAATTGAGTTTATGATTGGCTTAGAACAGTACTGCCTCTTGCTCTAAATAATTATCTACATTTTAAAATTTTTAGCAGTTTGAGATGTCTCAGTAAATCTCTGTGTCTAGGTTTAAAAAATTTAAAAATTCTTCTCTTCAAAACATCATAATAGGTGACTTCCTAAGTGACAAAGGATTTGACACTGTGATTATCCCATAAAAAATATGCACAAAGTGTGGCATGCTGTGTATGTTGGGCTCTGTTTTTTCCCAAGACATCTATGCTTTCTAAAATAACAGCCTTAGTATTGCTGCTTTGAGACTTGGAAAGTGTGTATAGCTGTTCATCCTTGCAGTAAATCAGAGACAGACAACAGACCAGACCCTGCAGCTGCATGCCAAAATCTTTATGTTGCATAATCACAAGCTGTACTTTGGAAGTGGAGACAAGGGGCAGGAGAATAATTGCCTAATTCTGCTTTAAGCTGGCACTTGAATCATGCAGTAACTCCAGAATTATAGGATAATTCAGGTGGAAAGGGACCTCAGGAGGTTTCTTGTCCAACCTTGTGCCCAAAACAGGGTCATCTGTGAGATCAGAACAAGTTGCCTGGGGCTTTACCCTGTTGGGTTTGAAAACCTCCAAGGACAGAGACCGTAAAACTTGTCTGCAGGGTCCATGGTCTGTCTGTCCTCATGGGGAAAATTGTTTCCCTTTATGTACATCTGAACCTGTCTTGTTTGAACTTTGGCCCATTGTTTCTTATCCACCTTGCACTACTGCTAAGAACCTGGCCTCATCTCTTCAATCTCTTCCTGTCAGCACCGGTGGGCTGCTGCTGAGTGTCCTGAAGCCATCCTTCCTCCAAGCTAAACAAACCCAGCTGCCACAGCCTCCTCTTGCAGAGCCAGTGCTTCAGCCCCCACCATCTTGCTGACCCTCCTTTGGACTCACTTCTACACACAGTAGAAAGTGTTGAGATAGTATGCAAGGTGTCTCTTCTCCAGTTCCCCCAGGACAGAGATCAGGATTACTGTGCCAGGTATGTGACAACCCCAGTGTAGAGCTGCACGTTTGAACCATATGTGTGGAGCTCCTGGGTAGTTCCTGAGAGTCAGAGGTCAGCTACCTACACATCCTCTAATCCTGGAGGTTGAATCTGTTAGTGTCCAGCTTACTATATAAAGAAGCAAATGTAATTGGATTTATGAATCATTTAAGTAGGACTGGGCTGACTGATTTGTGTGATTTTGCAGGCTGATGACAAATGGCAGTCTAAAGAGATTGCCTGGAAGGGAAGGGGGAAAGGCTGTTTTACAACGTGGTATTTTTAGAAACTTCTACAGTGTCTCTCATGACAGGATCATGAACACTTGCTTAAAAACAAGAGCAAAACTGGCATCTCTGTTCAGATAGTTCCAAAACTGGACTAGCAGCCTACATTCCCAGTATCTCTTTCTGAAATCAGTTCCCAGCTCTTAAAGGAGTTTGCCTTTTCACCATGCTGTCCAGCACCACTACCAAGTGTTGAACTTTAACATTTAAAGAAACAGAAAAATAATTTATTGTCATAGGGACATGTTAAAAGGCTTGATGGTGGAGAGGAGGCAGAGAGAACCTGAATCACAACATGGTTGCTGCCCGCAAGTTGCAGAATAGCCTTACTCTGTTGGCTGGAGTAACAGTGAGAGCAGCTGCTTGTTTTAAATTTGCATCCTCTAGTGTAGTGTTAAATGGGTGTTCTCTCTGTGGATGCTGGAAGTGGCACAACTGCTTCATTCACAGTAGCATTAGATAATTTATGGAATATGTCCTAGGTTTTGCATGACTCAGGCTACAGCGAGTGATCTCTAAATTAGTGCTACACAGACCATAGATTCAATCTGATTGTAGGCAAAAATGTCTCCCTTGATTACTTAAATTGAAAATCTCAATGGGAAATGTGTTCCCTGTGAGTTATTTGCATGTTTTTCATAAAGTTAATACCAATAATCTTTCCATTGAAGTTAATTTTAGAATTCCTTTATACCTACATAACATTCCATGAAATCCCCTGCAGATGATGCTGTTTTGTAGGGTCATTGCACATGCAGAAAAGCTGGTCCTAAATACTGCAGAGAGCAGAGCTGCAAATGTGTAGTAGCCCAGTTCATATAATTTTTACATGGTGCTGATACCCAGCCTTTACTCTTCATGATGCAGTATCCCTTGCAGGACTGACTACAACTGGACCTGCACCTCCCATTTCAAAGGGAGACCAGTCACTGAAATGTGCATGCAGTCATGCCTCCAAACACAGAGGCTGCTCTGGGACCTGCACAGACACATCAGACCCTTTGGCTGAGGGTCCTGCCCCTCTTCTGCTTGTGTTGTTGTCCCAAGTGAATTTTGGCTAGTTTATAGGTATTCTTTATCCACACTGGGGGGTTTTGTGGTGTTTCAGAGAAGATGAGACAGGAGAAGTTATACCTAATGGTAAACAATATGCTTGAGCTGCAGGTGAGGGATTTGGTTTACAAGGGAAGAGAGAGAATGGGGATGCTGTGCTACCATGGAATAGCTGTTAAGTAAATTGAATGCTTTGAGAACATGTTGCCCCTTTTCCTAACACAGGAGGAAGAAACTTGAGGTGCTGGAGGAGTTTGCACAATTCTCATCACTGTTTACACTGGTACCTTTCTATTTTTGCTTAGCTGGCAGTGTCTTCCTCTCATAAGGCCTTCCGGCATATTCGTCTTGGGAGGACATCTTGGTCAAGAGCAGGCCTGAAATTTTGCTCTTAGTGGTTGAATTGCAGGATAAGAAACCTGGCAATTGTTACTACACTGTTTCTTACATCAGTCCATGCCATCACTATATGAGCATCTGGGCATTTGGCCAAGCTCTAGAGTGAGCATGAGCACTAGAGGCTACTTAGTGCTCACATTAGCAGGCTGGTATGGGATGATTTATATGCCCGTTGTGGCAGAGTAGCTGTTTAGTTTGAGGGGAAAAAAAATAGAAAATGCGAAAGGATCTGTATACTTTGCTCTTAAAAGTGAGAAATTCTATGGATAAACATGGGAAATATTTAGAGAGCCCATATGGATTATTTTCTATCTATTATTGCAGATTGCAAAATAAGAGACAAACTGATAGGCCCTTCCCAGATGGTATTTTGTGGTAAGGGATCCAGCCTGTCTGGCCTGTGGTCAGTTCCTGCATCTGTGTTTCACTTACCTCAGGCTAGCTTAGTGTGTTAACCCTCCTTGCTGCCCTACAGGTCAGGGAAGTATAGCCTCTCTTAGTGATAACAACTTGTGGCTTTGCTGAAGTCACAGAACATGCCAAAAGGAGGCATTAGGTCAAGCCACAGCTTTTGTCTGGAACCACAAATAATCCTTCTTGGCCTCGGACAGGATAGGCAGACCTTTAGATTGCTCTGACTGGCACTGCCTGCTCTCACTAAGAAGCTGTGTCTAGTGGGGGAATCAAGAGTGGTAGCTGTTTATCTTTTGCCAGAACCTGTGTGGAAGGAAGCTGCTTCAGGAGGCTGGTGCTCTACTTTATGCTACCATGAACTTTGCATATGTGTTAAGAGATGGCAGTCAAGAGATCTGGTGGCTTCTTTTCCTGTCCCACCTCATGTCTGACAAGTGCTTTTCAAAAAGTATATTGCCATACAGCTTAAAACAAATGTTGTTCTTGCATCTACAACTATGTAGTTGTCTGCAGAAAAATCATGTTTTCATTGTGTTGTGTCATTTCAACACATACTGGACAGTGGATTTCTCTGCTAATGCTGTGACATAGCATTCCATGCTGATGTTTCCAAACAGTGCTCTTTGGAAAGATTCCTCCAGTTTGCAGAGGTGTGCACCAGTGTGGAGAGTGACAGCTGTTTTGCCTTGCCATGCTGTATCTCATGGACAAATTCTTGATGCCAGAAGCTATCACAGTATCCCATGTGTGTGAAGAACCTGTCCCCTTTCATTTTTCCAAGTGGTCCTGACTTTGGCCTAACTGCTAGTGTTGCAAAAAAGTTGTATGGTATCACTCACTTGTAAAACTGAGAAAGGAACAGCATCAAACAGGAGCAAAGTTCATGCTTGGCATTTTTTTGCTTATTCTCTTTAGATTTGAGATAGGCAATACAAAGTAATGGGCTGTTTGCTTTTTTTTTTTAACATTGGCTTAAGAAAGTTTTTCCCTTACAGTTGGTTCTCATTCTTAGTTTCTTCCTTCCAAGAGTTGATTCAAGTATTGCCTCATCCACCCAAAATAGCATAAAGCCAGGAAGACAGCAGCACTTGGGAAAGAAGTCTTTTTTTCTGAATATAATGTGGTTGAATTTCTGCCGATCTTCTCCTCCTTAGTGTTTTTAGTGACCACTCGTTTCTGCAAGCTCTTGAGAATAGTTAACTCAATAACATGCTTTTTTTTACAATATGTAATTACAGCTCCCAAAGCAAGCAATTTGGTCTCTGAATTAATAGTAGTGGTGTGGACTTTCAAGACTGGTGTGGAAGGCTGTTAGGTGGTGGGAAGGAAGTCTGACCAAGGCTGTGGACGTGAGGAGTGTCAGCTGTGTGGAGGCTTCAACATCCACGTCCTCCGAAAAACACGCTGACAGAAAAGGTGGACATGACTGCGGCATGTCTGACAGAGCCGGACTGTGGACACTGTCCAAAAGCCTCGTGTCAGGAATGCTACCCGGGCTTGGGCCACCAGCCCCATTGCTCGCGTTTATCCTGTGACGGGCGTCAGCTGCTGGCCGCTGCCAAGGGCAGGAACACAAGAAATATTTTTGTAAATGGGGAATAACAATTCTTTTCTTCCCAGGGAGAATGGAAGTGTTTCTTTGCCTCCCCGGGGCGTTTACAGGCACGATTGGCTGGCGGCGGGGGCGGCCGGGCCCCGGCAGGACAAAGTCTCTCTGTGGAGGGCTGCTCAGAGCCGGCTTTGTCCTGCCGGGCTCCGGCCGCCCCCGCGGGGCTCTGCCGCAGCCCCTCGCCAGCGGCCCGGCTGGTTCCCTCGCGGGGCGGAGGCGGGAGAAGCATTCCCGAGGCTGCCGGGCCTGCTGACCGCCAGCCCCCGGAGCCGCGGGCGCCGGGCCTGGCGATGTTACTATGGGAGCGACGCAGGGCTCCGCCGGGAGCGGCCCGCGGGAGCCCGCGGCCGGGGCGGAGCAGGTCGGTAGCATCCCCGTCACCCACCGCGCTCCTCCTCCTCCTGCTGCTGCTGCCGGGCTCACCCACCGGCCCCCGCAAGCCGCGGGCCCCGAGGGGACGGGACGGGAGGGGAGAGGCGGCGGGCGGGCGCACAGGTGTGTTTCTGACCCGCGGGACTCGCCTGCGGCCGCGCCGGGACCACCCGCCCTGCGGGCAGAGACGCCGCGCGTATGGAGGGGAGGACCCGCTCCGGGCGGGCTGCGGGCTTGCTCCGCGCTTCCCACCGGCGCGGGCTGGCGGAGACAATGCTGGAGCCGAGGGCGGTGGGAATACCGTGGTTTTTCCAGTCAAATGGGAGCGGGGAGGCAGCCTGTGCTCTGAAGCGCTGGCAGGTTCCTGTGGTGCCCGAAGGCTGTACGAAGTTTTGTATTTTAAATACTGGTTGGGCTCAGGGTGCAGGTCAGTGTTTTAACTGAAAATAACCCCAGTGGAGAAACAAACGCAGAAGTTTGGTGAACAAAAGCCGCTTCCCCCTCTCACTGGTCCTGGCTTTTTAAGATCGTCAGATTATTGCTGAACTGCAGCATTCAGTGTGGCTATGGAGTAGTAGGCAGCATCTGTCAGGAGGGGAGGGGTGATGTGGTGTGCATGCCGGCATATAGAAAACTGAACTTATTTATAGTCACTTCTCCTACCCCCACTAAAATGTGGATGGAAGCCATAAACACTTATTTACACCTCATACTTTGTTTTGTGTTTTGTAGAATAATCGGTACTCTTAAGTATCCTTGAAGTGCTGATTATTTTATGAGATTATTTCCATACTCTGTGTATTTGGGTTGTTTATTGTTTGAATGGTTTGGTTTTTCTTTGTTGTAGGTTTTGTTTGGTTAGGGTTTTTTTTTTGCCACAGAGGTTGTGCAGTTAATCTGGGTAATTTAATCCACTCTTCTTGTTCTGTTATCTTCAACCTCACCTGTATTTGAGTGTTGCATCTCTTCTTAATCCTTCTTGTAAGCCCTTTGCCACAGATCCCAGTGTATTTGACACTGTTGCTCCAGTACATTTGATAAGTAGGTGTAATCATTCGCTGTTGGCTGGGGTGAGAGAAATAGAAACAGCCATAATAATGTGTTGGTGCCTTGCAGGGGTCTCTTGGGGATGAGGTTTACATGTGCTGTCCCGAGATGATGGAAAGTCTGATTCATGCACAGCTGAGCTACAGGAGTTACAAAGCCTGCATTTACAGATGTACAGTTCACATGGCTATAGCTTAAATACTTCACTTAAACAAAGTTATAGTCATGGAATGATTGCTGAAGTAAAATGCTTTGCAGTGTATTCAAACAAATGTAGTGCCAGACTGTGTTGTCTCCTCCATTTGTCCCAAATAGCAACATTTTTTTGGCCTGCTTTTATCAGTGTCGGTGGAATCCTTTTGAGGTTAATGGCAATGCTTCTGTTCTGATAAAAAATGTGGGTTTTCAGGTCTCAACTGAGTATATGGTATTTCTTCAAACCACCTTAGGGCCTGCCTTTCATGTAAAGAAGTACAAATTAATTGGTTTGGTTAAAGCGTCTTTTTGGTTCACAGCTGTGAGTCCATGCAGTGTGGAAGTTAGTTGTATTGGTTATGAATTCAGTACCAGCTTCTCTGTCAGCAAAAGGGGAGCTTTGGCTGATCTTTCCCTCTGTCAACTGTGTGAGACTGTGAGAGAGCTCATGTTTCTTAGGTGGACCTAAATTAAGTAGGGAGACATGGTCAGTGTAGCTACCATGGTGGTTATGTTCCTTATAATACAGTTGCTGATAAGGCCACAATTCCATTTCTTTTATCAAGACACCAGTTTGCTCATTATTTTGTAGAAAAAGAGAGAAGAACCTGGAGAAGAGATACTACAGCTATGAGTTCTAGATTCCTTTTTATTTTTCCTAATGAAGCTGTGCAAACAATATAAAATTTATAACTTGGAATTCTGGCTGTAATTTATGGCTGTTAAAATTGCAAATGAACTTAGAATCCCTTCATCTTTTAAAGACATATTTGGAATGTGTTTCTTACCATGAAAATTAAGAACTCTCCAAGAATTTTGTGTCATCTGTGCTGATAGGAGAGGCATATACTGTAAGTACCAGCCTTCAGGCAGATTTATGCTCCTGAATGCATCCTAACTGGAGTGTACAGTGGAAAACAATATGTAAATGCAGTTACTCTCAATGCTTTGTGAGAATAAAGCATCATCTAACTTATTAAATAGTAGGAGACATGCCTTCATGAACTCTTCAGGCATCTCTATCCCAGATCTTCAAAATGCAGTAAAGAAGAAAATTCTCCTTCAAGGCCTGCAGTTCTAGCAATTAACTAAATAGACGGATAATCAGCAGCAGCCTTCCAGGTATTTGTGTCTTTTGTTGTGCCCAATTAAGTAATCAGGGAGCAATGTCTTTTTTGTGTATTCTGCCACCAGAGTCTCTAGATCTGAAAAACAATACTGCATGAATGTTTCATAACTGAGTTTTGGATGGTTCTTGATAAAAAAACACACTATTAAAAAAAAAAAAAACTTGGAAAGAAACCAGCTCTGATCTACAGCATCTGAATACAGCTACAAGAAATAACGCACCTATTCGTTATTCATTGATTTATGACTTAATAATATGTATATACTTAGCCTGTCCTACCTTTTGCTTGCACATGCGTGCCCATTCTGTGATAAGAGAGCATTCTGAATGCTCACCCCGTATGACTTTTAGTCAGTATGAGCTTTTCAGAGATAATGCAGGATGTCTAGCTAGACTGTCATTCTAGTCTCCATAAACAAAGCTCTGAGAAGCAAATTGTTGGCCTTTGACTGAACTGAGCAGCTTGCTGCCCGGGTCAGCACTTGGCACTGATGGCTCTTCTTTCTATGTTCCAGCACTTGCAAAAATCTAGTGGATAATGTGAGTTTCTTTTAATGGCTGTGGCTGAGGATTCTTCTGTCCAATCAGAAGAAGTATTTCAGAAGCTTTTTGAAGAGTTGGAGAACAGGATGAAAAATAACTTACATTTTTTTATTTCTTTCTTTTTGTAGAAATTCTTATTCCAAGAATAAAAAGTGGTCAGTGGTTTTGGTTATTCTGTTCATAGAGTTGATACATTATTAAAGCAATTGAAGTGACAGTAGCATAGCTAATTGGTAGCATGTGTGTGCATGTTCTTTAGATGATGCATAAGAACTCATTTATGCTGTGTGGAGCTGTACTTACATTGTTTTGTCTGTGGGCTAAGTAACGATTATAGTTTGGCTGTGAATTTTTTATTTTCTAACACTTAGTTTCCTAAAAGTCTTTCAGTGGGGATATTGTTTCTGACTCTGTACTTTGGCAGGATCTCCCTTTCAGTTGCTGGCAGTTGACAAATACTTGTATGTGCTTTACCTCAGTATGATGTGTTACATTAGGGCAAAAAATCCCAGTGTCAGACTTCTGAAGACATAGTGTTGATTGCAGACAGATGCCTGCTGACATTTCCAATAGCTGCTGTGCGCTCAGCTTCTCTTCGGCAGCAATTCTTTCCTGGCTGTTTGTGTGCAGTGCCCGGTGCACCTGAAGGTTTTAAGGATAGGTTAAGATGGCGGAAGAAGGTGAGGAGCTTGTACCTCACAGACACTTGTCAAGCTCTTGGTAGAATGTGAGACCCCCTGAACCAGAGTGCTGTTGCTATGTCCCTCTTTGCTGTCCCTTTAGTGTATGTGAAATACTTATAATCTATTTCTAACATATGTGGATGTCTCAAGTATGTTTATCATTTTCTGAATGGCTTTTTTGTTTGACAGGTTATTATGATGTCTGTTTAATGTTTGCTGTGGTGGTGAACTACAGAATTTAATTAGTTAAATTTTATTCATTAACTTCTCTCCCCTGTTTTTTTTTTAATTTGACCTAATTTTCAGCTCCTTTTCCAAGCTTTCTTTTCCTGCTTTATATTGTAGGAGCCAGAAGTTAAGTTCCTAATGTCTTCTGCAGCAATATAAATAGACTAAAACTCTTGGGTCACACTAATTTGATTAGATTTTTCAAAGCATTTTCATCTATAGGCAGGTAAATAATTTCAGGTTTTTTTCAGATGGGAAGGTTATTATGGTTTGCTTATGCTTTGTGTGTCAGAAGGTTCTTGAATTGTGTAATGCTCTTTCATGTGGCTCAGACCACAAGAAGAAAACTTTCTATTCCAAATCTCAGTTGAGAATGAACTAGTTGCTACCAAAATGCGATTTGCTCAGGGTGGTAGCTTAATGGAAGCATTTCTAAACCTTAATGATTCTGACCTGTTTACTTTCCCTTCAGCCACATAAGCAAAAGGATTCTCTTGTTTTCTTTCTTAGTTCTTTTCAAAGCCTCATGTAGTTTATGAAAGTTGCAAAAGGAGGAATAAATTTTTTTTTGTTACTTGCTGAACTTGTTCTGGTTAGTTTATTCTTTGTGTACTCAGTTTGCAGTTCAGTGGAAGTGCCCTATTTCATAGGGATGTGTCAGTTTGGTTTCATTTAATGGTTGGATTGGTGCCTGAAGTTACTTACATTGATGTTACATGCATGTGAAGTGTTTCAGTAGAAATATTGCATCAAGTTTTAAATTGTTGTGCTGGCATCCTTTCAAGTGAAGAAAGAAGGGCTGCAGATAAACTTGGATTAGTGCTATAGGAATGAACCAGACACGTGAAAGTTACTATCTTGATATGAAAGAAAAGGGGCATCTGACTTCATCCCTCTGTCCCTTGTGTTGATTTACTGCTTGTTTTTTGACTGCTATCACTTCATAATTTTAGTTAGAAAAGTCATGCTTAACAACTGCATGGTAGGTATACTTGGAGTTCACATTCAGCCTTGCAAGAAGATTGAGGGAAAGGAATGAAAACCACTTGAATTTTACCACTCTCATCTGCCCTTCTGTTGTTTTCTTGCCTCAGAGTGTTGTCAGGTAGGGGTGAATTTTAGTGTAATACTATTTTATGTTGGATGATAAGTTGCTGGTGACACCGCCCCAGAAGAATTCAGAGCTGTGGCTATATGATTGATTTTGTTGTTTGAAAAAATAATTATAGCCCTTTGGAGGCTCTGAGGAGGAACCTTTGCTGTGAGTAAAGGGATTCTGAATGTGTTTTACTAAGGCAGGTGCAGCTGGCTTAATCCATTGTCTCTTGGGAGAGGCTTGGTCTTGGGAGGGGCTGGGTGATTATTTATTTACTCTTTTTCCAAATACATTGTGAGGAGTATCAATACAAGACTTACAGACCTAAACCCTTGAACTATGTGATCCCTAGATCTGCACTTGAATTCGTGCATCCCACTGACTGGATGACAGAAAAATTGCCTAACTCCCTTTGGCAACAGATTCTGTTTTCATTTTAGTTACATGCAAGCCATGTTAAAGTTCAGGAGTGAACTTCAGCAATGCTCTCTGGCATGGCTGACTGGACTGTTGAAACATCTTGAGAAGGAGAGGTGAGTTGCTTTAGACCTTGAAGGCAGGAGGTGGTGGTAGAAGGAAAAGAATGTGGAGAGGTATGATTAGTGTGACTGGAAAACAGTGAAAAGTTGGCTAATAAATTAAGCTGTCTGTTGTGGCATGTATATGAATGATGCTGAATGTATGACTTCAAATTCAAAACAGCTTGATTATTTTATAGAGTTTTGGTATCTTTCGGTCAATGTGACCTTCAGTTTGATGTTTGTGTTCTGTGAGGCTTGTGATACGGTGTTGGTAGTTGTATGAAATGCATTGTATAGCGTGAATTTTATGAGGTTTTAGGGTGAGATATGATCAAATGTACTGTTAAATTTTACACATTACACAGAGCTATATTCAGGTTTGCTTCCTTCAGACAAGAAAATAAAGCTAATGTAACAGTGTGTAGTAAGATTACATACTTAGATACATACACACAGGAATGCTTGACTAAAAGTAAAATGCTTTCAAGAATACCGTGTATCGTTGTTCTATTAATAGAGTGAGAACAAAGGCTACTAGAAACCTTAACAGGGATAGAAAATCTGGTTCGGGATGCAGCTTGGAAACTAACAA
The DNA here is from genome assembly GCF_012460135.2 of Molothrus ater. Taxonomy (NCBI): domain Eukaryota; kingdom Metazoa; phylum Chordata; class Aves; order Passeriformes; family Icteridae; genus Molothrus; species Molothrus ater. Next base: position 34,107,036 of record NC_050511.2, on the reverse strand, counting down.
TTGTTCCATTGTTTGAATTGTCTTGCATTATGACTGGATGATTAAATATAAATGCAGGCCTGATTGGATTGTATCCCAGTAATGAATTGGCCTTTTAAAAACCAGTTGCAGGAAGCAGTAGACAGGTACCCAGCTTGTTTTTCTCAGAGTTGCAGGTGTTGAATGACCAATGGAATAACAATCTTTTGATGCTAGAGTTGGTCACTTCTACTGCTTGGTTTGCTACTTGAATATGGATGCAGGAAGATGAAGCATTCAAAAACAGTAGCAGTACAAAGTGTACTGCTGAAGTTGAATAAAATGATAATTAGAACTTCGGACCATGTAATACATATAGTGCTTCAGTGGTTTGGTAGTTTTTGGGGGTTTTTGTGTTTGGGTTGTTGTTTTTTTTTCATTGTTGTTGTTGGTTTGGTTTGAGGTTTTTTGTTTGTTTGTTTTTTGGGGTTTTTTGGTGGTTTTTTTTCTGGGGTTTTTTGCTTGTGGGGGTTTTTTGGGGTCTTTTGTTGTGGTCTTTTTTGGTGGTTTTTTTGTTTTGTTTTGTTTGTATTTTGGGGGGTTTGTTTGTTTGTTTTGGTGGGGGTCCATTTTTTTCTTTTTAATTTTAAGATGCCACAAGAGTAAAAGCTATGTTTTAGTTGCAGAGAATAAATAATTAATGAAATGAGGCACTCCAGGAATGGTGGCTGCACTTACTTTATTTCACAGTTAACATATTTTTTTTCTCAATGAAATCTAACTTAATGAAATTGATTATGTACACCTACTGAGTCTGATTTACCTCACCCACAAATCCTGATACTGCAAGCACACCAGAACCAAACTTCTGAATTTTTATTTTATTATGGCAAAAAAAGTTCAAGTCTCCTTGAACTCAGCTTATGCACAATTTGCTGTAGCACTTTAATTCTCAGACTTCATTTGTGTGGGTATCCCAAGGAGCAGAAGGTACAGAAGCATGGTGACTGTAAAGAAATGTGTTATGTTTACAATTAAAGTGAATGGGGCTGACTAAGTCAGAAGTAGCTTTTAAAGCCAGTGTTGATCAGGTGAGTTGAAAGTTCTGCATCCCTTCAGTAGTTGCCTTCCTGAAGCGTGTACAAAAAAATCTTCCTAGCACCATAATCTGTGTGCCAGGATGAAAGTCCAGGAAAAACATTCAGAAAATGAAACTGCAAATAAACTCTCCCTTTTCCAGTGTGCATGTGTGTATCCAACATTCAAATATAATTGGTCTGTCAGCCTTTTACCTCAATTAATTTTGATCTGCTGATGAAATCACTTGGCTTCCAGGTTTTTATCTTCTCAAGCCTTGTTGAGTCTTTAAAAAACAGGTGGTGGAGAAATGTACTTTACTGCAAGAATGGGCACATGGCTGTGCCTCAGGAGGTGAGGTTTGTTTTCTTTCAACACCTGTGGGAAAGTAAATTGTTGTTTCCAAGGCTCCTCCACTCGACTGGTGCTGTAGGTCCCAGAACACTTGGGAAAACCAGCTTCTGGCTATCCTCTGTGAAGCAATATGTGAAAAGGAAGACATCTTTGATGGAAAAAAAAATGTTAGTTGCTAGAGTGTTATTTCTCAATGAGCAGAAACTGTTTTCTAAAAATTAAAATAATTTAATCTGGGGGGGGGGGGGGGGGGGAATGACACGGACATGATGACAGGGGAATAGGATCTGTTTTGTTTTTTCCCCAAATGGCAGTTTTCTATTTCAATTGAAGCTGTTCCCTCACAAATTTTGAAGAACTGATTGCTTCCTGCTGGGGGAGCACTGGAATAATTTTACCACAGCAATGAGAGAACTGTTAAACAAAAGATAGAGAACTTGTGCCTGGAATAGCTCTAAGCTGAATTTTTTGAGATTTAGGTAATTAGTAGATAAGACCTGAGTATCTTGCAGCTGTGTTTTGAATACAGTCAGTTCCTTTTTTCCCCTCTCTTCATCTTGATCAAGCTTTTATTTAATTTGTAATGGGATTTTTACAGGGTTTTGATGATGCCTATGTATGCATCTAAGTCCAGCAGTAGCTGTAACAAGCACAAACTACTCCACTCGTGTCTACCACTTATCCGAGAAAAGTTTTGCATGTGTAATTTTAATTGGCATAACATATGGGTGTTGTAAATTGATGCTGAGTTTTAATGTTTGGAACTTGTTACACTCTGCTGCCTAAATGCTGCTTTTTGCCCCCATCCCTGCCTCTGATCACGGTGAATGATGACCTCCTCTGGGTAGCACCAAACCAGTTCTGGTGACTGCTTTTGTAGTAATGCCTTTCCACAATAATTAGAGAGGGAATGAAAATGTGAATCTCTTGCTAAAAGGATTAGTTCGTTCAATAAGTGTCACTGTTTTAAAAAGACACCACACAAAACCTAGTAATTTCTGCATACTCAGTTGAAATTATTAAATGTTGCTCTTACTGTCAGAGATCACAAGTACTGTGAAATACAAGTGAATTAATTCTGGAAAATCCCTCTGGTGTAATGAGAAATTATTCTTTCATGTCAGAAAAATCAGGACTTTAAAGGACCTTGTGGTACTTTCTGAAAGTATAAACTGTTTAAATTCAGGTAAAAAGCAGTTGGGAAGAAAATGTAACTATAGCTCTGCTTTTTATTGTTAAGTGCTAAAATGTGGGAATGCTGATTTTCAGGTACCTGTTTTCATGGCATCTTGGTGTCTCTCTCCACATTAGTGCGTGGTTTATCTTTGGAGTACCAGATCTTTCTCTTTTTCCAGAACATGAGGAAATGCATGAGGAATACATTTGTTTCCTTTTTATAAACAGTTCAATTAATTCCTGAAATAAATGTGGTAAGAAAAGGTACTTAATAAAGCTGGAATCAATAAAAAACCAAAACTAAAAAAACAACCTTAACCCCAGTCTGTTTGAGAAAAGGTATGAGCTTGAGATAAGAGAAGGAAAAGCAAAAGCACCTAACAAATTTGTTTTAACATCACGTTTTCTATCATATTTATTATGAAAGGCCGGTTTTGAAATAAGATGTTGGCCTAATGAGAATTCTCAGAATTTTTATTTCTTTACTTCTCTGGGTTACGGTGACGAAGACCTCTGAGCCCCAGCGGCAGTGGCCGGGCGCGGGGCGGCGGCGGCGGCTGTGCCGCGCTCCGGCCCCGGCAGCGCCGCTGTCCCCGCCGCTCTCCGCTGCCCGCTCGGGACTTTAAAGTGCCCTGCAGGAATTCAGCAGGAAGCGGCAGCGCTGCTCCTGGTGCTTGCAAGCCTTTGTGACGCGCAGCCTGAGCCGGCGGGGGAAAGAAAGCAGGCTTGCTTTCTGCTCCTCTGTGCCACAGGGCATATATTTAGTGTGCATATATGTGTAAATAAAAATTATATTTTGCTCTGCACAAGACATTCCCAAGAATCACACCATGTGCCTGAGAGCATTTTCCAAACACTTGTTTTTCCAAAACATTTTCCAAAGCAAATCTTATATAATATAACTGATAATTTGGAGCTCTGTCAGGCTGGTGCTGGAATCACTTCCCTGGCGAGCTGTTCCTGTGCCCAACCACCCTCTGGGTGAAGAACCTTTTTCTTATATCCAACCTAAGCCTCCTCTCACACATCTCCAGGCCATTTCCTTTGGTCCTGTCACTGTCACCACAGAGAAGAGCTCAGTGCCTGCCCCTCCTCTTCCCCTCACAAGAAAGTTGTAACTGCAGTGAGGTCTCCCCTCAGTCTCCTGTTCTTCAGGCTGAACAGACCAAGTGACCTCAGCTGCTCCTCATACAGCTTCCCCTCAAAGCCCTTCACCATCTTGGATGCTTGCTTCTAATAGCTTTATGTCTTTTGAGGTATTGTAGTGCCCAAAACTGCACACAGGACTTGAGGTGGGGCCACACCAGCACAGAACAGACAATCAATAAATATATTATTATAATATAATCTATATAATACATATTTTTCCCATACTATTAAGTAGCCTTAAAGCCACTTAGGAACTTCTGTATTCCTGTCTTTTCCACAGAAGCCTTTTTCTCTGTTTCTTTTTATTCCATACTCCTGGTTAGGTGGCCAGTCCTAAGAGTGGTGATGAATGGGGTTAAATTCAGCTGATTGCCGGAAACAAATTGAGTTTCCTAGAGCTCAGTAATGGGTCTGGTCCTGTTTAATAATTGATGATCTGGTCAGATGACACTAAGTTTGGTGACAGTGCTGATCTGCTTGCTGCAGGGTAGGAAGGCTCCAGACAGGGATGGGGACAAGCTGGATCTGTGGTCCAAGACCAACAGCATGAGGGTCAGCAAGACCAAAGGATGGGTCCTACACTTTCATCAGAACCCCAGGCAGTGCTACAGACTGTGGACAGAGTGTCTGGGAAGCTGCCCAGCAGAAAAGGGCCTGGGGGTGCTGGTTGACAGGAGCTGAATATGAGCCAGCGTGTGCCCAGGTGGCCAAAAAGGCCCCTGGCGTTTGTTAAACCTGTATCGGCAATAGTCTAGCCAGCAGGATGAGGGAAGTGATTGTCCGTGTGTACTCAGCACTCGTGAGGCCACACCTGAAATCCTGTCTAGGCCTCTCTTTCCAAGAAAGACATTGGATTGCTGGAGTGTGTCTAGAGAAGGGAAACACAACTGGTGAAGGGTCTGGAGTGCAAGCCCTGTGAGGAGCAGCTGAGGGAGCTGGGGGTGTTTAGCCTGGAGTAAAGGAGATCAGGGATGACCTCATTGCTCTCTACAACTGCCTGAAAGGTGGATGTAGCCAGGTGGGTGTGGGTCTGTTCTCCCAGACAGCTAGTGACAAAATGAGAGGACACAGGCTCAAGTTGTGCCAGGAGGATGTTTCAGTTGAATATTAGGAAAGGTTTCTTCATAGAAAGGGTTATCAAACATTGGAACAAGTTGCCAAGGGTTGTGGTTGAGTCACCATCCCTGGAGGTATTTAAAAGCTGTGTAGATATACTCTTAGGGATATGGCAGTGTTATGTTAACAGCTGGACTAAGTGATCTTGGAGGCCATTTCCAACCTAAACTATTCTATGATTTTATCTGTCCCTTTTATAAATTCCTGGTACATCCTTAAAAGTGAAGCCTCATCTGTTGTCCAAGTCAATTTAGCTGCAGAGTTCTAATATTTGTTCTGCCATCTCCCTTGGCCTGCCACTTTAGCTGACAGAAATGGCAAGAGAGTAATTCAGTGAGAAAAAATGAGGGTGTTTTTGTGGCTTTCCAAAGCTGTCTTGGCTTCTTTTTAAGAACTGAACAGCAGAATTCACAGAGTCAAGGGACTGCATGTAAATGAGCAGGAGCAGTGTGGAAACTGTGATGGTCAGAAAGAATTTGTTTAGTTCATACCGTGCAAAGCTGTACCCCAGCCTATGAAGTTGTGTGTATGTGAAGGAAAAACTGCATAGCTAAAGATGAAAAAGGGTGTTGGTCTTGTGAGAACCTTCCAAAAGTGCTCATTTTTAGAGACAAGGAAACTTTAACAAGTCTGAGAAGAAGAAATCACCTAGAAAGCAAGAAAACAAACAAATTAAAAATAGAATGCACCATCGATTTTCATAACCAATTTCTAAGGTGAATTGTGACTTGACACCAAAATATTTTAAGAAAATCCTGATTCTCCCTTTTCTTCCTTCAAAAATGCTTGTCCCACTTCCTGAAAATTTTCAGTAAAATTGGTAAATGTTTGGTAAAAATATGCAGGAAATACAGTTTTCCTAGAGAGTATCTTACTGTCTTGAACTGAAAAAAAATTTCCCCAAAAACAAGTTGCTTTTTTTTTTCCTTCCCAAAGAGTCTACCATATGCATTACTCAAATATTTATATATGCATATATAGCCTCCCCATTTTTATTTAGGTGCTTCCTTAGTACAGAGTTGAAACAAAACAGAACTTTACAGTGATTATGTGCCCTATGCTATAATCCACCAAAGGGATGCCTTATGCCACATCCTTTACTGTCTTCTTTTCAGTGTCAAGGTTAGTCCCTTTCTATTTTGGAATTGCAGAAAAATTAAATCTTTACAAAACTCAAATCCCATGCCTCTATTTTGATGTAGGTTTGGGGTTTTTTTTTGTTGTTGTTGTTTTTGGGGGTTTTTTGGTTTTTTTTGGGGTTTTTTTGTTTGTTTGGTTTTTTGTTGTTGTTGGTTTTTTTGGGTTTTTTTGGGTTTTTTTTGGTTTTTTTTCTGTGCCTTGGCAAATTCCTGAAAAAATTCTCTCAACTGGGGATGTTGTTTCATCACTGTGAGCCATTTGAAGAATACTGCTGCAGAGACTGCTGCACTGGGTGGATTGTGTGATATCCTTCATTTCATTTGAGCTTTGTTTGTCATTTAAATGCTGTGAGCTGGATGAAGTGATACATCTTGCATGAAAAAGCACACAACTTGTCAGAGATCCAGATCAGCATAGATCTTCGCTGTGTGTGAAACCTTTTTCCATCCCCTTGGGCTAATTTGTTAAACAATTTTTTGTGCACTGTGAGATCTGGGGCATTATGCTGTGAATGTTAATATCAGGGCTACAATGCAAATGAGACCTAGATGCATTTGTCAGTTAATATTCTCAATCGTTTGATGAACAGTGCTGTTGCCCTTCATCTCCCCAGTGCTGGGTAGAAGTGGATTCTGGTTCAGTTTGCAGTCTGAAAGGCATTTATTGTGTCATAGTGCAAGAAGAGGTAAAAATGAATGCAGGTTCTGCCACCCTGGAGTTCTTCCTCACCTGTTAGCTGGCTCAAACTCCCACAACAGGAGAAGGTTGATCCCTTTTTCCCAATTACAGGAGCTGTTTTCCTGCAAGACTTGTATTTGACATAAACGAAGGAAATCTGTTTGTTGGCTTCCTTGCACAACACGTAGGCTACTTGACTTGAAGTCAAGAAACCTAAATTATGCTCTTGGCTCTGCAGTTAAGAGCTTTGGTACTAGTTGATTTGTAAGAAGTAGTAGTTTTGCTAACTGGAAGCAAAAATGATAGTGAAATAGTGTTCAGCAGAGTGTCAAGTAATGACTGTGGACATTGTTGTCATGATGGATTCATACTATTCCTGAAAGAAGTGAAACAAAGGACCCTTTTATTATTGTTTAGTTAACTGTAGTTAACCATTCTCATTTGGTTATTTAAAAAGTTTTCATGAAACTTAAGAAGTAAAGATTGGTTTGTGAATGCCTGGAATAGGCTTGTACTTTATGTAGTATTTGCTGGTACTGTTTTAGATAGAATTTACAATTTATAGCAACCGAATGGTATAACTCCTGAGTGAAATATGATTAAGAAAAGCTTTAAACAACATCTTGGCTTTTACATGAAGAATGGTTTTTGTTTCTTTATAGTGACATTGAACTTATGATGATTTTATCTTATTTATCTATGAAAAACAAATTCTTAGAAACATTATGCTCAATTTATGGTTTTTAGGTCTTTTTAGGCAGCCCTTCAGATTGCTGTTTCTACATCCATTGTGTAAAAAAAGCAGTTTCTGACACGAGGTCTGATAATACACAAGATCACAGAGAGATTTAGGTTGGAAGTGACTTAAAAAATAATGTAATTCCAACCTCCTTGCCATGAGCAGGGACAACTTCCACTTGACCAGGTTGCTGATGAGTGTGTTTGTTACCTTGCCAATAGAGCAAACGTATTTTGCTAATATTTGTTCTTGTTAAGTAATTTGGATGAAAGCAAACCTTTTAAAACGTAACTGATAATTTTCCATTAGTGGGAAGAGGAAGAAAGGTTGTCTGTCTCATTTCTATGTGAATTTTTTCTTCTCCTTCAAAAATTTCTATTCCATGTCAGAAGTATACTTGTGTGTACAGTTTGTGATTTTTTCCCCCCAGCTTCCTGCATCCTGATAATATAACCCATTGTGATGTTAGTAACTATTTTTGATTTTACTGGAATATAAAAGTAGAATATGATCTTTTACCATGGAACTGTACCTTAAATTTCTTCTTTGTGCCCCTAGGAGGAAAGAGAAGGCATTTCTGCCATTGTTGAAGAGCAGTAATCTTTTACTTCAAGTGGATATCTTTTGCAAACCATTTTTTTATAATTTGTCTTTATTTATTTTGAGCCATTCATCATTCTAGGAACTTGTTTTTTGAGGAGGATCTGTTGCTGTTCTGGGAGTTGCTGTATTGGTGCAGGAACCTACATGAAAAATAGGATATGCTTCTCTGAATCGGAGTATTTATTGGTAGAAAATAAGATACCTCCTTTTGTGCAAGATGCTGGCTGTATTGTGAATGATCCATGGGCAAAAGTAGTTTTTTCTCATTTTCCTGAATCCTAATCAAAGGTCTGCTGTATCATACACAGATAATTCATGGGAACACACCAACTGGAGCCTTCTTGCAAGTGGCTTCCTCACTGCACCAGAGAGGCCCAGTAAAGGTCCTGTTCCTCTTCAGCTACATTTCATTATGTTAGGAATACTTGGCAAGCTCTGGCTATGCAGCTTGTGTTGCATCATCATCATCATTTTGTAGACATTTTTAATAACCTGGGCTATGGCATTCAACTGAAAAAGAGATGTGGTACTTCACACCACACACTGATGTGCAGATTGCGTCTTATTTCACTGAGCCTCCACTCTATACAGAGGGCATTTCTTTAGTGTTACCCAGAAACTGAAGTGGATCAGGATCTTTGAAAGCCTGTAAATCTAAGGCCATCTGTTTTTGTCCATCATAATTGCCTTTATGAGGGCAGGAGAGATGTAAAGGCAGTTTCTCTGATAGTGTAACTTGTCTTTGAGAGCAGGAATACTTACATCTTGATGCAGCTTTGGACTCCCTCCACCTGGCTGTTCCTATCATTGGCTAGAAGAGCCTCTGTCTCTTAAAAGTGGATAGCTTTCACTTGAACTTGAAGTTCTTGTTTATCTTTGTTGTATAAGTCTGTCTTTAGGGAAAACCTACAGCTTACATCCATAGCTTACATCTCAGTTTACATCCATAGTAGCATATGAAGGGGGGACAGGAAAAGTTAGAGGGCAAGGACCTCTTTTTTTTTTGTGTTACTTCCATAATTGAGCCAATAAGACTGTTTAAGGTGTCCTTTCTGCTTGCTTGGACAGATTGTCTTGCTTGTATAGATTATGTGTGAGGAAACACCCTTTTTCTTCCTCGTTTTTAGAGGAGGAGATCAAAACATAGTGCTAGGTTTAAAACTTTGACCCCAGGGTCAGTGGACAGATGCAGCCTGCTGCTGTAAGATTTTGTTGTGATGTTCTGAGGTTGCTTGGTTGAGTTTTTTGAGAGCTCTCTTTTTCTTCTCACCTTCCCCATTTTATAAACCAGATCATCATGCTTAGTTTTCTTTCCCCATATGATTCACAAACATTTTATTATCAGGATAGACTCCCAGAAAGAACCAGAGGGTGTATCTGTCATTGGAATTGAGCTTGCTTTAAAAAAGTTTCAGTTTTAAATGTCTGTGGATAATAGGTGTGATATGTAAAAGGTTTGCAATTGCCTTTATAATCTTGTGCTAGGAGTGAAGTTAGATTATAGTTTCCCTTTATAGTTATTTTTGCAGGTAAAGTGAAAGGATAGTGTCTGGGACAATGCTTGTTTGGAATTTTTTTCATCTCCATTTAAAAGGATTGAGTTGAGATATTCCTATTCTGGAGATACTGTTTTCCTTCAAAATTAAACATCCAAATGCAAACACCTGCATCTTTCTGCTAACTCTCTGGTCTCTTCACTTGCAGTAACATTCCTAGATTTCTTGATTATTTTTTAAAATTTCTTTTCAGAAAAATTTCATTTTAAATTTTGGTGGAGGCAATCCATTCATTTTTCCTCATTATATTCCTTTAAAGAAAAAGGATAGTCCAAAACCAAAAAAAGAAAAGTCCTTGCTATTACAACTGCTTCAGCTCATGGATAATGTTTCACAATTTTTATTCTCTGATGTCATCATGGTCTTTTCTGCTCTATTTGGAATGCTTCTGAAGTTTTTTTCAGGGCAAGGGGGAAGAAAACAGAAAAGCTAAAAAAGCACTGCTAGAGAAGTCTCAAAGACATACTTATATTTGTTTCTTTTTCCTGCCCTTTTTGTAAAAATAAATAAATAAATAAATAAATACCAGTTTTGGAAACTGTGAATGTGAGTCTGTTGAGAGGAATGTGCTCTTTAGAAATGTTGCTGGTGATTCTAAACTATTTTCACCAAACCCTAATAAAAGTCTTCCTCATGTCCAAGTGGGTAGCCTGAGTTAGGGGCCGTTGTCATTGTGCTTCTCCTGCATCCCCTTGGTGTTCACTCTTGGCAGCTCAGTCATGAAGGTGCTAGCCTCTGTTCATCCTAGTTTGGCTGTCTAGTGCAGAGGTGGGCTCACAGTCTAAATACAGAATGGTGAATTCACTCTTCATTTTGAATGGAAAAACTGGAACACATGCTTTATCCTGCTGTGGCCCTCCTACCCACTATTCTCCCTAATCGCATCCCCCTCAAAAAAAAAAAAAAAAAACCAAACCAAAAATACTCAAAAAAACTCCACTGAAAAATTAACAACACAGCCCCTCGCATTTTCCACTGCTGTCTAAATTAATACTCTTTAACAGTTAAAATTGCTCTACTAGTGAAAAGTGAAATCTATGTATAGAGGTTTTGGTTAGCATTGTGTACAAACCTTGGTATGTCTTCCTGTCTGTTCATTGACTGTGAAACTTACGTAAAGTCTAGGGGAAAAGTTCACTTGAGGCTTAAATTTCACAGCATTCATGCAGCATAAATGGGAGTGATAGCTTGACCTATTTTCCAATAAAGTAACCTATCTGTTTGGCTGTACAATTAGCTTATCATTCTTACAAATGATACTTTACTAAATGTTTGATGGCAAATACAGTTATTTGTAGTGAGTACAATTTTGTATTTATTTCTCCTTTTTCTTGCTGGAGCCAAGCCCACACAGTTCTGTAAAATATTATAGTCAATATATGAATTTCCAGATCGTGTGTGCTGTGCTTCTTAAGCCTCTTCTCTTGTAAGTTTAAATTAGAAATTAGGTTCCTGGTGGGGTGAACCCCTTTGTTCTTCGAAGAAGAGTAAGGTGCTGCATAATGATCTGTTTTCAACACTTCTTTTAAAAACAAACAAACATAAGATTACAGCACTGCATTTTTCTGGGAGTTAGTTAAACTCACAGTACATTTCCTTGCTGCGGTTTTGATGTGTTTCTGTGTGAAACTGACGGCAGGATTTGTTAGAGTATGTAGGCCACTATTGTATTAGAATTACATAACAGTGTTGAGTGGTGGAAACAGATGAAAAGACGGGATGTACGGCGCTCCCTCACAGATTATATCCTGCAACAATGAAGACAGCTCAAGCTCTGCAGAGAATGTGGTCACATGCAGTCAAAAAGTTGGGGATTTTGAAAGGGCACGTGAGTTGCTTTTTGTTGCATCTTGCTCCACGTCTTTTCTTCCCCTCCTCCCTTCATATATCCCTCCCCTCTTCAACTCGCTTTTATAGCCAGATGATTGTTGTGGCAGGTCTTCTGGTTTTCTTCTTCCTTCAGCATGAATGAAGTTGTCTTCGGTGATCTCTCAGTAGCAAGTAATTGTGTAAATCTCTTGATGACAGGGTTAGAGCTGCAACAGCTGCCTGTTTGTTGCACACTGGCGATTTTAGCACTTTGACTAGTTTCCTGCCAAACATTCTGCTAAACAGTCTATTTTGGGTATTTAGAAAGCACCTGTCATTTTAGTATATGAGCATTAGACAGATTTAAGCAAATCCTGACTACAGTGTTCTAATTAGAAATGGACTGACTATAGTCCCTAATGAATTTAGACTAGCTAATTACAATAATTTGCATTTACTGCAGGTAGCCTGTTGTCTGTGTGAAGCCTGGGTGGTAAAACAGTTACTGTTAGTAACTGGAGGTGGGGTTCTTAACCATTTTGCCTGCCTTTCTCTCTCCAGTGTTTTGGTGTGCAATCTTGCAGTGAAACTGCGATCCTGTAAGGAATGCACAAGCTGCTCAGGATCCCTTTGTGTTTCCTTACAGATGAAGTATGAAGAAATTGGCAAGGTGATGAAGGATTTTCATAACTCATCACTTGATGCATTCAGAGGAAAGTCACATCACTAAATGTGGAGTACAGGAATTTCGCAGTTCGGGTGGAGACTTAGATATTAGTTTTGATCGAGTCCCCAGCTGATGATTTGTAACATTTGTAGTCTCTTCCTCCCTCTCAGTCTTCTCTTCTTCATTACTCTCATGGTATGGGTTAGCATTGTGACAATGGCAAGTAGCAGTACATTTTATAATGTTAAAGAGATTATTGTTTAGAGATTGTTTTTGCCTTACGGGCTTCCAAGGTGACCATTCAGTTCTTTGAACTGTGTTGCAGAGCCTGCATTGCTTTATCAGTAGGGCAGAGCTAGTCCTGTTGTCTTGGTAATTACATTGTACAAAATCAGCTTTGCGAGTACATAGTGTGCTTTCCTTTTCTGATGCAGAGTGCAGCAAATGGGAGACAGTTTCCCAAGGAGCAGTTTCAAAAAATCGATTACAGATACTTGCGAGTTTAAAAGTGAATTGCTTAATTCTCTTGTTGAATTTTCAGTAACAGTTTCAAGGTACAAATAAACCCCAAAGATATACATAGAATGTACCTGAAACAGTCACTGATACTATGAGGATCTTTTTCTAGGCACAAATGAGATGATACTATGGGCTTGGCTTCTTGCAAGACCTTAATTTTAGTGTCTGTAGGCAGTAGTTTCTCTTTCATTCTTACTACTTTTTTTTTTTTTTTTTTTTTTTTTGACCAGATACCATAAAACTTACTTGTCAGAGTAAAGTAAACTTAACTCTGTAGGCTTATGATGCTTTGGTTTACAATCCAGTACATCTCTCCACTTGTGCACAAGGTTATACTTAAGCCACTGCTCATGGAAGGCCTAGTTTTCTGGAAGGAAATTCTCGTAAGTTTCCTATTTCATATCCTTACATCTGTCCCTGATCCCTTTACAGTACTTTCCTCCGTCCTTTTCCTGCAGTGTTGTCCTGAATAAGCAGTTATTTCTCAGGCCTGTCTCTGTCCCCATGGGTAGTAAGCTCCCCTTGAGCGCGTTCTGCCTGCCTTACTCTTGCATCTGCTCAGAGCTAGCCTCAGTATTCTTGGCGGGGAGGTAGTGTTGGTAGGAGCGGCATTCAGTGCAAACTGAATTTAAGTGATGTTTGTGTTACATGTGTTAGTTGTTGAGGCTTTTTTACCAAGAGAAGGATGGAAAAGATTTTCCATCTTCTGTGCTTCTACAAAGTTTGAACCTATCTGCTTGTCCTTCAGATTTTACCTGTCATTTAGTACTGACTTTCATTTCTAAAAGTTTATTCAGTGAAGTCAGATGGAATTTAAATGACTCTGAGACCCCTCTTCAGCACAGACTTATTTTTTGCAGAGCTTAAAAATACTTAGAAAAGCAGGACTGCAGGAAGGGTCAGTAGTAGGTAAACTGTTCCCTACATGCCAGATAAGCAAGCCTAGTTACTTCCATTTACGGCAGCATCACAGCAGTTTGAAAGAAGAGCTTAGTTAAGGAGGAATTTTTCACTTGTGGCAGAGATTCTCTGTGTAAGGGAATATATCGACTGGGTTCAGTTTCAGATAGCTGAAAGCTTTGACATTTTAGCTGGTTAAATGGCAATGCCAGATAAAATAATATTACTATGTGATTCAGCACATTCAACACTGACCCCAACACATATGTGTTTTAATACTAATATGAATGCATTCTTGTCTGACCTAGACAAGTCAAAATTTAGAAACAATTCTGTTTATTACTTTTAATATAAGCCATCATCTCCTACATCTAGTTCTAATTTCTTTTTAATTAGACACCAGAGATTCTGGAAACTGGAAAGCATTGTTCATTTTCTGGCAGAACAGTGGAAATTAAACACTGTTCAGTGTTGTAAAATTCCTGGTAAGAATGCTGAATGTTTTGCATATTCCTTCAGGATCTCTGAACAGGACTTACTTTTGTTTTTCAATACAGTGAATGTGCAATGGCAAATGTAAATCTAGTTTCTCTTTGTGATGCACGAATCAACTGGAACTATGCAAAAAGGGGTTTTTTGCATATGAGAAATAACGTCCATAGGTTGCTGAACAGTGGTGCATTGGCAGAAGTCTTACTCTGAAAATGCAAGGGATGCCTTAAAGTACAGGCATACCCTTCTGGTGTCACTTCTCTGTCTAATGTTTTGGAGTTTAGCTGTCATTACTCCTGTGATGCCTTTAAAAAGACCATTTAAGTCTGAACTGAGCTTTTGTCTGAGATTCAGTCTTCTGAGATAAAATAAGACCACTTTCAGTAAAACCAAATAAAACCCGTGGCTTGACTATGTGCATGCACATCCTTATGCAAGGCCTGGATTTTTCTTCTGCAACGGATGCTTTCCATTTTGAAATGTTTTCAGTGCCATTTTTCTGCAGTGCAGTGGCTCATTTCTCTCCTAGTTTTACAGGGCAGACACTGAAGGGGCTGGCTGTGTACTATATGATGCATCACAGCTGGGTGATTATTCTGTATTATATTTTAAGCTGTGGTGTTGGAAAGATTTCAGGTTATATCATGTAAGATAAAAGCGATCAGTTTTAACTGGAAATGTGGTAAAAAAAGGTCTCTGAGCAGTGTCACAGAAATGGCTATACCTGTACTATATAGTGATATATTGTGTTTTCCTGTAAAATTTAATTTCTTGATGGGAACCTAAATATTTATCTGTGTAATTCATAGTGAAAAAAACATTTTGTTAAATCTACATGAACAAGACGCAAGAGATCTGAAGTCTAGTTCATTTTGAAAACCTCAGTTTCAACTGCTAATCTTACTGCATACTGCGACAGAAAGGTCTTCCATAAGTATTTTATGTGTTATTTGAATCAGGGCTGTAGACTGCTAGTTGATCTGAATTAAATGCTTTTGCTGAATAAGGATTTTTCCAGAAAATCAGAATGAGCTGTTAAATCAGTGAAACATGAAGGGATTCTACCACTCTGGAGCTATTAATATTTTTTTTCCTTTTAAAAAAAAATTGTCATCATTTAAAATATGTTAATTTCATACTAATTCTCCCAAAATATTAGAATATGCAAATTATTTTTAAACCTGTGTTTTAGTTGGGTATTTCACATTTTAATTTAAATAGTTATGTGCTATGTGTTTTTCTAATTGGTTTCTGTGTGCAACAGGCCCCAGGCATGGAAGAGCTGATATGGGAACAGTACACAGTGACCTTACAAAAGGTGAGTGAGTGCCTGTTATATTTTTAGTTTTCAAATATTCAAGCACTGGTTTACTCTGAGTATGTTTTGCAATAGATGTCATTAGCATGTCTGAATCTAGTATAGGATTAATTAATTTTTCAGATCAGATATAGTTTTTATTTTAAAGCTTAGTTGCTACTCATACAGTAGTGCAACTCTTTAATGTTAGGAGTAAATTCAATTAACAATTTAAGTGCCGTATTTGCTGCTGTTTGGTCTTTTAATGTCAGTGTGATATACCACATGTCAGCCACATAGCTAAATTCATTATTGGAGAGCCTTAAAAATAAAGCAGATGGTTCTATCAAGCAGGTTGTGGTTGATGTCCAGGCTTTGTAATAATCACTGAACAGGATTCCACTGATTTAATTTCGTAAGATACTTTAATATATACTAGTGTAGAATTCAGTAGAAAAGCACTGTCATTAAAACTTATTAAAAGGTGGACTCTAAGTGTCACTTTAAAAGTTGGTTTTTTTTTTTTGAGAAAAGAGGAAGTGTCTCATAAAGTGGAGTCCTTTTGAATTAAAGAAAATAGAGCACTTGTGCCTGTGCCCTTTAATAGCTGGGCTGCTATACCACAGTAGCAGATATGCACTTTGGCTACAGTGGTGGTAGTCTTCCCAGCTGTTCTGATGATCTGTGTTCAGTGAGCAGCCTGCACTGAGCTGCTCAATTTTTTCACATCTTCTGCAATGAGCTGACCTTGATGACCCAAAAGAGGTTGGTTTTTAGGTTTCGGAGGTAGACAGGAAAAACATTGCAGAAGAAGATCTTAGTTCCTGTAATTTCTAGCATTTCAGATCTCTGATATTGTGTAAGTTAGCATTACTTCTTTACCACAGAGGCAGTCTTAGGCTACTTAGATGGTGATGGGCTACGGAACTTGCTGTATCAGCCACTACCATTAATTTTACCATTACCTTGAATCTGTTGTTTTGGTGTAAAACATCAAACTGCTTCCTATAAAACTAAGCTGTAGCAAGTAAAGTGCTGTTTTAAAAGAAAACCACATTGCTTTTTTCCTCTTCAAAGAAATAATCAGTTACTATCAACATTAGTGGAACATGAGGTGACATATGATGAACTACACATGCTGATTGGGTGTTGGGGGGAAAGCGTGACTTTGATTTGCCACTATGTTAAAACATTTTGTTCAAATGTAACATAATTTGTAATTTTTAGTGATATGATGTGTATGTTAAATAGCAAATAAAATTAAACTTGTGTGTTTTTGTGCTCCCCTTGCTGTCAGCAGTTCAGTTATGCTAACAGTTCTCAGGTTTGGTGCTATTGACATGTTTCCTTGGCATTCTGTGAAGCATTTCTTTGGTTTTATGAATGTTATCTTAAGACTGCTATGGATCTTTTATTTCTATGATGACAGGTGTGACATAATTTACATATTTAAAATAGATGATTGTGACAGAGGATGATTATATAGACAATGCACAAGTTCACTAATTACTTTTTGTAATCAACCATGATCTTGTTATTTTGATTGAGGAACTACTTAGTAATAATATTGAAGATGAGATCCTGGGCAAGCTGTTCTACTTTCCCAGGCATCACTAACTAAATAGATCTACCTAACAATGAATTTGGTATAAATAACCCACGGGATGGTGAAGCAAAATGCAGGCAAATTTTATTTTCTTTACTTAATTACTAGCAATCATAAGGCTATAGAGGTTTTGGAGGACAGGAACTTGTCATCTTGATACATGGATATGTAAATCTAATCTTTCTTAAATCTAGAAGTACTGTGTACTTCTGCAGCACTATGCATACAGCTATCATATTTTAATATCCACTTAAGAGCGCCATCATAAGAACATTCATGTTCCTCTTATTTCTCCCTGTCAAAATTCCTGTCAATGTATTAAAGTTTTGTTGTATTTGGTTTTATTGTAAAGGATTCAAAACGAGGATTTGGGATTGCAGTTTCTGGCGGCAGAGATAACCCTCATTTTGAAAATGGTGAAACATCAATAGTAATTTCGGATGTTCTCCCAGGTGGTCCAGCAGATGGATTACTTCAGTAAGCACATTTTTCTTTGTCTGGCATTTTGAGGGGTATGGCTGTAGAATACATAAAACCTTTAGAGAGATGTGGTTGAAATTCTGGTGATTTAATCACCTCAAGACTTGGTGCCCTCTTGAATATCTAGGTGTCCCTAAAAAAAAAACCCCAAAACAACATAACAAGTAAATCCTACATAGAGGTGTTGCTGTTGGTAAAGACATTGCATTTCAGTGGTGGTGTTGAGAAGTATCTAACAGTTAAGTATGTTTCTTTCAAGATTGCATTTCATTTAAAGAAACAGTAGAAAAACTTAGTATATTAAAACATCCTCCTTGTTACTCCTCCAGTAAACACGTTTCACGATCAATCATTAGTTTCCAAGAATGACTTTAAGTCAGCCCAAATAAGGTTTGCTAAATGTTTCATTCTATCTGAAAGAAAAAATTATGGAAATAAAGAGTTTCTGTTGTCTTTCTGATTACTTCATCCTTGGTGAGGCAGTATCTGTCATGTACAAACAATCTGTAGGCTGAGAGTTTCTGTCCTAGATCAGTTTTTCATCCTTTGATCTGAAATACCTGATGAGGACTAGACGATTTGGAAGAATACCAAATAATTGTGCAGCAATAATAAATCAAAAGATTAGATTCTGTCCCTTTTGCCATGCATTTATTTTTGGTCAGAAAATGAAATGGCTGACATGGTAGTTGTCGTTGAGTAACTAAATAAAAGGGTAATTGTAAAGCACGTAACAAATAATTTTTAAGAGAAGTGCACAAATCCTACATTTTATAGCAGTGACCCCTGCACACCACCACTGTCATCTATCCTGTTCCGTAATCACCTGTGATTTGGGAATGAAATCATGACCAGAAATTATGAAAGATCATAGGTAAATTGATGATGGCAACGGAATAACAAGATATTTGGGCACTTTCAGACAAAACACATTCTGAAGAAAAATGAAGATAAAGCTTTTCCTCCAAATCAAGGAATATAAGTCTAACCTTCAGAGTGGATGGGTAAAACCATCCTGTCATCTTCTGCAGGGTAAAATGAGCACATGTAGATGGACCTCTTGGCATAATATTGCAACATTAGGTTCAATACTAGCTTTGGATGTATGGACTGTCTAGAGAGCTATTTTAATTCCTGTATAAACCTGGATGAAATTGATGCTGAAATGTAGCATGCTGTTCTGGCATACTCGTCTACTAAAAGGAATTGGAAGGGTATGAAAAGAGGCACAAAAATCATATAGGAGTTAGAGTGCCTTACAAATGGAGGCTTAGAGTATATAATTTTCTTATTTGAACAGAAGATTGTCATGTGATTTGATTATAATGACGATAAAATAGTTGGTACCAAAGATTTCTTTTATCTAGCAGAAAATGGCAAAATAACCAGTAATTTGTTGAGCTAATACTCTGATTGTAACTGGGTAGTCACCAGAAAAAACTAATATAAGGAGTATGAGGAGTTGTAATTTTTTTTTTTTTTTAAATCTTCTTCACTTTTGGCATTGAAGTGCCTTTATGAAACTTATGGGGTTAAATTAATCAGTGTTACGGGGCTATTTAATAGGGGGTTAGGTGAGTTAGGTGTTAGTGGTCTGTTTGATATGCAGGAAGTCTGAACAGAAAAGTTAGTAATCTCAGTTGGCCTATGTTTAGGGCAAGGAGGACTTCTTCTGTATGATTGTTTTGTTGGGTTGTTGGTTTTTTTTCTCCCTATCACCTTTCTACAGAGTAAATGTGGCCCGAACACCAGACTTTAGTGTGGTTGTACTTGTCAATATTTGCCTAAATACTGGTATGGCTGCAGCAGTTGAAATTCTTATGTGAAAGAAGTCTAGCACTTCTAGGTGTAAAAAACTAGGAGTCCTGAAAGATCAAAATAAAAAAGTTTCAAAACTCATCACAAATGTTCTTTAAAAAACATTATGGCAAAGTACTTAAGCAGAACACAGTATATACACAAAGACAGTGCTGGTCAACGTCTAGTTTTTAGATGTACTGAAAGCTGCTTCTGGTATTCAGATATTGTAGAATTAATATAGAAAACACAGTTTTAAAGCAAAACTCCATGTTAAACTGAATTCAATCCATAGGTTTCCTCTGTTTAAAAAAAAAAAGGAACAGAAGAAGAAATTTTGCTCTGCTGTTTTCATGAAGACTCCTCTTAAATCTTCTCTTTCCTTTTTTATCTCCCTTCCCATTTCCAGAGAAAACGACCGAGTGGTCATAGTTAATGGGACCCCGATGGAAAATGTTCTACATTCTTTTGCAGTTCAGCAGCTTAGGAAAAGTGGAAAGGTGGCCACCATTGTAAGTAAATTCCAAATATATTCAGTGTACAGTGGTATGTAACCAGTCAGGATTTTGGTTTTCTTCTATAAAGAGTACTTAAAGGCACAAAGCAAAGCAATCCTTTTCCATATGCGAAGTACAAAACAAATAAAACAAAGACATAGTTTCTGCAGGTGAAACAAACAGAAATTAATCAACAGTATGACAAAGTTACCTTGTTGAAAAACTGAGAATAAAATGTTTATTTTATAATGTGGTATAATGTTTTATAATGAGTGGTACAAAATAGAAGTTACGTGAGGCAAATTATGTTCTGCATACACAGATCTTGTCCAATAATAAATAGAATGTTGTTCTTCCTTCTTTTTGTCCCCAGCGTATATTCGAAACATGAAGAATATTCATCTGTTCAGTTTCACATTCTGATCTTTGATAGGAATTTGTTTGTTTGTTTGTTTTCTGTTGTACTGAACAGGTAGTGAAAAGACCAAGGAAAGTGCAGGCTGCTGCGCTGCAGAGAAGCCCCTCCCTTGACTATGAGGACAGAGCTTTGGATGTAATGGATGACCATGCAGAATTTGATGGCAAAAGTGCTCGAAGTGGCTACAGTGAGAGAAGCTGGCACAGTGGAAATGGAGGGCGCAGCCAAAGCTGGGGAAACAACCTGGATCAGAGCTATAGAGATGAGCACGACCGAGGGCGAAGCAGAGACCGTGGCAGGGAATACAGCTACAGCCGCGATCGAAGTCGTGGTAGGAGCGTGGACAGGAGCTTGGATCGAGACTATAGAAGGGATCGGAGCAGGGGAAGGAGCATCGACAGGGATGCTGGCTATGAGCGGGACTACAGAGGAGACTACAGCCCACCCAGTTACAGTCATGGATCTTTATCTGATCCTAGATATGGGCGGGAAATGAGGAGTCGTAGTCGGGACAGGCTTCATTCCCGCAGTCCTTCACCTGAAATACACCGCCAACATGAGTACCTAGGACCGCAGGATCAGAATGCACCAATCAGTGTTCTCTTAACAAAAGGCAGACATAATGAAGGTGGGTATAACAAGGGAGGAGAGGAGTCAACTTCCAGTACAGCATGGGTTTTGGTGGGAAAAAGAGAAGAACTGAATTACTTTCTACTTTGCAGGTTAAGCGTTGATTTTTTAAACTGATAGTTTAAGTTGTTCTTTCATTCTTTCTGGCTGATTTGGGATGCTTTTTGTGCAGAACCTTGAACTTCACTTTTGAACAAAGATTTGTTCACCCACTAACTTCAGTCTTTTCAAGCCATTGTGTCCATAGTTTTCCATTTTCTCTGCCCTTTTCTCCTGATTCTGAGGGAAAACATCACGATTCAGATTACACTTGGCACATCTACAAAAAGGTTAGCTAGAAAGGGTAAAGAGTAGACTCTGCCTTTAGTAATACGGTTTGTTTGGTTCTGGTAATTGAAGAATACGGAAATAGCAGCAACTGAAATACTGAAATGGCAGTATTTCAACCTTTCTTTGCTGAGTATTAAAGTGTGCAAATGAAAGCCAAAAGCCTGACCTTTTTTCACTGTGAAATAAAGACTTGTGCTGGAAAGCATATATGAGATTAGGTTGTACATAATTTTCTGTTTGGGGTTTTTTTTGGGGGGGGGGAGTGGTGGTTTATTTCTGGAGGGGTTGGATGTGGTTGTTGTGTTTTTTCCTAATCCACCCTGTTGTAATTTTGACAATTTTTTGCTAATTAAATTTTGTATGCAGGAGCTAATATCTTTTTTTTCATTGGCTCTAGCAGCAGTCCTTTTTTCTCCTTCCTGTTCTTCCTCTGCATGTAATGTTTCCACTTGTAAAGATAATGCAGATATGTATGCAATTAAGGAGAAATATAAGCTGCATTTATTAACTTTTATGTTTAGCTAAACCGTAATAATCTCTGCCATTCATATGGATACTTTACAGACTTGCTGAAATGTGGTGATCTTTTAAAGCAGGACAACATTCTGTTGTTCTAGGATGCGTGTTTTTTAGGGATGTTGCCTTTCTTTTTAAGTAGCAAATATACTGACCCAAGTAACTTAGATCACGGGGAAAGAAGGGGGCACGGAATAAAAAAAATTCCTTTGATTGAAACAACGAAAGCATTTCCTGGAGTACAGATAGGACAGGGTCAGGATGCAGCAACTGATGAAAAGAAATACTTCTGTTAGTGCTTTTAGACCCTTTTCCCCCTCTATGCCATACAAAATACGAATCGGAGAAGCTAATCTAGTACATTAATAAGCAGCTCCAGAACAAAGGCATTGTTCTGCTGCTGAAGGTGCAGACCAGTCGTCCAACTGTAATTGGATCTGGGATATTGCTTGTTCAATAGTAATGGCAGCACAGGTATCAGAGACTTGGCTTAGGGGGAATTGGGTTTACTAGGCCTACTTTTCTTTTCTTCTTATTATTTTTTTTCTTTTTTTTTTTTTTTTCTCTCATGGTACAATGGTGTTTGATGCATGAAACTGTGTAGTTTTTAAAACAATGCATCCTTGCTCATCTTTTAAGCTACAGTGGATTATCTTCTTGGTTCCAGAGTATGGACTCCGTCTTGGAAGTCAGATCTTCATAAAAGAAATGACCCGTACTGGCCTAGCAACCAAAGATGGCAACCTTCATGAAGGAGATATCATTCTCAAGGTCTGTTCTGGTTTTACTGCTAGCAGTTTGGCAGGCACTGGTTATAGTGGTTATTCTGAACTAAGTCGTGTTATAGTCAAGTTCACTATTAAACTTGAGCACAATGCAGACTTGTTTGTTATTGTTGTCTTTTGTGTCCAGATCAATGGTACAGTGACAGAGAACATGTCTTTAGCTGATGCCCGGAAACTGATTGAGAAATCACGTGGGAAACTCCAGCTGGTTGTTCTCAGGGACCGAAAGCAGACACTGCTCAACATTCCTTCCTTGAATGACAGTGACTCAGAAATGGATGGTGAGGTTTAATGTGGATCCAAACTTCTGGACTCTGTGCAAGGACAAAAAGGAGCTTATATCGTTTTGCTGTGGTAGAGTGGTATTAGATTCTTTAAGAAAAACAATGAAAAGCGAACAAACCTAAGTAATACTCAGCAACCCTTCCTTTAGGTGAAAATAATTTTATAGTAACCATATAGTTACATTTTAGGAAGGGGCAGACATAGAAGGACCAATGTTGGTCTGGCAAAATCAGTCTTACTTCTTGGAGCAAGCAAATCAGGTGCATTAATAAAATTTTTTAAAACAAGAGCTTTGGACTGGTCTCTCCTTCTGAAGACACTAACATTCATGGCAGCATTCAAATGGAGGGAAGAAATGTCAGGACAAGAGGAAATTAAGTGACCCTGGATAACTGATTTCTGTTCCCAGCACCTGTTCTATTTAAGCATGTGAGCTGTATCTCTCAGCTTGAGCTTGCTTTGGGAAGAGCTCAGAATGTTTGGGAGAGCAAGATGTTATATTATGTGGAACAAGATACTTGCTATTCTGGTGTCAGAATATGGGGGGGAACTTCCTGTAGGTTTAACTGTGAAGTCTGAGGTGCATTTCAAATCCAAGGGCCACTCTTGTTTCCTTTGCTGCTAAAGGGCAGTGATGTGGTGCCTGTTGATGTGAAGGTGTTCTTTGGTTTGGAAACCTCCATGACACTTCAAATCAAAGCCTGCTAGCACTAGCTAATGCAGGTGGTATGTGTGGTATGCTCAAAGTAGTTGTTGATGTGAGTGTGTTTGTTAAAAGTTGTGTGAAACTTTCCTGAAATATTTTGGGAGGGTGGAGGGCTGGAAACACTAAAAGGCACTTTTTGAATCTTTGTCAAATCCAACTTGAGATGAGAGTGGGCTGAAATGTTCAGTGTATCCTCTATCTGAAAGCTTCGTAAATACATATGCTGGTCAGGTGAACAGATAACTTAAACAAATCCCGTGTGTCTTCATTTGCATTTAATATCTTTACAGATATTTCTGAAATAGAGTCAAACAGATCATTCTCCCCTCAAGATGACAGATCACATCATTCTGATCTAGATTCACATTCATCCAATGAAAAACTGAAAGAGAAACCAAAGTAAGAAATGTTCTCTAGTTCATTTTTCTCATGCTTATCAAAGAAGTTATTCAAATATATGCATTCTTACCTGATTTCATGACACTTCTTTACTATTTTTTCTTTTAGTGCAAAAGAGGATCCCTCCAGTAGGATGTCCAGAATGGGAGCAATGCCTACTCCATTCAAATCAACTGGTGACATTGCTGCTCCTGCTCTTACAGCTGTGGACTCAAACAAGGAACTGAAGTACCAAGATGATGCAGCAGGTCAGAGCCTGAAGGTTTTGGTTGCTGTTTTTTCCCCTGGCCACAGAATGTCCATTCCCTCAACCATGTTGACAAAACTGTTATGCTCTTCACATCAGCCCCACCCTTACACAGAGAAGAAGAAGTTTCTTCCCTGCACCACTTTGCTTTGTGGTGCAGGGAAGAAACACCTGAAATTTTTTTTACCTCAGTTGCTTATTAGACCTACCACCTGAAAAAAGCAAATACTCTCTTAAAACATCTGCTGTTAGACTGTTGCTCTAAGTAGACAAATGAAGTCTGATCTAACTTGCCTTAAAGAGTAGTGTATCCCTTCCTTGAACTTTTTTTTTCTTTTTAAAGAATTTAAAAAAAGATAAATAAATGAATTTTAGTCAGACATGTTTGATTTTTAAACCTGTATGAATCTTTGGCATGGAGGGTGTGATTTGTAAGCTATCTGATAGCTAAAATTCCTGCCATTTATAACCTTTTCAATATCTCAGTAACTTTTTTTGTGGTTTTGTTTTTTTTTTTTACATTTAGTGCCTCAGCCAAAAGCAGTCACACGAACAATTCTTAAACCCAGCCCAGAAGATGAAGCAATATATGGGTAAGGTGGTACTTGCTGAGTTCTTTTGCATTCGTAGTCTTCAGTGACCAGTGCATGATTCTTGGCTGCATGGGTTTGTGTTCTTTCTCCCATTTGGAGTGATACTCCCTTTATAGCTTAATGCCAAGAAGAGGTGACATGGCTTCTAACTGATGATATTTGAGATCAACTTAGTTTTAGAAATATCTGCCTGGAGCCTACCTGGAAGGTATTGAGCACCCTGTATTTCTGGGCTTGCATGGAAATATATGCAAGAGTTTTGTTTTGTTTGATTTTATTTTTATTAATAGGAAATCAGTTTACATGTGTTCTTTTGAGAGTTTCGAAATACAGAAATTGAAGGAATTGGAGTGTTGGAATTAAAAGGAGCAGCCTTAAGTTTTGAAACTGTTCTGTAGCTTGGTGTATTGTTTTAAATAAAACCCTTTCTGGGTTGGACCCTGCATATGTTGTCATTGATGTGCAAATTAATCAAGTGATTATTTTGGTGAAGGGGAATTTATAATACAGGCTTAGGGTATTACTGAGAATGGCTGGCAGATAAGTAGTGTCCTCTGAGTTGGAAGGTCACTCAGTCATGCAGCTTTTCTGACAGCAAAAAATCTGAGCCTAGTCCAGTAGTCTCTCCCACTGCTATGTGAAGGGACTGATCGTTAACATATCAGTAGATTATACTTGAAAATACTTCTCATTACAAGAAAATTTGAAGACTTCTAACAAACATGTTACACAGTAAAGAAAATAGGTATCAGTTTAATTCATGTGACAGTTCTTTAGATTATAGAAGAAAAAAACAATGAGTATGATTACTCATAACTCAGTCTGTTTTCACAAAAACTGCAGATGTTCATGTGACAGAGGATACGGTAGATGGGGAGCTACTTTGGGGTTTCAGAAACAGGGACCTGTTTTCCTGCTCAGCAGGTCTGTGTATGCCACTTAGTCACTAATCCTAATTATTTTTCCACTCTGAAAAATGCAAATTCTCTGCTTCCTGCCTTCACTGAAGGGTTACCTCAATAAATATAGCCTATACAAAGAAAGAAAGGATATAAGAATATTATTAATATTATATAGTTGAGGAGTTGTAATTTTTTTCTTTTGGCATGCTAAAATTGTTATTTGCTTTAATATCTGCCCTTACTTTCCTTTTCTGTTTGTAAATCCTGTAGTCCTAATACAAAAATGGTGAGATTCAAGAAGGGAGACAGCGTGGGTCTACGACTGGCTGGTGGAAATGATGTAGGGATATTTATTGCTGGAATTCAAGAAGGTACCTCAGCTGATGAGGAGGGACTGCAGGAAGGAGATCAGATTCTTAAGGTATGAGTATGTGTCCCTGAAATGCAAATAACTTCTGTATACTCTCATTTGCTCTTCTTACTGGAAATATGGAATAAATTATGATCTTAGGAATCAAATTATTGCTTTGCAAGGGTATATATGTGGTGGAGGGATTTTATAGAAATGAGTTCTTGAAGGAGCAGTGTATACCAAGCTTTAGTTTGTTTATAATTTTGTGGAAGGAGTAGTTGAATATATTAATCAAGAAAAATGCTGCAAGATGCCACAATAAATTTTTTGTACAATGTTTCTTCCTAGATTTGGAGGGGAAAAATTTGGGCCAAAAATTGTTTCACCATTCTCCAGTTTATTTGGGTTATGGTGATTTATTTTTCAGGTTTCTGATTTATATCATCTGTGCCCCTTAATCACTTCCTTCTGCTTTTTTTGTGAAAATTCACATGGAAGGTTTATGTAATTTTCCCTCTATCTCTTTTCTCTTGCCCCTTCTAGAGGCTGTTAAAGTTGAGGAAACAATCTAGCAATGTACAACCAGAACATTTTATTTCAGGAAGATTATTGTTAATAGCTGGAATTAAGTATTAACAAGAAACAATAATTTACTTCTATATATATAGATAGATTGATATAGATATATAGCTATATGTAAAAATAATAAGGGAATAGAATATTAAGATTTTTCAGATGAAAGAAAAATCTGTGGTTATTCCTTTTATTGTTGATTTATTGTTGTGGGTTTTTTTGTTATGTAGGTAAACACTCAAGACTTCAGAGGCATTGTTCGAGAAGAAGCTGTTTTGTATCTCTTAGAAATTCCCAAAGGTGAAACTGTGACAATTTTGGCTCAAAGCAAATATGAAGGTAGGTGCTTTGAAAAAAATGTGCGTATATCTATGAATATTTTAAGCTGTGCTTTGTCAGTGAAACCACAAATAATCTCTCTTGTGTTTATATTTGATAGCATTTAGTTTATCTCCTTTTTCACTAGTTGAGAAGATAGCTGCATTCCATACATACAACGCTGCATGTGTGATATCTTTATCAGAGTACTTTTCCATGTCTTTTATTATTAGCAAATAGCAACTCTTAATCCTGAGAAGTGGTAAGGTACTGCTTTTTCCTCTGTTTTTCTGTCTATAGCAGCTGGGAGAAGATCTGCGGTGCTTTGGCAGTCAGAAGGGATTTGATCAGCAGAAAATGGACAATTTTATTCATGAGCAGTTAAAGAGCAAGAAAAGCTTCTTGCTTTCCTTTTGGGAAACACAGCCTGCTGCAAGACTGTAGTACCATAGCTGCCTTTTGCCCTGGAGCTGTAAGGGCTGTGCACAGACAAGGATAGAGCACTCCTGATAAGAGTGTGTAGAGGAATGTAGATCTGAGTTTTTTCATCTTTCTGAGCAGATCCTCAGAATTTCAAAGCTGTATTCACTAGAATCACAGCTTAATCTTTCTTTCAAGTGTGAAAAAATATAAGCTAAAATGGAGGTCTTGTTTTAGTCTACAGAGACATCATGGCCTGTGGCAGAGGAGATTCATTCTTCATCAGGAGTCACTTTGAGTGTGACAAAGAGTCAGCACAGAGCTTAGCATTCACCAGGGGTGAGATCTTTAGAGTTGTTGATACACTGTATGATGGCAAACTGGGAAACTGGCTGGCTGTGAGAATTGGAAATGAACTGGAAAAGGGCCTCATTCCAAATAAGAGCAGGTAAGGTGGCACCACATGTTCCTACCCATTGTTAGAAGTAAGATTTTTTTCCCTTCACCAAGTGTTTTTTGCTTTCTATGTCATACCT
Organism: Molothrus ater; assembly: GCF_012460135.2. Taxonomy (NCBI): domain Eukaryota; kingdom Metazoa; phylum Chordata; class Aves; order Passeriformes; family Icteridae; genus Molothrus; species Molothrus ater. The sequence goes on along the minus strand of NC_050511.2, from coordinate 34,079,416 downwards.
TTCTTTCTTTCTATTCCCTTCTACAAGAATGAAAGAATTGTTTTGTCTTCATTTTTACATGAATTGTGCCTATAAAAACTGCATATTTTAGAACCATGGCATTATGCAAGGAGACAGAGAGGGTGGTGTTACCTACATACCAGGTCATTATTTAGAGCACAGACCTAGAGCTTCTGTCTCAGCAATCAACCAAGCTTTGAGCAGTAGCTGCTTCAGTTCCTCTTCCAGAAAATGGGTGGTGGGTCCTATTTTTGTTAGGCTTTTGCTTTTTTCCCCCCCACCTTCTTCTTTGTATGTTCACCCTCACCAAATCAAATCAAAACAAACAAAAGACCCCAATGAAACAAAAAAACTAAACAAACAAAAACCCTTCACCTTAGGACGCTTGTGACTTTTTGTGCAAGAATACTCTGATGATTAATCTTTAGAAGAATTCAGTGCTTGAATTTCTTATGTATATCCTTTTGGAGGGTGTTTTAAGTATTTATTCTGAGGCACATTTTTTTGTGCAGGGTAGGTTTTTTTAGGGGATTTTGTTTTGTTTTGTTTTGCTTGGTTTTGGTTTTGTGGGGTTTTTTTTTTGTAGCTGTAGTCTGTATTTTTGTGTAAAATATTGAATGAAGCACAGCAACATTTTTGCTTAAATATGCTTTCCTAATCAAAATTCATGGGAGGTAATAATACCTGTTCAAATGTATAGAGTGCATAAAAATATTAAAATTAATCAGACAAAAAAACCCCTAAAACCACAACCAGACTGTAGGTGAATTTTTAGACTGTAGCTTTTAAGTTTTGAGTGTGGTTGTGATTTTATGATGGAAGAAAAAGCTCACAATTACATGATGCACACAAGTTGCAAAGTACGCTTCTTGTGTGACTCCCTTGTCTGTCTCCTGGTAAGTACATTTTCTCCTCTCTGTTAATTGGTCTGACCAAACCAGCCTTTGTTTCTGTGCTCTGGTGACATAACTTTTGAGGCCCAATGGAGAAGAGAATAGTGACAGTAATTTCTTAGGCCTTCAGTTCTGAGTTGCCCTCTCTCACCACCTCTTTGCATTTGCATCCTTTTATTTACACTCGTGGAAGCGATCAGTTTAAGACCTCAGGACTCATCCCTGCCCAGCAGCTTGTAGCTGTGGCAGGTCAGAGCCTTGTTCTGACAGTGTGTTTGCTCCAAGGCAAAGGCACCTGAACTGCTGGTGTGCTTTTACCTCCACTCCTTTCTATCTATCTGGCAAATTATCTGTTGCAAATTCAAAATCCATTGTTCATCACTGAAAGCATCCTTGCCCTCCTTGACTAGTTCTGAACTTCCTGCTTTCTCTGTCAGAGCTGAACAGATGGCCAGTGTTCAAAATGCCCAAAAAGATGGCTCAAGTGATAGGGCAGATTTCTGGAGAACACGTGGCCAGCGATCTGGAGCAAAGAAGAATCTGAGGAAGAGTCGTGAAGATCTGACAGCTATTGTATCTGTGAGCACAAAATTCCCAGCTTACGAGCGTGTTCAGTTGCGTGAAGGTAGGTGAGACTGCTTTCAGCTGGCTGCCCATTTAGTGCTGGCTGCTTTAGCATCCAAATGTTTGGTCAGCTAAGAAAGTGATTTCTAACAACTTGTAACTATGTGGAATTAGAACAACAGGAAGGGATGATATTTTTCTCAGAATGGAGACTTCTGGATGCTACTAATTAGTCTATGAGAAAGCTTTTTTACCCTTTTAAATGGCTGTTGTTCTCTTTCCTCCAAAATATACCTGCCAGTTTGAAGGTTTAAAATGAAAAAGGGATGAAACAGCAGGGCTTTCCTTGTTTCCTCGAATTCTTCTTGTCTAGCTCTGAAAGTACAATCCATACGCCTGAGACCAACATTAATCATGATAAATAGCACTTCAACAGTAGGCTTAGAGCAAATAGAACTCAAGGATTTTCAACAGTCCAAATATAGTCATGGCTCATGTGGTCTATCTCCATGACTGTAAACTAGCTGTATTACTAGTGGTGAGCAGATCAAGCTGATTTTCTGGGCAGTAGCACATGACAGTATTCTGGAGCAAAAAAAAAATAGTAAAGAGTATTTTAAAGGAGATCCCAGATGCCAGGATGAAGACTTGGGGTAATGGCATTCCCCCATTAACTCTGAGGACTGTGTTTTCACTTGCTTCGACATGAGCAGTAACATAGTTTTACATTTCTTTGCTTCTTCAAGCTGCATTGCAGTAGGTTTATCATTTGTGTCTTTATTCACACAAAGCCCACTGTGTCAAGGTTCATGGAGTTTTGATGGATGGAAATATAAATGAAGATCTATACATTTTCAGATGTAAAATATTCTAAATATGATTCCTCTAGAAGGAATAAGAAAGCTGTTAATGAAAACAGTCTCTTTCTCAGCTGGTAAAAGTAGTTTTCTCTATTATGCTGTTGCACAAACCTCTGAGAAATAGTTTTTTTAAAATATATTTTTTATAACTTCAACTATGCATATTAACTGAAGGTCTTATCTTTTATATATAAACCCAGTCTTACCAGATTTTTCTGTTCTCCAAATATTTTTCTTTCAGCTGGTTTTAAGAGACCCGTGGTGATATTTGGCCCTATTGCAGATGTCGCTATGGAGAAGTTGTCAAATGATTTGCCTCACCTGTACCAGACAGCAAGTAAGTTGTCCTCTTAATGTCTTTTTCATCCTTCACTGAGAGAATGGATAACTTAATAATCACAGCTGCCTGGCCATTCTAGATGAGCTAAAATGTTGTCTTTGCAGAGACAGAACCCAGAGATGCAGGTTCGGAGAAGTCAACTGGAGTAGTGCGCCTGAACACTGTGAGGCAAATCATTGAGCAGGTAGGGCATTCCTCTGAAAACTGCTTATGCTTAAAGGCATGATGTTTGATTTGTTTGCTCCTGGAACTTTCAGAGTACTCAAATTTTCACTGCATCTGTTTCTGTGATAAGCTTAATGATAAAGCTGTTTTGAAGTTGTTCAACAGCAATTTTAGTAATTTTTATAACTTTGAACCTGATACTAGAAATTAAATTTTCCTTCTCAAGTCCATTCTAAATTTGGACAGAGGAGAATCTGTTTTACTATATGCTTTCTGAATTTGCCAGAGGCTTACGGTCATGCAGTGCTGTTCTTGCTCTTAATATTCTAAATATAGTATAACTGTGGGAAAACATTCCCCAAGCTGTGCTCTTATTTGGATGCAAATATTATCCCGGTGTTCTTAGGATCCCATGTTCAGTCACCTCCACTTGTTCCCACATGCACCACATTGAGTGGCCTTTCTTGTTAACAGGATAAACACGCTCTGTTGGATGTCACTCCTAAAGCAGTGGACCTGCTAAATTACACCCAGTGGTTTCCAATTGTGGTCTTCTTTAACCCAGACAGTAAACAGGGTGTGAAGACCATGAGACAAAGGCTATGTCCTACATCAAACAAAAGCTCAAGAAAACTTTATGAGCAAGCAAACAAACTGAAGAAAACTTGCTCCCACCTCTTTACAGGTAAGGAAGAATGTTTGTTTAACCTGCTGACTAAGAGAGTAGCGTATGGGACTACGTAAATCCTGAGACAAATACTTATTACTCTGCATATTAGCTCATGCAGGCTGGAACTAAAAGAGTGTGAAGGTGTGGTCATGAGTAATGCCTTCATTGACTTCTTTCAAAGTTCCTTGTTCTGCCAAATTCTAATGGTAAAGAAATTGTGCTGGTGTACTGCCATTAAAAGATAAGCGATTTAATAAGCTTAGGAATGGACCAACAATAAAGCAAGAACACCATGCTTTTGTCAATGATCTAAATGAAGTGGCTGTTTAACATTCTCGCATACCTAAAGCAAAAAGTGTTAAACAGCCAAGAATGGATAAAGGATTGCGTTTACTGTGTTATATACACCTTTTCCTTCAATTTTTACAGCAACCATTAATTTGAATTCAGCCAATGATAGCTGGTATGGTAGCCTGAAGGATACAATTCAGCAACAGCAAGGAGAAGCAGTATGGGTATCAGAAGGAAAGGTAAGCAGTCAGTCCATACTCTCTGAAGCTATATACATGTTTCAAAGTATCTCTTGCCAGTAAAAATTGTTCAGAAATTCATTTGCCAGTGGTCAGTAGGCTAGACAAATAGTCAGTTGATTTATGTTTTTAACAAAAAAAATATTATTCTTTCTGTAACACTTTGGAGGTTTCATCACTAATGCTGGGCTAGGGGAGAATGATGATGAGGGATGAACTTCAACAGGACTTTTCGTTGTGATTCCGCATTAGTTTCTTTCATTTCGATGAAGTCATTCCTAAGGGCTGACTGATGTTGAGCCTGAGCTGTTTGGCCTAACGTTGAGTCTTAACTGGACTTTTATTTAATCTTTGTTCCTTACTTCTTACTGACTTTTCCCTAGATGGATGGCATGGAAGATGACGCAGATGATCGTATGTCTTACCTTACTGCCATGGGTGCTGACTATTTGAGCTGTGACAGCCGGCTGATCAGTGACCTAGAGGATACGGATGGAGAAGGTGGTGCATACACTGACAATGAACTTGATGAGCCTTTGGAGGAACCGAGGATTTCATCTTTTAGCCGATCCTCTGAACCTGTGCATCACGAGGAGGTGAGATGACTGGATTTTTCAGTAAAACTGAACTTCGGGCTTTCTGAAAACCCTTTATGGATGGTTTAAAATTCAGAGGATTTTTTTAAACAGCAGCTTTACCTTGCTTCTGATAGTATTTTAGATCTACACTATGAAGAGGAAAATAAAAGAAAACCTCTGCTTTTCTTCCTAAGTTTAAAGATTTCTTGATGATGTCAAGATGACCTTGAACTTTTCAATTACATTTGCGGTGATTGTAGTCAGATTGCTGGCAATCTTTTGACTCCTGGTTAATGCTCCCAAAATTGTAACCTTGAGAGAGAGGAAAAATGGTTGAATTACTGCCTATTGCAGTGATTTTATCTCTTTCTTTCATAGAGTTTAAAAAAGTTTACTCCAGAACCAAGGGCTCAGTTGAGAAAAGCTGGTAGCAGGGAGATCCTCAGAGAACCAAGTCCACCTCCAGCATTCAAGCCTGAACCACCTAAGGTAAATTTGTAGAAACAAATCTGAATACTAACATCCTCTTTCTGGAGAACTCTCCAGGGTGGCAGATTGGAAAAAGCAATAGGAATGGTCAGAGACTAGAAAACACTTTAAGTGTGGACAGAAGAAATGACTGAAAGTGTTGCAGCATCAAGCAGAAAGAAGACTTATTGGATAACAGTTCTTCTCAAATACATGTGATCTCTAATATGGAATAAGAAAGTAAACTCCTTTTTGTATCTGCTAGCAAACTGAAAGCACTTTTTTTGCTCAGCAAGATTAAAAGTAGACTAATCACTAGGAAAAACATATCTCATGGCTATTACTGTGAAGCACAAAATCAGAATCTACCACCTGACCATCACTAGAAGTTTCTGTCAACTGTTTGCTCAGGAATGATGCAAGAGGGAAAAAAATAAGTCATATACTCTAAATATTCGAAATACAGCCCAAGTGTGCCTTGACAATGAAAATAGGGCAGAGGAGGACATGCACAGTGAAAACAAAAGCTGAATATAAAACATTGGGTCCTGTGCACTTCTAAATTTTAGGTCATGATACCTCACATTAAGCAGTAGTAAAAAAATATTTGGGGCATCAGTTTTCTCTGTGCTGTGCTCTAACACATGTAGTTCTGGTAATCCTTAACAAATAGGACAAACAAATGTCTAAACAGTCTAAATGTCCTGGTCTTCTATGGCCTGATGTGTAGTCTGAGTATATGCCCAAAATGTTGCAGCAGTTCAAACATCCTTGAAGTGTTACATCATATGAAAATTGATCTGGTAAATGCATAGGCAAAGTGATTACTTTCAGGTTAAAGCCTTCTTTTGAAACTAAAATTATACAGTCGCCGATGTAAACCTTGTGGGTTTTATACTTGCAGGGGAAGTTACAAAACAGAGAGGATCCATATGACTTCCCCAAGAGCTATGACTCCAAGTTGAGTAATGTTGCTGTCAGCAGTGAGACTTCAACTGTATCAGCTAAACCACCACCACCACCTGTTTCTATGAAACCTGCCTTTGGGCGTCCCATTCTGAGAAACTCTCAGCCAGCAGTCCTGCCTGCAGAGGAGGAGGAGGAGGAGGCAAAGTTGGAAGAGGAAGGAAGCGAACAAGAAAATACTCCAAAATCAGTACTGAGGAAAGTAAAAATATTTGAGGAGATGGATCACAAGGCAAGGATGCAAAGAATGCAAGAGCTACAAGAGGCCCAGAATGCCAGGGTATGAAGAGATGCCTTTCCCCCTCCTGTGCTTTGTAACCTATAGAACAGCCAGAGTCCTGGAAACTAAAATCATGCCCTTTGCATTTTGTTGCTTATGGAGGGAGAAGTTTGGGAAACCGCACTCAGAGACATACTCTCACTCATTGTGTGTATTTGTGTATAAAAAGAGGTCATATTTTAAGGTTTCCTGTTGTAACTATAAAAACCTGACTTCTTATAATCCTGTTGCTTTTGACAATCCATTGTTCTCAAGAGTGCTTTGAATTAGTACTCTAGCAAAAGATGATATAATTGTAGGAATATCAGTAGGATATTACCAATTCGTGCTTTAATTATTTCAGATGTAGCATTGTCCTGCTAGATCCTAGATGCAAATATAGGATCAAAAAAGAACAATTATTTTCTTCTACTTTCTTTTAAAGATTGAAATAGCCCAAAAGCATCCAGATATTTATGCTGTCCCTGTCAAAACACAGAAGTCAGAACAGAGCTGGCCCCAGCCAATGAGGTAAGGTGTATCCAGTTCCAAACATTCTGTCTCAATTCTGGACTTTGCTGGCAGGAGGAAAACTGATCTTGCCAGTTTTTGTTCATACAAGTCATCCTGCCTTGGTATATTGTTTTGTTGTGATGCCTCAAAGATGATCATAAAGGTGGGGCAGAATTTTAGCAAACTCTTCAGGGAACTCATTTCAGGATTTTTTTTTCCTTTTAGTTCATTTATAGCAAGTTAATTTATAGTATTTGAGTCATCTGGGAAGAAATACTACATTGTTTCACTGAAATATTTGCAGAGACAGTTTTTTCCCCCAATCAGTGTTACAGAAGCTGGCCTGCATTTGTGTCCTCTGATGTCCTTTCTACCTGTGCTAGGTACTTGATGACTGTTAGTCTATCCTAACAAATATTTGCTGTTCTAATAACACTTAATTACTTAAATGCTTCTTCTTTACAGATATGTAGTGTGGCTAAGTAAGCTAAGGATGAAACTTGATACAGGTGACTCATCAAATCTCATGAAAGTAGTAGTCTTTCATTAAAATTCAGTAAGTTCTGGATGGGTCGACCACTGCACTATCTTACCCTACACACTGCACATTTCTAGGACTTGACACCTATGCAAGAGCTAACACACTGCGGGATGGATTTTGTCTTCTGCTCTTCAGGACTCTTAATTTTTTCTTGCATTTTAGCAATAGCCAGTAGAAATGGAACTTTTTTTTTTTCTAGTGAGTCAAATGCTTTGATGTCACAGGAAATAATCTAAAATGCAAAGATGGAAAACTGGTATTTCCTGGATTTCTTGGCAGGTTCAGAAAAGCATTATTTTTTACAAAGCATTGGAAGCTTTATAAAAATAATGAAAATTAATCTTTCACCACATTTGCAGAGTATTTGCTTACATGTAGAAATCAGTGTTGTTGGCTTTTTACTGGAGTGTTAATGATTGGCCTAGAAGGGAGTATTTAATCCCTGGGAGAAAGATGTAAGGAGAATACCATCTTTTTTTTTCCAGAGTAGAGGTTGCAAAAATCATAGGTTTGAAACTGAGGAAATACCCTGCCTTGACAGATTCTATTTTTCTATGTCTGCTTAATGTCATGCCAAATGTGTAGCACCATAGTGTATAAAAAGCAAATGTGTGGGTTTTTTCTGCCCACTTTTAGGGCTAAGTGCCTTAGTGAGAGCTATGATTGAAAAGACTACCAATTTGAGTGAAAAGGCTACCAATTTAGGAAATGTCACATAAGAAGTCTCTGGACTTTGAGACAGAAGACTGAGGATGCAAAAGAAGAAGGAGGCGTAGAAAAAATTCTGTGCAAAACTAATTAAGGGAGATGTCAGTTGGGGTTGTAGCAAGGCTGGAAACCTCTCTGCTCAGGAATAGAGTACTGTGAGGCTATTGATGTCTCTGGTGTGTGCAGTTTAAAATTTGAAATTTGGCATTTTTCCTGGTAGGTTGAGTACATCATATTGAGCATCATCCTCCAGCTTGATGGAAATAAGATGCCTCTCCAGATAGGTTTACCATAGTCATGCAGTTTTTTATTGTCTAGAAGGGGTTTCATTTGATCCATCTGCCTTTCTAAGTTGGATGTGGCCGTAAAGCAGATGGTATTTTTTGGTTTTTCATAATGGGAGTAGACATGATCTTTTTCTCTTTGCATGTTCTGCTATGTTAGCTCCAGGCCTCCAGAACCCCAGAAGGCTCCTGTTAGACCTTACCTGGAGAACCGCGTCGGTTACGGCAGCGATGCGGAGGAGGAGGAAGAGGAGTACCGCCGGCAGCTGGCAGACCACTCTAAGAAGGGCTATTATGGACAGCCATCCAGATACAGAGACACAGAGTTGTAGGCTTGCTAGCATGTCCATGTCTAACACTCTTCTGAGGTTCCTTCCTTCGCAGCCAAAGTGGAACAGTAATTAGTCTTGAAAGGCTGTATTTTTACTGGGGGTGGTGTTAGAGGGTACGCTACTCAACTCAGACATATCTATACACTGGAACTGGAAGAGTTCATTTTTTGGGGATATTATTTTGTCAGTGTCTATGAAAAGAAATCACTATTGCCTGAATGCTGTTGCCTGTTTTATAAGGACCAAATCCTTAAAGTTTGTGTTAATTCTTGGCATTTTCATATTTTAATATAAGCCCCCCTCTTTCCTTTTTATTAATGCTGCCTTTTGGACTGTTCTGCTGTGTTATAAAAGTATGATCCCAGAGATACACTTCTAACGCATTAGAACTAAATGTGAAAGTGTATTTGAAGAACAGTAAGTGCCTTTAACAAGAAGCATCTGAAGCTGTTTGTTTTGACATCTGATACTTGGTGCAAAGCCATAACACACTAAAAAGGGGATTGACTGTTTTACCTATCTTTATTTTTTATCAGTTTCATGGTAACAATTTTCCTTGCGTGTTATTTTTCTAAGTTCATAGATGCATATGCAATATTCATAAATACTGACTGTACATATTAAAGGTGCAATTGACTGGGTGGTTGGAAAAGACCAGGATGTGCTTAAACAGAGAAAATGGTGTAGAAAATTCAGTCACATATTAAAATTTACACAGACTGCAAATAATAAATGATATATTCTAGACAAACCTTGTGTATCTCATTTTTATTTTCAACAGTATTAGTCTAGAATTGCTGACTTCCATGAGTGCACTGTTTCAGTTCAGGGTCTCCTCTCCTTCTATTCAAGTAACTGGGAAACATCGCTATTGGTGTGCTTCACACTTTTCTGAATATAATTCTAAAATCTGCTGTGATTTAAAACTGGTGCAAAACTATAGAGTTCCTGCAAGGGACTTACTTCTTAGAATATTAAGTTTTTCCTCATCATTTCTGCTCTTTAACCTTACACAATAAAATTCTTCAAGGTGGCATAAAGAAAAATTTCTTTTGATGCAATATGAAAGACGGTTTTCTAATGCTCTTCTAAAAATAAAGTGCCTTCCAACCCTTAACCATTATAGTCCATATTAGGACAAGGTTCTTCACTGGGAGGGTGGTTCACCTCTCACTGGAACAGCTCCCCAGGGCAGCAGTCACAGCACCAGCCTGACAGAGTTCAAGAAGCCCTGAGACAATGCTCTCGGGTATGTGGTGTGACTCTTGGGGATGGTCCTGTGCAGGTCCAGGAGCTGGACTCACTGATCCTTGTAGCTCCCTTCCAACTCAGGAAGTCTATGATTCTGTAACACCCTCTTAGTAAAGGTAGAATTTTCTTGTTGAAGCAGTGGGATGAGGAAACTTGTGCTGCTCAGATTAGAATAATTTGGGTTGGAAAAGACCTCCAAGATCATCAAGTCCAGCCATAAACTAAACAGTGCCAAATCCACCACCGAACTCTCTCCATATCACACCTGCATGTCTTTTAAATTTCTACAAAGATGGTGACTCAACCACTTTACTTGGGCAGTTCTAATGCCTGACGGCTCTTTCTATGAACAGGTTTTTCCATTTTTTCAGTGCAAACCTCCTCTGGTGCAACTTGAGCCCATTTCCTCTTGTCCTGTCACTTGTTACCTGGGAGAAGAGACTGACCTCCCCCTCACTACCAACCTCCTTGGCAGAGAGCCCCTGAGCCTCCTTTTCTCCAGGCTAAACACCCCCAGATGCTTCTCACAGGACTTGTGCTCCAGACCCTTCACCAGCTCCATTGCCCTCCTCTGGACCTCCACCACCTCAATGTCTGTCCTGCAGCATGTGCCAGAACTGAGCACAGGATTTGAGGTGTGGCCTCAGCAGTGCCCAGGACAGGGGGACAATCCCTGCCCTGCTCCTGCTGGCCACACTATTGCTGGTACAGGCCAGGATGCCATTGGCCTTCTCAGCCACCTGGGCACAGCTGGCTCATGTTCAGCTGTTGTTGACCAGCACCCTCAGGCCCTTTTCTGCTGGGCAATTTTCAGGCCGCTCTGTCCACAGCCTGTGGCACTGCTATTGGGTTGTTGTGACCCAACATGAGGGGCATTCACAAAGGCAGGCCCTGACACTTTTGTGATGTTAAACCTCCCATCACTGGCCTTGGTCCATCGATCCAGCCTGTCCAGAGCCCTCTGCAGAGCCTTTCTACCCTCGAGAAGATCAGCACACACCCAGCTTGGTGACACCCACAAACTGACTGAGGGGGCACTTGGTCCCTTTCCAGATCATTGATAAAGAGAATGCCAATATAATATAAATGTGTGATATACAGAACACATGAAATATATCGATGTAAATGCGGCGTAACAGAGCTGAGGGGTCCCTCTCCCAAGAGAAGCTGTTTGAGCTCGGTCCGTACCGCGGTGCCCGGGGCTGCGGCGGTACCGGGGCTGCTCCCGGGGCAGGGATTCTGTCCGGCAGCGGACGGCGGGAGGCGCTGGCGGCACCCCGGGCTGCCACCGGAGCCGCCCGGCTTCCAGCCGCAGCCCCCGCGGCGCCGGCATCGGGACGGGCCCACGGGACCCGCTGCGGCAGCATGGCAGCTCCCTCGCCCGCTTCCCGGCCCCCACCACTCAGGGATCACCCACCTCAGCCAGGATGAAGAGGCGGAACTTTACTGGACTCATGGGGAAACGCTCTGACAAGAGATGAGGAAGGCGCTGAGCTACTGAATGCTTTTTTTTGCCTCAGTTTTGAACAGTAAGAGCAGTTGCCCTCGGCCTCCTGAGCTGGAAGACAGGATCTTTATAAATGACACAGTCAGTGAGGATCGAGTGCTGCTCAGCAGGTTTGCAGATGACATGAAACTGAGTGTTGCATGTGGCACAAAAGAAAAAGGATGGGATGCCATCCAGAGGAAACTGGACAAACCTGAGAAGTGGGCCCACAAGAGCCCCACATAGCTCGCTCAACCAAGTGCCAGGTGCTGCACTTGGAACAGGGCAATCCCAGACGGAGTACAGAGTGGGAGTTGAACTCATTGAGAGTATCCCGGCAGAGGAGGACTCATGAGTTCTTGTGGCTGAAAACTTGAATATGAGGTAACAGTGTGTACTTGCAGTCCAGACAGCCAGATGTGTCCTGGGCTGCATCCAAAGCAGCGTGGGCAGCAGGGCCAGGGAGCAGTTGCCCTCAGCCCCTCTGCTCTGCTCTGCTGAGACCCCACCTGCAGGCTGCATCCAGCTCTGGGATCCCAGCACAGGAAGGACATGGACTTGTTGGGGAGAGTCCAGAGGAGGCCATGAAGATGATTAGAGGGATAGAGCAACTCTCCTATGAAGAAAGGCTGAGGCAGCTGTGGCTGGTCAGCCTGGACAAGACTTGGGGGGACCTTACAGCACTCTTCTGCACCTAAAGGGAGTCTACAGAGAAGCTGGAGAGGGACTTTTGACAAGGATATGTAGTGGTAGGCAGTAGGACAAGGGGCAATGGCTTTAGGTTGAAGGAGGGTGATTTTAGATTTGATATTAGGAAGAAGGTCTTTCCTGTGAGCACAGTGAGGCACTGGAACAGGCTGCTCAGAGAAGCTGTGGGTGGTACATCCCTTGCAGTGTTCAAGGCCAGGCTGGATGGAGCTCTGAGCAACCTAGTCAAGTGGAAGGTGTCCTTGCCCATGGCAAGGAGGGTTGGAACTAGATGATCACAGGATCACAGAATCAATTACATTGGAAAAGACCTCTGAGATCATTGAGTCCAACCTTTGACCAAACACCACCTTGTCATCTAGACCATGGCATCAAGGTTTCCATCCAGTTATTTCTTGAAATCACCAGGGATAGTGATTTTACCACCTCCCTGAGCAGTCCATTCCAATGTTTAACAACTCCTTGCATTAAAAAATTCTTCCTGATGTCCAACCTGAACCTGAGGCTGTGTCCTCTTGCCCTTTCTCTAGAAGAGGCTGACCCCCCCACCTGGCTGCACCCTCCTTTCAGGCAGTGGCAGAGAGCAATAAGGTCACCCCCAAGCCTCCTTTTCTCCAGGATGAACACCCCCAGCTCCCTCAGGCACTCCTCATTGGACTTACAAGGTGCCTTCCAACTCAAGCCACTCCATCACCAACAATAGAGAAGACTGGCACACATAGCTCTATGGAAAGCATAATGGAGAAAAATATTTTCTTTTACATGGGCAGTGTCAAGCTAGATGGGGAGGAAGCTGTCTTGTGCCAAGCCAAACCTACTCCAACTCCTTTGTTACACACAGACTTTTTAAAAGCAGTGTGGTTTGTGTTTTCTGATTGGAGAAAAGAAACTGATATCTAGAGTAGATTAAATGGTTCAACACAGGGTATAGTTATAAGAAGTCAAAAGATCACCATTTTGTAGGAATGTTCTGTCTCAATGCTCCATTTGCCATGCTATACACAGGATTTCCATTTGCCTTGGTGCCTGAGATAAAAGAACCCATGGATAGCAAATATTAATTTAATTTCTCTATTGTGTTATAAAATATAATATGAAGTTTCATTTGACAAGTAATTTACAGCCCTTTAAAGATATTAGAAAGACAAAACTGTGCATATGTTTAGCTTTAGTCTTCCTGTAATGAATACATATATAGCTAGACGATCTTTTAGGAGCAAATCTTCTTTGTGAATTGAAGACTAGATAACCTTTCCAAAGTAATGATCTGTTAGGTCTGCTTGGAAACACAGCTGTGTCAACTCTTTCCCTCATTTAATTCTAGCTTAGAGTGCTTCACCCACAGGCAGAGAAATAAACAGCAATCTGTACTGCAGCTTCGTATCACTCAGTTACTCCTTCCAGTCATTACTTTTAATGAATTGCTTGTTCCTGAATGAAGCAGTGCAGGTAGATGATTAGAGGAGATTGTGTCCTGAATCATGCAATGTCACTACTATGCTTTGCTCAGTGCAATAATCAAGAAACTGTCTGACCATGGACGAACAATTTGTTGTTACTAAACAAACACAGATAAAAAAAACAAACAGAAACCAACTCCTGGTGGACTAAGTCAAGGGTAACTGTTCTGTGAGAAAGTGTAGACAACATGTTAAGACAGACAAGAGAATAAGACACCTGGACCTACCCAATCTTCTTAAGAAACAGGGAAGAGACCATCTTCTATTTTTTTCCTCTGTGACACTCAGTGTGGTGTCCTCAGATCTTCACTAAGAAGGAAACCTGGACAAAACTAATTTGCAAGAGGAAAGAAAGAACTTTTGTGTCTGAGAGATATAATAAATATGATGAAGTTTGTCTGTTTAGATCACTGGAAGGATTAAACTCATATAATGATTACAGTTTTGGAAAAATACTTGTGTATAATTTATGGAAATTGTTGTAACATTAGAGAATAATTTTCCTGAAGTACATATGTTTTATACTGATTTCTGATGCACTTCTGTTTTCCAGTGTAATAAATATTCCCAGTAAGTGAAAACATTTCATCTCATGTTACACTTCTTTCATCCCACTCTGGTTGATGTTATTCTTTGTTGTCATAGGTGATAGGGGATGCATTTTTCCTTACACTGGCAGTACATCCAGTCCAAGTTTGCTTAAGCAACTTTTTAAAGCCTCCCAAATACCTACATGCTGAACATAAAGGAAGCTCTAAAACAGTATCATCAATCTGCTTGGAGTGACTACCAGACTGGGAATGAAGCCACATAGCAGTAGGTGCAACAACAGAACAAAAATACTGTAGGAAGGAGGCCTAGAGCCATGAGATGTGTCACGAAGGGATGAATGACTGTGGGGAGGATGGCTTGCTGAGGGGGTGGCAGGTCATCAGGAGGATTGTAGCTGACCCTTACTACTGCACTTGTCCAGGTGAAAAAGGGAGTGACACCAAGGTGTCCCTATTGTGTTATGTTCCACCCTTGCACAAGACCCAGGGTTTTGTAATCTCTCTCTGTACCCTTCATTAACATCTAAACTGGCTGCACCCTCCCCACATTCATGCTGGCAGTAACCGTATTTGGCTGCAGTCTCACATTCACTTCTCCCACATGTATAAACTGGTGCTTGAAATCCCTATGGCAGAGGATGAGAACATGAGTGCCTTGCAGACAAGTCAATGGGCTTGCTCCTTTCTCCTCCCCAGAGCAGGGACACCTCTTGGCAAGAATTGATCCCCAGCTGTGTCAGAGTACACCTGGGAACACTTGCACATAGCACTGTACACTTTTTTCATGTCTAGTAAATCTATCTCTGGAAATCCAACAAGAAGCTGTAACTTAAATAACTGAACTATTTGTGAATCTGGGTTTGAAAGTTCTTATTCAAGTAAACCAGACTGTGTTGAATCCTTGAACTGCACAATTTGTGAATCTGTGATCACAAATGAGACCAGACCAGATTTACAGTGTAACCCACACCATCAGTGTCTCTGGGATCTCATTGAATGTGACTGGACTAAGAGTGACAAATTGGTTCTAATCAGCTGCAACTAGCCCCTCTGTTCTCTGGGGACCACCTAGGAACCAAGGGGATTTATTTTCAGTCTTCTATACTTTTTATACAAAAAATAGCCAGGTTTCAGACTAAAAAAACAGTTTATCTGACCTCTTAATCCAGACAGTATGACTTACATCTTTTCTAATCACGTATATATTCACAGGAGACAGGGGGGACAACAGAATGGCAGTTTAAGATTAGCTTTCACCAAAAATCTAAAGATTAGCTTTCACCAAAAATCTAAAGATTAGTTTTCACCAAAAATCAAAAATGGGCCATCTATCCCAAAGTACTGTGACAGTCATAACTACCTCTGTTACATGGCATGGGAAAGCAAACGGCTGAATTGTACCTTTTGTCCTCCCTATTCATTCTCTTCCCATTTATTGTCAGAATTCAGACTTGTACTCAATTGGCATTGATACTAATTATTGCTCAGTTACTCATATGAGGGAAAAAGAGTATTTCATTCAAGTACCTAACTTCTTCCCATGTTAGTGTGTTTGTATTTGCAAGGCATTTATTGTGTCTAAGTGAGATCAAGGCTTCATTTAATTAGCAGTGTTTATGTATGAAAAACCCACATATTAACACACATTCTTACACACACACACACACACACACACACAGAGGCACAGATGCAGACACAGACACACAGACA
This sequence comes from Molothrus ater, assembly GCF_012460135.2. NCBI lineage: Eukaryota > Metazoa > Chordata > Aves > Passeriformes > Icteridae > Molothrus > Molothrus ater. The sequence goes on along the minus strand of NC_050511.2, from coordinate 34,063,579 downwards.
CACACACAGACACTCTAATGATATGTATCCATAAGAAATAATAGCGAGGAGAAATAAAACATTTTTCCTGGAGGAACATAGGTAGAGAAAGCTGAATGGAAGCTTGGAAGTATAAATCATACTATAGGAGACAAGATGGCAGTAATATTCAGCAGGTCCCTGACCAATCATTGAAAATTTACTTTATTTCAGCATATTCTTCTACTCCTAGAATATTAAGAAAACAAGTGTTTCTGTAACTCCTTATTTTGGATTCTCATTATACATCCTATAGAATTTTAGTAGTAAAGAGAAAAAATAATCTAACATATATATAAATATTCTAATACCCATCTGAGAAAAAAAAAAAAAAAAACAAAGTAGCAAAACAGAACAAGAAAAAGACTATGAAGTCATAAAGCAGAAAATGAAAGTGTTGCAGAAGCATACACAGGGGGGAAAACCTTAAAAACCAACAAATGATGAAAGACAACTTCTCCTACAGAATAATTAAATGTCAAGATTTTGAAGAAATGGGAGTCTACAAATAACTTCAAAGCAACCAGCATAGCAGTCAGAATTTATTCACAGGAAAGGAGGAACATTAGAGCTTGTCCTTATCATGAATGCTTTTGGCTTGATCCAAATTGGCCTCATACTGTCAAGCATCACCATCATCTCCAGTCTTCAGTGCAACCACCTCCCTCTGCAGCAAAGAAAAGTGATCGAGAACAGCCTGCAACTCTTGGATAAAATGGGAAAAGAGTTTCCCCAACAATGTCTAAGAGAGAAAATGTCCTTCAGATTTCCTACGCAGGTTCTGCAGCGCAGGCAGAAAGAGACTGTTGCAGTTGCCATTGAAGAGATCCTCCAACATATCTTCTACATCTTTAGCAAAAATCTGACTCTAGCTGCTTGGGATCGAACAGTACTGGATCAGTTCCAAAACACACTTTATCTGCAAATTGAGCAATTGGAGGCATGTGTAATTGAAAAGCACACCCAACACTTTTGGAGTAAAGAAGTCAGCAGGCTGAAATTGAAAAAGTACTTCCAAAAAATAGACTGCTTTCTTAAAGATAAACAACACGACCTGTGCTCTTGGGAGATCAGCCGCGCAGAAATGAGGAGATGTCTCCAACTGATTGATAAGGTGACAAGGAAGCTTAAAAACTAAGGTACAAAGATTTTAATCTCACATAATTTATAATATTAATAATCAAATATTATAAATAACATTTATTATTTGTTCTATGATCTATCTTGTGGCAGTGCTCTAGTTAATATTTATTGTATTTAAATAATGCTTCTGAAATTTAATTTTGCAAATGTAATGCATTGTTCAATGTAATTTAATTTGTTTCATTAGTAAGTAAGCTGTCTACTCTAGCTATAAATTAGTCCATAAGAACTTTCAGTGAGGGTTACTCCCTAGGAATATATTGCAGCCTTTGACAGAAAGTGACATCTTATGGTTTTTTCTGCTGAGAAAACATGCAGCTACCTTTCATTTCTATTTCACCTACAAGTAGAGAATCACATATTTGTGAATGAAATACACATCCCACACCTTACAGGAATTGCTAGATTTGTACTGATGCAGACTGCAATCGAAGATAAAGTAGTACACTGCTTATTTAAGTGATCCTGACTTAGGTTGAAAATATGCATTTTTCTTTGCGAGTTGGTATCCTCTTTTCCAAGCAAGTAACTTTTTTACATTTGAGTAATTCTAACATTTGCTTTGTTCAAAGACGTAAAGTAATTCTAGAAAGATTTGTCAACATAATACATTTTTTTGCAGTAGTTATGGCTTTTGAAGTAACTTCCCAATTGGACAATGTTACTTTAAATTGAAATATATTGCCTCTAACTGTTTGGGGGCAAGGGTTTTATTCCTTCCTGCAGTGTTTCCAATTCGCTTCAATTTTTTTCATAAGATTATTTGAAGTAACTTTTCTATGTCAAAATATCCTAAAGCCAGATCTGTCTGTGGCACATTCTACTTGCTCATGGGTATATTCATCCTGGCTACTGCAACCTCAAACATCACGGCCCAGTGCTGTGCTTTATTGCTGCATGAAATATGCCTCTTTCCCTTTGCTCTCAAATGGAACCATACAGATATATAGCCCTCCAATTAATTTCCCTTCCAAACCACACAGCCTTCAGTAATAATTACAACATAATCAAATTCCTTAAAACAGCTTGCAATAAAACTGGGCCTGGATTTTGCCCTTGGGAAACTGTCCCTGGATAAGTCCATTTCAAACAGTGTGCTTTCCCTAATCATTTGCTGTGAGGGGAACAGAGGTATATCAAGTCTCTTTTACCCAAATAATAGAGTTAAAAATTTGGTAGAACCCCAAAAACTTTTAAAAAAACCCAAACAAACATCTATCTGTGGCCACCCTGTTGTACATTTGGCACAGGCTTCTGGATCTGGCATTATGAAGCTGAGGAGAGAGCATATCTGTGGATCCCAGAAGAGGGTGGTGTTAGTCCTGGAGGGCTGAAATTGCCAGAGCTGTTCTTTAAAGAACAACTTCAGAGCTTTTTCTGATCTCCAACCATTCCAAAAAGTATTGAAAGGGAAGATAATAAAAAGTGTATCCAGGCAAAAAAACTGACTGGCGAGAACAGCAGTGATGGTGCATGGTGTCTCAGGTGTCATATCAATGACACAGGTCTCTTTTGCAGGGTGTCCATACTCTCCTCTCTACCACTCATGGATGCAAGGTAAAGAAGAGATGGCAGACATGGATCTTATGGATAAAGCTGAAATACCAGAAATAAAAGAAGCTAGCAACTTCCCCATGATCAAGAACAACAAAAAAGACCAAAAAAACCAGAGCAAATTATCAGAGTAATTTTTCCACTTAGTAACACCCTGCTGCAAATATTACAAAAATATGTATTTCTTTGCTTCATAACTAACAGCACTTGAAACAGACCCACCCTGGGACTGTTTCAAATCTCATTTCTGTTGCTTGTTTGTTCTTTGTACTTCTTCAAACCTGTAGAATAAAATTACATTCAGCTTACTTACCCTTCTAGTTCTGATGTCCTTGGGTGACTATTGCAATGCAGAAAACTGTTATTGAAATGGTCTTACTTTTACAGAAATTTGGAAAATAGCATGAAATATTTTTCAGCTGCTCTCTTGTCAGGGATTCCAGTTTTTATTGCCTAACTTGTTGCAATGGGAATATGTTCATTTATGGCCCACTAATTGTTCAGAAACTTTTGTATCATTAAGTTTTCTTTTTAATTCATAGTTGTCCTCAAAACTCTCCTAATCAAATAAAAATCTGTTTTGATGTATTTCAATCAACACAGTACTTTGCAGTGTGGGCATAAATCAGAATGGACACTAGAGGGCAAAGTGAAATTAGAGACAAATGTAAGAATTTTAGGTGAATGAACATATGTTTTGGCAAGACGGTATTTCAGGTCTTTATGAGCATGCCTATCAATAAAGTGCTATTGGTCCACGGAAGGGAACTGAAAGAAAAATTAACTATTCTTATAGAAACCAAGATTAGAGGTGATGGACAGGAGCTCATAAAGAAACACTTGATTTCAATTACTTTTTGGCCAGCTGTGAGGCAACAGAAATCATTTGTATTAACACAATATCTAGAAGACATTTAAATATGGGAACCCTGGAATAGTCATAGTCATGGAAAAAATAAAAAGGAAAAAGAAAATTGCAAGCCAATATGGCTTTTTTTAATTCTTACTTTCAAGAAAGGTAAGGATTCTTAAGTGTAAGGTAAGAAAGATGGAGATTCAGAAGATCATTCTCCTCATCTTGCCCTTGTAACATTTTGGAGTAATACATATTTCATTGCCATTGTGTTACCAGGGGAGCTGTGCATTATGCCCCCAGCTAGCTGAAACCCTCAGGTATTTCTTCCAGTTAGCATTTTTCTAGAAGTTAGATGAGGCAAATACATTACATTGTTTTCAAATGGAAATTAATAAAACAGTAAATGTGAAGTCTCAAATCCCCATGGAAAATTTAGCATCGATGAAACAAAATCCTTCCAAGAAGGGACTGATCCTAAGCCAAGAAGTTTCATAAATTTTCCACAAGGCTCACACAGCAGTGCTGTGCAGCACAGGTCCCAGTCACAGCCTGGCTGTTCTCATGGCTAGTCTCACAGCACCTTGTTTATCTGTGTTGTGCTGGACTTAGCTGTGTTGCACTTTTTGGGACACTAAAAATGGCAAGTTTTCATCTATGCAGAGTTAGCTTTCCAGTACAGATTTATGGGGCTGGGGTCAAAAGCCTTGTCTTCCCCATGAAATTTAAGAAGAGCTACAGCAGAACTGAAGAATGCTTATTCCAGACTTTATTTTGGAAAAAATTGTTCACAAAGCTCAGTTAACTATCAACTACAGCTGTTCAGAGCACTTTGACCATCAGTTTGGCTTGTTCCATCAGCTCTGACCTAACTTTTGAATTGTGGAAATAAAAAAAGCAAACCCAAACCAGAAGAAAATCCCAAAACGGGACAGAAGCCTGTGGAAATTACTCTCCAAACCATCACCCAGGATTAGCCCTTGATACTTGTCCTTCAGATCAGCCCTGGGGAAGTTACAGGGGGAGCTGTGGTGGAGCAGGCAGACCCACACCAAGGCTGGGGCTGTGGGCAGGAAAAGGGATCAGGAACTGCTCATGGGAAGACAATGCCCACAGACTGGTACATCCTGCCAGTCCTCACCCCTTCCAGCCCAGTCTGCCCCTTGTTAGGGCTAGCCCTAATCTGTTTTCCCCCTCCCAGTTGTGGAGGAACACTGGGTTCTTCCAGGGAGCAATCAGAGAGAAGACGAAGAAATGAGGGTGACAAAGACAGTAAATCCTGAAAGAAAGTGTCAGTTCTCAGTTGTTACTGACAGAATGAATTTACTTTGCTTCAGAAACTTAATGCAAAGGAAAACAATATACATAAGAGAACAAAGCAAATAAGATTGCAACTGATAATTTCTAAGAAGGTCGTTGCTTTTTAATATTTAAATATCTTCTAATCCTCATATAGGCAGATATGAGTCATTTGTACCAAAATTTTCCACACTTCTTACATCATGATATACTCAGGAAGGTGCAAAGGCTTTTTCAATGCTGAGAGTTCCCAGAGGAGCAATCATCTGTCAGGAAATGTGAAGACAGTATTTCTTCTCAACCTTCACCCTTCCTAGTACCACAGCCCAGCCTGCAAACTAGAGGGGAATTGCAGTGCTGCTGTGGGGCCACCCCTCTGCAGCCACAGACTGTCAACCCCACAATGCTTCTAAACACCATTCAGGCTCTTTATTAGTTGTGTCCTGAATTAATTATTTTTCTCTCTGTATGACTTCAAAATTGAAGATCCCATCTCATGTGAACTGGTAGCTCACTGGTTTCATTTCAGTGGAGGTGAAGAATAAGCAATGGCAAGCGATGAGCAGATGAGCACAGGGAAATTCATGTCCTGCCTCAGTTCTCTACACAAGAGGCTCCAAGGTTAGTGCATTTTCTAGGACCAACCTTGCTGAGCCCAAGTGCTCACAGTAAGAATCCTAAAACCATGTTACCTTCATCAATGAGGAATTCAGTGTTCTAAGAGAATAATATAATTTGTTTTTGAACATGTAAAAGTAAACATAATTAACATTCCCCTCTAAAAAATAACTGTTAAAGCATGGAAGTGCATTTGCAAAGCCAACATTCACACTCAGGAGATCAGCTACTGAGATTTCAATTAGCTTTATCTGGCCCCTGCACACCAGTTACCAACACATCTACTCACTATAACTTTTACTGTTTATGCTATTCCTTAAGTTTCTTATCTTGGTAGACCAGAACCTGCACAACTTCCTCTGGATTTAACTGGAGTACTGTGTGTTACAATTCCCAGAAAGGAAATATCTTGACAGACATATTTATATAAAACAGAAAGCTTTACTTCAACAAAATAATAAAGCCTATTTGACTTCAACTATTTTTCAAAATGCTGCTCTCTCTTTAATCAATTAATATACTTTCTTTTAAAGTCTCTTTGGATTGAGTTGTACTCTGTTCTAGTCTCCACTTTTTGGAAAAACCTTGCATTGGCCATAACAGATTTTTTCTTGAGATTATATTACTTTAATATTTTAATAATTAAAAATAAGCCTGCCGTGGAACTCAGTGTTGTCCTTGTGACAAGTATTAAATCCTGCCAGAGCTACTCACTTGTACTTTAAAAGGATTTATGTTGGACATGATTACTGATCATTATAAGTAGTTCAAGATATTAAACACTTAGTTTGCTTTCTCTTTTTTCTTCTTGGTTTGTTTGTTTGATTGTTTGTTCATTTTTAAAGAAAAATGGGGCACATCTCCCTCTCCTTCCCAGTTCCCCACAGTTCAGTATTTCTGCAAACCATTAAATTCCTAGAGAATGTCAGAAGCTATCATCACAACTTCTGTTATAAGAGACTTGGTCAGGACTAACACTTCAATAAAGTGAAGTCTCCCAGCCCATCTAGCAGTAATTCCTCTTTATTATTGCAGAAACTTATTTGATGGGGTTGTGGGCCTCATCCAGCAACGAAACTGAGAGCAGTGGATTAGGAGGCTAATATATATAGGAGGCTAATATATTAGGAGGCTGCAGATACTGCAGAAACACGAATCATGTCAAAATCGGGTATGTCTTTGATATTTAGTTAATATTTTCACTGCCTCCAAAGCAAAACCTGTGAATTTCCCATGCTGCTGGAAAGATGTTAATTGGGAATGAGAAGGAAGGACGTGATGAAGGATAAAGGCCAGGTTTTTTTAATGGAAAATGAGAGATGCTATTTACACAGCTCCCTGAAGAAAAATAAATTGTAGAAAATTATTACCCTAAAAAACCAGATTATATGTCCCTGAATATGCAGATTCAGATCCCCTAAGAACGGTAAAACCAGGTTATAATAATCAGCCTAAAAAGTCATCCTTTGCATCATAAAAATAAGTTGCTTCCGTGTGGAAAGGTTTTAACGAAAAACAGGATTAAGCTGTGCTACAGAAACACAATGGTTTGCATTTTTATCCTATGCAGAGAAGATAGTCAGTAGCTTTCTGCTGTTTACCTTAGCCTGGGGATTAGGGTAATATTGTAGGCTCAATGCTTGAAATCAGTGCTTGAAAATGAATCCCCTGAATCAGCATATTCCTATAGAATTGAGGAGCTGGTTATGAGTACACGGGTCAATCTAGAGGCCATTTGACCTGCTCCCTCAGGGACTCACAGGAATTGACAAGTAAGGAGGGTAAGACTGTGACATCTTCTCCAAGTGAAATTTTGGGATGTCTGGACAAGGTGGCAAAATGCAAAAGGATGCACAGAGCTGAACAGGCTGGCTGGGATCATCTTTTTTCCCCAAAAGCATTTCCAAACGTCATTTTCACCTGATAAGCTAACTTCCCTGCCTGGTGTGTATCTGTTTCGTGGACCCTTGTGGCACAATGGGTGCCTCCCCCAGTACAGCACTTCTCATCCTAAAGCAGCCAGGAACTTCGATGTGACTCACTCTGTTAGATGATGCCAGCAAGTCAGCTCTGGTGAGGTAGGACCTGTTTGCAAGCCAGGGTCTCTGCTGAGTTTATAAAATCTCCTGGGTGTGAGAGGCATGAAGATGGCACGGCTGCTGCTTCCTCTTTTGCCCAGCTTGAGAGTACAGACAAAAGCACTGACACTTTTCCCTATTACTGGCTTGCAGTGAAGATGGCTTTGCTTCTCTGCTGCCTCCACACAGCCTTCCTTTCCTCCATAGCAGTCACGGTCACACAACACAAGCATGCTACAGCACTGTGCAAATACCTCCACTGGCTAGTGAGAAGTAAGAGTGGCTGGTGCAGCACCATATCAGCCCCATGGCCCCCAGGCAGCCCAGGGTTTACTTTAACTGAGATGAATAGCATGGGAGCGTGTGTTTACAGCTAAGCACACATTTCAGAAATGTGATTTACCAGTGCTTTAAATAGCATAATCCACTGGCCAACGCAGGCTTGAATTCTCAGAGCCAAAAAATCTAATAATGGAGGAAGGGACATATAATGTTAACAGGAACATTGAAAATTAATTTTGAGACACATGTTTTCTTTTCTTAAAAACACATTTGCATATTGGTTTTATAGCAAGGATTTGGAAACAAAAGCTGTGCATAAAAGGAACAGATGTTTTAGCCTGGTGATGTTTCCTGTTTGAAGAGAGTGAAATTCTTTCCACATCACATGAAGCATTTCAGGATTGCCATTAACTTTCTACATAAAGCACCCCCTTGCAAAGATTCCTGGCACAAGCACCATGCCCAGATAGAATGTGTTTTCCCTACCTCATGAAATCAGTTAAAAACTGCATGTGTTTTAAAACTCAGGGAAACCAAATGCAGTTAAAAACTGTTTATATTTTTAAAAACCTGTGGGACTTGGTCTTATCATAAGAGGAGCAGTCATAAAGCTTGTTTTAAGAGATGGCAGCAGCAATACAAATAGTTTTTTGATGCTGGGTTTCTAGACAGAAGTTAGTCTGCAAGAGAATAACTGGAGTGGAGAAGAAAGTTCATTTTCCACAAATTAAAAGGTAGGGTTTTTTGCCATGACTTACCTTCTTGTTCCCATATGCAGTTAATATGTGTTCAAACAGTGTTATTTGGTATTTCCTTTCCTCTTAATGTCTTTGCAGCATACAAAAGTGTTAAATGTTTTAAGCATAAAAGCCTTTGTCAAAATCTGTGTGCCTAGAAGTGTCTCCAACTGTCCCTCCCACTCTATCTAGTCTAATAAAAGCTCTTACCTGTTACTTTCTTGTATTCATCACACTACAAAAACACCACTGCAAATCACACAGCTAAAAAGACCTCACACGTGTCTTCAAGTGAAAGTTGTATGCAGGAAAAACTCTTGAATTTAGAGAGGGATTCTTTGTACTAAGGCCTAGCATTAGGTTCTGATTGGCCAGATCAACTACAAGCTACCGGCAGAATTGTATTCTACATTTCCCAAAGAGAACTTGAATATCTATGCAATGATTGATTGATGAGCCCTGTACCTTGGCTCCATCCCCACAGTGCGTTGCCGCTCAAATGTGTGGGTTAATAAGAGCATTATAGTTCAGGTCAGAAGTACACCTTTGAAATGGATTCTCTACTCATTGCCCTTCATTCCTCATCATGAAGCAGGCACCAACATCATTCCCTTTGGAGGACAACATCACTCTTTTCACATGCCACCATCTCAGGAGATATTTTTCTCAGCAGCAAATGAGCATTGACTCTATAGAGCCACACTGCTGCCAAAGGAAAGCCCTCAAAATCACCTGTGGCTTCTCCTGGGCAGCACCTCCCCAGCACCAGTCAAATGCAGCTGCCCCAGCTGCCCCTGCCTCTCACCAGGCTGTGCCAGGGGTGCTCACCACCATGGATCCAAAGTGGAATCCAGCCTGCAAGCCCTCGCTGGTGGCCTTATATTGGGTTTGCATGGCCTGGGGTTTTGGTAGCAGAAGGGGCTGTATGGACAGCTTCTGTGAGGAGCTGCCAGAAGCTTTTCCCATGTCCGGCAGAGCCAATCCCTGGTGGATCCAAAGATAGGCGCACCCCTGACCAAGGCTGAGCCACTTAGAAATGGTGATTCTGTGGTAACAGGTTTAAGAAGAAATCAAACAAAAGTTGTTGTGGAGTTGTAACTGTGACCAGAGAAGAGAGGAGTGGAAACGTGTGAGAAGAACACTGCAGACACCAGGGTCAATGCAGAAGAAGGGAGAGGAGGTGCTCCAGGCACTGGAGCCCACATTCCTCTGCAGGCTGTGGTGCAGCCCATGGGGAAGCAGCTGTGACCATGCAGGGCCACAGGGATGCAGAGATCCACCCACAGCCCGTGGAGGAGCCCCACACTGGAGCAGGCAGATACCTTGGAGGAGGCTGTGATCCTGTGGGAGGCCTGTGGAGAGAGGGCTCCTGCTGCCAGGCTGGAGCAGCCTGTCCTTGGAGCACTGCACCCCATGGAAGAGTGACCCAGGCTGCAGCACTTTTGGGAGAACTATTGCCTGTGGGATGGACACATGTTGCCGCAGTTTGGAGGGAGCTGTTGCTGATGAGATGGAGCCACGTTGGAGAAGCTCTCAGTGAACTGTTTGCTGTGGGAGGGACCCTGCAGTGCAGCAGGGGAAGGACTCCCTCTCCCTGAGCAGCAGGAGAAGCCACAGGTGATGAACAGACATAACACCCATTCCCTGTCTCCTTGTGCCAGCTGGGTAGGAGGTACAGCTGGCAAGGAAGGATGGGTGGAGGGTAGGTGGTTTTTTAAGGACTTATTTTACTTCTCTTTATCCTGCACTGATTTGTTAGTAGTAAGTTCACTTCATATCTCTAAGCGGTGCCTGTTTTGCCCATGATGGTATTTGTTGAGGGATCTCTCCCAGTCCTTATCTCAACCCATGAATCGTTTGCTAAATTTTCTCTCCTCTGTCCAGCTGCAGAGGGGAGTGAGTAAGCAGTTCATGGGTGGGCCTTTCAACAGTGGTATGCTTGATTGCTTGACCCTCTATTTAACACTGATATATTATTTCCTCCTGAGAAAGAAAGGAATTCTTTGGCCTAGAAAAAGATGATTCTGGATCAGCAAAAGTAAGCTGCCATAGGGCAAGAAAGCCAGTCGTAGCTGTACGACTCTTGTGCTCAGGTCTTAGATGGGAGACATAACCATGGAAAACACAGTACCCCACTGTGCCTGCCAGGAAAGAATTCACTAGCCAGGGAAGCATTTCACACCTCTCCAGGACACCACAGGCATGGTCCTGCCAGGAGCTCAGTGCCACTTGCAACAGGGATGAGACCCAGTAAGGGACATTTTACCCTCCAGCATTTTGTGCCTACACACAACATCCCATGCTTATTATATCTTCAGTGTGCTCTGCACTTACAGCATCAGATTTCAAATCTCACTGGAGGATGGGGTGTGATTTCAACATGAATGCCTGTGGTGAAACTTACTTATTGGCAGAAGGGACTTTATAAACAAGTTAGGGTATTCATATGATTTATGCTGAGATATCCCAGACACCTTGGGCAGAAGTAAACTAGGATGAACACATATTTTCACTCCGCAAGTAGTGTCCAAATTTCACAGGGGCATGAAAACCCACACATTTCTATATAATAAGTGGAAAATTCTTTCCTCTATCTGAAATAATGTAAAGGATGGGTGTGCTCCCATCCTTCCTTATTATTTGATGGAGTCAATAGCACTGTTGTAGTGTTGATGATTTAAGCATACAAGAAGCATTATAATTTTGCATTTCTTCTCACCAGTAATATTTCAAAACATTGCTCTGGGTTAAGAAATAAAGTTAGTGGGATTCACAGACTAGCTTATTGGTACAACAGCAAGAAACCAATTTAGATTAGATTAAGCTAGGTTAGGTTAGGGTAAAGTAGGTTTAGGTTGCGCTAGGCTGGGCTGGGCTGGGCTGGGCTGGGCTGACTGATGGTACGGGCAAATGCAGTGGAAGTATTTGGGCATAAAAATTTCTTTCTCGGGAAGTGCAGTGCTGTTCCTGCTTAGTGCTACATGTGGTGACGTCGTGGGGTGGGGTAAGAGGGAAGAGGAGGGGTGATCTCCTAACAAACAGCTGTTGCAGCTGCAGAGAGGAAAAAGGAGAAAACTCAGGAGCAGCAGCAGCAATCCGACCCTGCAACAGGTAATACTTCTTGAGTGCTGGTGACACAGACCGCTCAAATGCAAACAGGAGAGGGGAAAAAACAGTGGGTGGCATGTGGGTGAAAAGGACAGCAGCTGTACTCAGCAGCTCTCTTCTTCCTGAACTACAGGGCTTGCAGCTTGTCAGGGGTAGGAAGGGGAAGACACAGAAGTTCAGACCAACATGACTTAATGTGACTTAGAAGGAAACTATGTCAGCTGAGGGAATTTTCTAGCAGATCTTGTCTGCTGAGGGAAAAAAAAAAAAAAAAGGGAACATTGCCCTCTGGTTTCAGCGTGGGGGCTGGTTCCTCATGTGTGGCCAGCCAGCACAGGCACACGGGAAAGCAGCAGAGCGCAGGAGTCCTGAGGGGCAGGAAAGTGCTCTGTGCACGCAGGCCTGGGTGGGATCCTCCATGTGGGATAGCCCTGAGAGCAACCTGAGTGTGGCCTTCGTCCTGTCACCCTGCAAGGGACACACAGATCGGGCAAGGGCTGACCTGATCTGGGTGCCGCTGCTGTGCTGTCACCTTAGCTCGTGGGGGAGCATGGTCCTGAGCACCCTTCAGACACTGAGGGCACCTACCTCCGTGCTTGCCTTGGATGGTAGCTACCAAAGAGACACACTGAAGACCTTTGTGATAAAAATAATAAAATGCAACAGTTACACTTTGTGAAATTTCTGCCCAAGGAAATGCATCAGGCTTTGCAACTAAAATGATAAAATCTTTGCTGTGTGTGCTAGTTCTGATATTTCTTACATTTCATCTAGTTTTCCGGGTTTTGAGCCCACAGAGAAAGCAGATAAGTTTTCTGCTAAGCAAGGTTGATATTACATATGATAAGTGCATCCCTAGCATCTCAATGTATTTGGCATGAAATCAGCCACAGTAAATAAGGTGAAAGTAACAATTAAAACAGCAGACAGCAAGTGCAGCCTTCTGGGTCTGTGTCTCCTGCAAGAGCTGTGTTTGTTTCTTTCGCCTGTCATCAGTGCAGGCAGAGTAATGAAACGTGCTGTGACCACCCTCCCTCCCCACAATGCCTTCAAATGACAGAAACTTGAACACCTTAAAGCAAATCACACTACAAGGGAGAGATGTGGCAGCAGGTCAGGCACCAGGGTGGCAAAGGGAGGTTTGGAAGATTAGCAGCAAGTCTGAGGCAGGCTCAGAGACTGAACCCCTACCTGATGTATAGTCCGTGTTTTGTCTGCAACAGTGCTGCAGAAGCAGGTTCTGGGAGTGAAATGTGGAGTCATCCCTGCTGTGAACCGATGGGAGCACAGGATCTAAATAAAGACCATCTCTTCTGCCCTTCACATTTCACATAGAAGCAGATGCCTGAATTTTGTGTTGTGACACAGAGCTGTTGGGACAGGGAAATAGGTTATCTTCAGCCCGCTTCTGTTTCTGTAGGTAAAGAGGTCAGCCTTTGGATGAGAAGGACCTAGGTGAAAAGTTACATTTCAACTTCCTTTTATCACACTGAAATCACCTTTCAGTTTCTTTAGATTTCTTTGCTTCTGTGAAAAGCTTTTGTTTGGTCTTAGGTACCTTTTGTGTGGGGATTATCAAAGTAAGCTGAAAAGGGTGATGCAGTCTCACATCAGGGCTGTTTCTTCACAGTGGAGAGTTTCAGCAGGGGAGGGAGCTGTGCCACTTGCAGCTCTGGGCCAGGGTCTGTCTGCTGCCCAGCACCACATCCCTACACCCCCTGGGGAATATGGGGCCCTCCATTAATGTCAGCAGTCTGTACACATTTCAGCAGTCACTGGTACATTTTAAAGATGATGTGTTCTAATGTGCAACAGCTGCCACACTGCCAAAACACTAATGTGAGGCTGTGTTTACAAATGTTACTCCCTGTTTAGTCAAGATTAAGTACCTTAAGAACTGCAAAAACAACAATTTTCTAGCCAGCCAATGCAGGAGGAATTTGGAAAATACAAAGGAAGAGACATTGAGAATTTTTAATATCCATTCAGCTCCCTCTAGTTCCAACGCCCTTGCCATGAGCAGGGACACCTTCCACTAGTCCAGGTTGCTCAGAACACCATCCTTTTTTTGGCCGTGAACACTTCTGGGAATGGGGCATCCACAGCTTCTCTGGGGAACCTGTGCCAGTGCCTCACCACCTTCACACTAAAGACTCTTTCCTTAATATCTAATCTTACCCTGACCTCTTTCAGTCTAAAGCCATTCTCCCTTGTCCTGTCACTTTATGCTCTTGTAAAAAGTCTCCATCTTGTTAAGTTTCCTTCAGGTACTGAAGAACCACAATTAGGTCATCCTGAAACCTACTCCAGGCTGAACAGTCCCAATTCTCTCAGCCTTTCCTGACAGGAGAAGTCCTCCATCCCTCTGATCATCTTGTTCTCTTTTGCTCTGATCCTCCCCTGGACTCTCTCCATCAGTTCCATGTCCTTCCTGTGCTGGGACCCCAGAGCTGGATGCAGGGTTCCAGGTGGGCTCTCAGCAGAGCAGAGCAGAGCAGAGGGGCAGAATCCCCTCCCTGGCCCTGCTGCCCATGCTGCTTTGGATGCAGCCCAGGACACGTTTGGCTCTCTGGGCTGTGAGTGCTCATGGCTGGGTCATGTCCAGCCTCTCATCCACCAGCACCCCCAAGTCCTTCTCCTCAGGGCTGCTCTCAATTTCAGCTCTTTTCCTTTGATTTATTGACAAGTCCAGAGAGGGTGCAATTTCTTACAATATTGTTTTAAGTCATATAGTTTATTATTTTCACTTTCCACAGCTTTACCATGAACATGTACCTGTTTGTGTATGACTTAATGCAATTCTGTGGACATTCTTGGATATTTACAAATATGATCATCAGGTTCATGACATTTGGAAAAGGTAAGGCTCCTCCTCTATTTTCCTTGGACATTTTAAGCGGTATGACAGACACACAGAGATATCAAATTAGAGATAAAGTTAAGATTATGAACATGTGTATGTCCAATACCAGGGACTGTAATTCAATCAGAAAGGCACTCAATTAAAAAGGCTGAACAAATTACTTGTGCCTGTCTTCTACCCTTGTCACACTGGAAATGAAGCTCTTGTTTTGCTAATGAACTTTAATATTCAGTGGCATGCTAGTAACATTTGAATTAGGCATAAATCTTAATGACTAGGTCCAGTCATTATGGCAAATATTAAACTTACTGAAGCCACCAGGAGAGAATATCTTTGTGGTTATTACACATGACTCTCTATCTCCAAAAACATTACCATATATTTCTCTTTCTGTTGCCTGGGGTTAAGACACAAAAATAGAAAACTAGTGACTGGAAATTTAAAATTACTTATGATGGTGGACAGTTGTAGGCATATAAAATGCGTACTTTCTGGACTACTTTTTTTCAGCAGTGCAGATACAGGCAGGAACTCAACAATTTTTAGTGTTTAGAAATTCCTTATGCATTTCCTCAACATTTTCTCCTATTTAGAAATACCCTAAAGCAGTATCTCTAAACCAACACATCCCACACAGTGTTTGCCCATGCTTTAAGTACAGGGAATTTAATTCTTTTCTCAGCTTCCTGCCTCTGTGTCAGAGCCACACACACAGAGTGGATTGCCTCCTCCACTCCCTGAAGCATTTCTTCTGCTACCCAGAAGTTTCGTACTGTGTGACATTTATTTCTTGTCATCTCCAGTGATGATAGTGTAAAAGCAAACCCAGTGGTTGCTCCAGACTTTAACTGTATAACCATCCTCTAATCTTCCTCTTAATTTTGCCTTTAGATTCACTGGCTGACACGTTTCACTCCATAGGACTTGTAATGCGCCTTTGCCAATTGTTATCTGTATTGGAGATCCTGCACATTCTCATTGGCATTGACAAAGGCCATCTCCTCCCCAGGTTTTTGCAGGTAAGTTGGTTTTCAAAGCTCTCCTTTCATGATCAACACACATCAGCCATGGCTGCCCCTGGGGACAAGCCCAGGCTGACCTACCCTGAATGTTGCTCCTGCACCCTTCCTTAGACAGCCTGGTTTCCTGGTAGTTTCCTATCTGCAGGAATTGCTTCCTCAGAACTGGGCTGATTGAGAAAGAACTCTCCTGTCAACTTTTTTCTTTTTGAGTAAAAATGAATAGTGGGTACTCCATGCTTGGTCCCCAGCATGGACCCAGAAAATGTCCAGATGAGTGGCCACCAGCAGATGTGGGTCAGTGGCCAATTGCAGTAATCAAACTCCAGGGGCTTGGTCCTTCTAAGTTTCTCCCAGCATCCCTATTGTCCCCGCAAGTTATCTTCCCCTCCTTCCAGAGGGGATGCACTCTCCTCTTTTTCCCTGACTTCCAGTAAGTTCTCTGTTTAACCAAGCTGGTCTTTTCCCCTAGTAGTTTGTCATATGCTCAGCTGAAGGCAGAAAACCAGCCAAAACATCACATGATGCTATAGCAGAAAGCATGATGATAGTCTGACAATTTCCTTACCACGCTATTTTTTATTTTTCCTTTTGGGTGCTAATATCAGGTTTTGTTATTTTTTTCTTAATGGAAAAGGAAAATGACTACTTGAATTTACCTTCAAACCTTTTCAATCCTTAGTATTTGAGTAATGGTGAAACTCCTATTTCTCTCAGCAGTCAGAAGGCAGAAGACCAAGGGTGGTTAGTTATGTTTTTCGTTTTCTGGATAGTCCATTTTTGTCAAATGACATGTTCATGGGTGAAGATGTTCCTCTTCTCAAGTCTTCATTAACTGTCTAAATAACTAATTAACTAATTGACTGATACAGATCTCTGTTCTTTACAATGCTCCCCAAGTATGGTAGCAAATCCATCAAAATGTAAAGAAGTGCCTTTCCTTGCCTAAATCCACAGGCTTTGATGCTAATCTAGGAGAGAAAGAAGACTCCTATCTAGTATGACCTGTAACAAATCTCACATGTCTTGGAAAGAAGAGCACCCTGCTCTTAGTCATTAAAGCAAGCCTTGCCCTGACAGAGTTTACACATTCCCCAGCCCTGACATAGTCTGTTTCTTTCCTATCCAGGCTTATACAAGGCAGAGATCAGGGAGGCCTGCACAAACACTATTCATTGTTGCCACAAATGACATTAGTATTAAACGGATATTCTGAGCAAGAAAACAGTGACCTTTCTTGGGCAGTGTGGTTTGTGCAGTTGCTCTCTTGGAAAACAGGGAGAGGCGGCTCAGGGAACCATGTGGCACTGTGGCTCTCAGTGTTTGCCTCACACCAAATACAGTTTTGGATCCTTACTTGGTTCTTTCCCCATCTGCACTCTCACCATAAACAACTCTCTTCCCTTGATGTTAGCAGCAGCCTCATGCTGTCCAAACAAGATACGTGAGCTCATTGGTGGAGACTCTGCTGTCCCGTGGGTTACCAGTTGTGCTGCGAGTGTAGGTTAAGCAGCTATGTGCCACCACTACTCCCACATGCCTCGTAACACTTTATTCACTGCCTCTTAGGAAGAAAAAAGGTATATTTTTCACAATGAACAAGGGAAGGGCAGTTGGCTAAGAGATGTTTACCTTACTACAGCTTTCTAGACTCTTGCGCAGTCAGGGCACTGATAAAGGTGCACGAATTTGAGAGGGGCTGTCTGGTTCTGTGCTCCCATCACCTATTCCAACTCAGAGCTTAAAACATACCCCTGTATGCATCCATCATTAACAGGCATATGCATGCACATCAACAGTGAAGTTCACTTGGGGTGATCACTAGGATGAGAGAACAGGTGGGTCAGGCAATGTCAGGGAAGTGCATGGGTGGAGGCATAAATTAACATTGAATAAAACAAGCTGGGAAAGGGCCTCGTGGTGGCAGGTTGTTTTGTAGGCATTATAGCAAACACAAGACGTAAATGAATCCTTGAGTGAAAGATTTCTGCCTATTGCATTTGTTGTAGTTTAGTAGCCTTTAAGAAAAACACTTTGAGATACATGATACAATTAGTGGAAAAACAAACTCAGAGGAGTCTTCTGGAAAAACTCATTGAGGGACAAAGTCTCAGGCCACCTGAAAAGAGCAAGGTAGGTCAAGGCCAACTCACCATGAGAGAAAGATGAGTCCTGTGTGATGGATGTGCTGGGGTAAGGTGAGGCAGGGGATGGTCACAAAGCTGGTGCAAAGAGATGTCTCTCAGGGCATTTACACCTTAAATAATTGGAGGAGGGCAGGAGAACATGTCACATGTCATTGCCACCACCATAACAGAAGGTAATGAAATGTGTTAGTCTGGCTAGAGAGTAAAGGCTGAAAGGACTTGTACCATAGCGAGGAGAGAGGAAAGGTCTAAGAAAAGACTGGTGCTTTTGTGAAACAAAGAGCAGTTCTTCATTCTGTGCAAACAAATTGGATTTACCAAACCAAAAGCAACATACTATAGTTTTGTGATAAAAAAAATATTTTTAACTTTAAATACTTAGTGGCCCTTTTCTCATTTCTTCTGCTGTTTTTTTTTGTTAATATACGCTAAATTGAAGAACTATGTAAGCATTTCAGGTACTGAGTATGAAATTGCACAGTCATGTTATTAAAAAATGGAACTGAATGTGCTATTTTCTCTAGCCAAATTTGCTCTGTTTTGCTTACTTGATTAACAAACTCAGTCTGCCTTGCAAAAACTTCTATCACCCTACAGAACCTGCTGTATCCTGTGAGAGATCAGTGTCAGAAAAGGAAGGAAATTCCAATTTGATTTTAAAGGAGGAATGAAAAGTGAAAACACTACACTTATGCTTTGTGATATGTCAGCTCATACTTCCTTTTTATGAATGTGAAAATATAGGACTTGTAGTTTTGTGCTTTATTTTTTTATTTAAAGCACGAGAATAGTCACAGAGAATATCACATCTTCATTCATGCAAGGACAGATGATCCATACAGGAAATGATCCACAGCTGAGCAGCAGCACATGCATTTTATCTACGTGTGTATATGTGTGTGTATTTATAAATGTACATGACTCCATGTATGTATGTATGCATACAGATATGTGTGTACATATATCAACACAATATCAAAACATACTACTCTTCTCTAAGAAGCACCCTGCCTCTTGCAGAAAATATCCTCAGCCTTTGACTAACCTCTGCATTTGCTTTTGATCTGTGTGGGTTACCTAATGCCAGGAGTGCTATGAAAGGAAAGAGAATAAAGGCAAGCAGACAGGCAACCTGCTGATTTATGCAGAGAAAGAGGTAGGATGCTGCTATCTGTCCTCACAGGGATATCAAAATTGTCCTGAGCAGCCAGCTGTGTGTCCTGCCCCACAAATGTGCTCCTGACCAAGGCCACATCCTTCTAGTCTTAGTGTCTGGTGGCTGCTTTGTGCAGCCCATTGCTTGCCAGTTGAGACCACAGTCTAACAGGAACAAAATACCTCAAGACGACCAGTTTGTGCCATGTCAAATTTCCTGTTCTTGCAGGTGCTTAACATACTTTATAGTTTGATTACTGGGTCCCTTCATGTATAATTAGCAAAGCTGCGTTCCTCCATTGCTCCCCTTCCCCAATATGAATCTCTGATGGAGGAAATCTGCTGAACCCCAGGGAGGTGGTTCTCACTGCCTCATGTTTCTGCTTGTATCCTGGGGACAGAAGAAAATCCACAGTTTCTTCCACTTCCAGATTATAAGGCTGAATTTTGGGTCTCCATAGTTGTTCTGTCACTGGCCAGCACACATCCATTTGAAAATGGAGTTTCAAACTGGAGTTTGAAATGGTAACTACCTTTCTACTGCTTGTCCTTTCTCTCACTGAAATGGGATTGGATCCCAACCATTTACCCCATGCTGTTTTCTATCACATTTCCTCCTAGCCATTTTGTGAAAAGTGAGTGACCATTTGGAAAATCTTCCAGCTCTGACTTCTAAGAACATGTCCATCTTTTCACTGTCATGATGAAGCCTTGGTCTCTAGCACAACTACCTGTGGCAATTCCCTGAAATTGCTCTTGTATTAAAAATAATGCAGAAATCTCTCTATACATCTCAAGTCTGATTTTAGGGTCAGTGACAAAATAACCACACCACCAATGCTGCATTCTTTACCACTCTACATCTAACAATTTTAACTCAGATCCTGTTTTATCTGTTCTCTCCAGCACACAATCCCACCCAGTGCTCACACTGCTTTTACCTTTGTTTTGATTTCCTTCTTGTGATGGTTGCCTTGCCGTGTTTCTTGTACCTCTGTTCTATCTGGTTTCAGATCTGTATCAATACTTCCAGTTCCCCCATGTTTTTGCCATGTACCTCAGCATCAGTGTACAAACACAAGCATATTAGCTCTCACTTTCTGTTTCCTGACCCATCTATACAGAAGTCTGCCAACATCTGACCTTTTTAAAAATCAGTTCCTCAATTAGGGACCTATGGGATCAGCAGCAAAAGATGATAGTCACAGGAGGGTGAGAAACAGGAAAACCACTTTAAGCTGTTGTGGCCCCTCAGTGCTTTCCAAGGTGAGGAACCAGATCCCTGGGGGATAGACAGGCTCTCTTTCTGTATGAAAAATTGCTCTGACGTAATTTTGCTGAATAGTGAAGGCTGCTTTATCTGACAGATGTGGTTTGTGAAAAAAGAGAGCTTGTGGCCAGAATGGTCCATGCAGGAACCTGTAAATATTACGTAGCAAAACTACCAGACAAACTTGCTGAGAGCCAAAATTCTTTGTTTAAGGTAGGGGTCTGGGGAATGAAGAATAACAATACTTAAAAAAACAACCTTGGTAATCCACTTTAATTTTGTAACTTTTAACTGACTTGACATCACAACTTGTGAAATCATTACAACTAATGTACCTTATGGAAGACATGGCATTGGGTAAAAAAATCCAGCCTAATAAAACTACATCAATTCATGCCAACTGCCTGTTTTCTCCTTCAACACTTTCAAATACTCTATTTGTAAATCAGAGTGAATTGTTACTGTTCTAGGACAGCTTGACAACTCTTGGAGTACTGATGAAGGGCAGGGCATGGATACTATTAGAAAATTGTCAGGAAAGCTGCAAAAAAGACACACTTTTAAAAAATTGCTTGAGTTTTAATATTACCAAAGTATTTATTTTAAGCTGGAGACACTGCCTGTTTAATCCACTTTATCTTTTCGTTTGTGGGTTGGATAAAGTTCAGCCACTAGAAAAATGCTAGGACATAAATACTATGGCAATCATTCACGTAAGTGACAAGCTTAAACCCACTTCCCATAACCAAGAATAAGATGGAAAGCAAGATAAGTAATTCTACTTTTCCTCCTTTTTCTGTAAATCTTACTTGAAAGAGATTCCTTGGGACACAGATTTCCAAGATATGAGGAGCAGGTCTGGGAGTGTAAGATCAGTACTTTCTGGCATATGACACCCCTCAAGAAGGGCCCCCTGTATCCTACTGCCTCCCACACAGCCTGCAAGAAAGGGAGCTTATCCCTGCCAGCCCTCCAGGTAGGCAGGTGCAGCAGGAGTAGTTCTTGCTTCCACAGCCTCCCTGGGCTCACCCACAGGTTTCCTTGGCTACAAACGCAGTCATCCCCTCTGGCAAGCCAACTTCCACATGTACCATAACAGGTCTTTGATGCTAGAGCCAGCCATGTCCACTTCTCTTTGCTGAAGGACCTTGAACAAAAGCAGGCCATGGAACAAAATATTCACTGCTAATTTTGTGTAAAGAAAACTATCCATTTGCGGCTTCCTATTTTGCCAAAATGCCACAGAAATAACAGAGAAGGTGCTAACTGAATTCATAGTTTTCTTTTCTTTTCAGATCACTGAGAGAATAATTATTTTATTTGTCGTGATCAACAGTCAGGAAGAAGTTCAAGGGAAATATGTCGTCTGTGTTTTATTTTTCCTTTGGAATTTATTAGATGTGGTCAGGTAAGGGGTCAACATCAAAACCACACGGAAAAAATGGGTTATTCTTGCCAGCTGAACTCTACCCCCATTGTGCAGCAGGCTCATTTAATTGTTTCAGAATTGGCAAAGCATATTATCCATTTTTAAATAAAAGCTTGAACATTTTAAGTTACCTAATGATTTTTACAAAAATCCACATGGTTAAGATGCAGAGTAATATACAGATGTAAGATAGAATAATGCATTAGCAGACTGCATTAATATTTGTAGTTCAAAGGCTTTGACATTTTAAAGAAAAATTTAGAAGGAAATCACAACTACCTTCTGGAGAACAGCAATTCCTGAAACCATCCTGGTTGCCATTACAACCCTGTTGCTTTATTATATATTATTTATTATATATTTACATTATTTATATTATATTTATATCATATTCATATCATATTTATATTATTTATTATATATTATTTATTATACATTATTTTATTTTTTATTTTTTATTTATTTTTAATATATATTTATATTTTATTTTTTTATTTATTTTTTGATCCAAGATTGATGGCACCATAAGGCAGCACCAGCAGAACTTCTTGCAAAAGCAGGAAGACTATTCTGGTTGATTGCACTGTGCTTTCCAAAAAGCCAAGAGCTCCTACTCCTGATGGAGGAGACTGAGTTTTGGTGTAGTAGGGCATATATCACACCACAAGAACAACACATACTTCTCATATGTAATGTAAGCCTCTATGCACCTCAGTTTGTAGGCTTGTAACATGTAAATACAAAATTTTAAGAAGACAGCTCTCACAGCAACTCATGTATTGCAGCAAAACTTTTTTTTCTTGATAAAATGCCTTTCTGCTAATTTAAATATATTGCTTAGGGCACTGACTGAAGAATATAGTTTTAGGCAGCAAAGGAAACTTATGTTATAAAAGAGATAAGAAACAGGAAAGTGTCAGAAAGAATTAATAAAGATTTTAAGTCAGCTTCAGAGTATTTCAAAATACATTCTAATAGGCTGCTGCTTGTATGAATTGATTATACTTCCCTCCCATTTCTTCTTGAAGTTTGTAAAACTAAAACAGTAGAACCTAATCTGAAAAGAAGGGGTTCAGTGCAGCTGGAGAAATGCCAACAGTATAAACAATGTTGGCTGTGAAGTTTCATAAGTGCATAATAGCACCATTGATGCATCATTATTTTCTGCCCTTGCTAAAGAACAGAGTTAAACACCACAGCAGTAACAGCAGTTGTTTAACAGGAAAGCTCCTGTGGTCTATAGCAGCAAATTACCAATTCAAATAAACCATAATATAACTCATACAAATTTAGAATTCTTACCTGATTTATCTTACAGCATCCATGACGATGTCCTAGTATCTCAAAGAAGTATTCATGTCTAAAAGTGCATAGGCATCTTTCCCGTCCCTTAGCCAACTACTCTTGAAGTATTACAAGTTTTACCACATAAAGTTTCAGGGACATAAATTTCTCTGAAGGACTATTTATTAGGCATCATGGCAAGTGATATACTGACAGCAAGGTCTGATTTTTCCTGCTTACACCATAACAGCCCAAGGCATTGTATAGAGAGGGAGTAGCTGTTTCTTTTGTATTGTGTTGAGATTCAGTCTTAAGAAGCAACAATAATAGAAAAATAGAGACAATCCTGAAGTTGCAGAGGGCAGCCTTGAGAGACAATGGTCCATTTTCAATGGTCCACTCTTCTAGAGTCCAGGTATGATGCAAAATTAATCAAATTAATCAATAAAAAGGGAATACAGGTGTGTTTAACACTAGTTTTATCTGTCAGAAAGTCTAGCAAGCTCACAGTGCATAAAGTCTTTCAGCTGACCAAAAATGTAATCAGACCTGTTTCTCCAGTGTTTGGAGAGCTACTGTACCACTTTAAGATCAAACCAAGATCAGGTCACCTTTGGAGACTGAAGTACTACGCATTCTGTTCTCCCTATAAGCAACAGTAGCAGCCACAGTAAAAATAAAATGCTGCAGTACACTGTGAGCAACTGCTTTTTTTGGACCTACTACCCCTGCTGAGGTCCAGGAGGGGGACAGATGTACTACCAGTTATGTACCTGCAATTGTCTTCTTCTTTAACTTCTCCAGCAGTGATTCAGCTAGCTCAGCAGTCATAAATCAGGTTTGTCTCAGTCCCAAGCAACAGTGATATTCTGCCTGCTCCTCTCAGTTGCAACACCCCCATCTGAAATCCATTTTCTGATGGAGCAGTATGAAATCATGCTGGTTTCTGGTAGAGCTTTTTGTCTGGAGGGTTTTATTGCTGTCTGCCTGCTCCAGGGTAGCACCACAGGTAACTCTTCTGAAAAATTGAGCCATCTACTTTCAGGCATTGGAGTCTGAACAAAAACTGTTGCTGGCTCTGAAATTTACTTAGACAGCTCCAAGCTCTTCTGCAAGTCCTTTGAATTTTCCACTAGTGTATCTTTCTTCTAAAGACATCATCATTTCCTCTGAGACCATCTGCTTTCCTCTTATTGCAGGTACACTTACAATATGTTGGCAAGGATGGACATATACTACCTACCACTAACATGGCTCAACTTCTCACTCTGCATCCCACTTTATCCCCTTTCAGTTCTGGCTAAAGGTAAGGAGTTGGGGAGGGTACCAACCACTTGCTTCCTTAATATTCTTCAGTAAAATGTGATCACTTCAATTGCCATTTCTGTTTAACATAGCTCCTCATGTGCTGCCAAAGCTGTCATAAATGTTCGTGTACCTTCATATTAACCTCTATGTCACCTCTGTCTCTCTTTTCTGTTATTTTTTCTTTAATAGGGACTATCTGGGGCTTGGGGTTGTGTGTCTGGTACGTTTTAGGGGTTTTTTGTTTGCTTGGTGTTAAGTTTTTAAAAATCTGGGAGAATGTTCTTTTTGTCTAAGTAAAGCAGAAAGATACCCTCATAAAAGACATATGGATTCCTCCCTTCCAGACTGAGTGTACTAGACAGCAAGTTCAAAAGCTTCTCCCCCCCTGAGGCTGACCTTACTGGCTCAGGCCATACTTAGCAGGTTATCATACTTACATCTGCCCACTGAGAACACACTGAAAGTTTCTGACAGAACTTGTTAGTGAATAGGATATATTTATTAATTCTAGTATTTAGAGCAATTAGCACCTCTAACCTACAAAACTGAACTCAAGGAGAAAACATGCATATGTATATAAATGCATATATATATATATGTATAGGTATATAAAATATGAAAGGTAACTGACTTGCTCATTAAGCTTTTGACGATCTCCTGCTTCCTTTCGACTAAGAATTTACCATGTTTTTACAGGATTTGCAATTTGTGTATCACTGCCTTATTTTGAATCCTTTGGCACATACTCCATCAAGCTACCATTTCCATTTAGCTTCTCAATCTACTTCCCCTATGTTCTGAAAATGTACCTGATAGTGCTCTTTGCAGGTAAGTATCTCACCTTCCAGAGAGCTGGGTCTCAACACAACTGGGATGCCCTTGCAACAAAAAATCAAATCTTTACTGGGCCTTTCACAAACTCTAACCCTCTCTGCTACATCTCCTGCAGACCACTGCAGGAAAGTGCATCACTACCTGTTTTGATTTCTAGTATCTTTCAAATACAAATAGTTAAATATGCAAGATACACCATGCCTATGGTGCATAAAAAAACACCTATAGAAGTTGTTTCAGTGATGCTTGCCTTACAGCTATTTAGTGAAACTTGCTTTTTTGTTTGTGTTTTTTTTTAATCAATTCCCATTTGATCATACGCTGGTTCTGTGTAACTGTTCCTCACTCATAACTCCTAGCTGGGATGAAAAATTATATCTAAATTAAGACTTTAACAGCATGATTATTGAAAGGGATGAAAAAACAAGGCCACTCCAAAACTTGCATGTAAACAGATACCTTCTCCTTCTCATCAAAACACTTTGGAAAAATTTCTACCAAATCTAGCTGCATCATACAGAAGTCTTTGGTCTGTCATTGGCTTTAGGATTTGAAGGATCTCATCTTTATGATGGAGTGTTCTGCTCCTAAGTACATGGAAGGAACTGTGCAAGGTTGCCAGATGAAGGCTCTTACAGTTCCTTCTAAATTAATTGTAGATAGTTTGAATTCTACTCCTTTGTTCTTACACTGTTTTGTGTTTTGATTCAGGTATGTGCTTTATCATCCGGAACCTCTTCTCTGAGAGAATGGCACACTTAGGGACAGGCAGCATCAAAAATAAAAGAAGCTAAGTTCATATTTTGTTTGGAAGGACAAAATACATTCCTAGGGGATTGCTGCACATAGTAGTTAAAAACAAACTGGAAAGGTTTCTCAATGCAAAACTCCTCTTTGCATGAACATTATCTGGCTATGTAGAATTTTCAGAAAAGGCAGATCTCTTGAATTCACCTCAAAAATACAGCAGCTTTTGAAAAATTTTAAATGTTTTGACTTCAAATGACCAGCGTTTTTTAAATTAAGGGTTTTTTTCTAATAAATGTTACAGAATTCCGAAAAAATTGAAGCATGCCACAACTCACAGCCACCCTTATTTCAGTGTTAGTTCTTATCTATAGCTACAGATAATCTATAATGACAATAGCATTTAGTCTGTAAGATTACTTTATACTAGGCCAACGTATATGTACCTCACATATAAATGCTCAGTTGTCTGGAACTGGAATCTCTCAAGCAGCAGAAGTCGGAACCTTTGCAGCCCAGAGACTAACGTGCTGATTAACATGCTGATTAACCCAGGTGTTCACTAGGGATCCTTCATGTTCGGGTCTCATCCTTCAGTTATCAAAAGACGGTTCCAGAAAATGCAGCTAAATCAGAAAGGCAAGTGTTATGGTACTCATCTACTATATATTCAAGGGGATGTTTAAGGGTCAGAAATAAACACTTGTTATCATGTGTTTGGCTTGTCACTCTCTTACCCTACAGTAATTTCCTTCCATGCTGAACAGCAGATGGATATGTGCAAAAGAAGTGTGATGTAGTCAGGTCAAATAATATGTTGTTCCTAAAAGGGAACTGAATGACTGTCAAAAGCCATGTGCAAAATTCTTGGCATTTGACTCAATTGTATTGCTCCTCATGCTTCTCTAGGATAAACTGTGAGAATGCAAGTAGAACATAGGCTTTTCAAAGGTTGGCAATGAAGAATATACACAGCAACCCAATGGATTAAACAGGCAAAAATAGCCAAATAATTCCTTAGAGGCTGGCAGGAGCTTTTCTGATGTTTCATCTGTATTGATTATCACCTATGTTTCAATTCAAGCATATGGGGGAGAAAAGTGAGGCTATTTTTTTTTTAGCTGACTGAAAACTGTGAGAAGGGAGCCTAGATAGTAGGAGTAGGAGAGACGGTAATATTTAAAGGGAAACTAAATACTGTTAAAATATGAAGAGGCTTTTGCCTGTGTGACTTTTCAAACCATGCAGCCTAAGAGGTTATATAAGGAAACAGTGAAGCTAAATTAATTTGTTATGAAAGGTCACCTACTATAATTTCTATTTATTTAATACATGTGGCAGACAATGCCTGCAGACTGTTTTGACCACTGAATATTTACAGACCACAAGGAAGAAGATTAGCTTAGAATAGTATAGTGTCAACCCTGGATTTGTTTTTTTCAAACCACTGCAAACAGAATTTGGAACTTTGTAGAGCAACAGGAGTGCTTTCACTTTGGGCTCCTGTCTGACCCAAACTGATTCAAGTGTGAACAGTGTTAAGAAACATAGAGCAGCTGAATAAGGTGACAGTTTTGAAGACAGCCAGAGTAAGTCCACATTAAACTACTATATAGCTTGCTAAAGTTGAAACATGAACATTTTTTCCTTGGAAATTCAACCCAACATGCCAGAAACAGCTGGTTCCAGCCAGTTCCAAAATGGAGCCACTGCAGGACACTGCTGTGCCAAACAGCAAAGATGATGCTCTGGCGTTTCTCTGAAAACTTAGGAAAAGGTAGGAAATGTTACATGTTACACAGTTGCAAGAAAGAAGAGTAAGAAAAATGTAAGAGAAACAGCTCTTGACACCAAGGTACATTGACACCAAGGTCAATGGAAAAGGAGAGGAAGAGCTATTCTAGGCACTGCGGCAGATTCCTCTGCAGGCCATGAAGAAGACCATGGTGGAACAGGTTGTCCCTCTGCAACCCAAGGAGAAACAGACCAGACAGGATTATCACATGGCAGCCTGTGGAGGATGCCAGGCAGGAGCAGGTGGCTGTGCCCTGAGGGAAGCTGCAGGCCATGGAGAGCCCACACAAGCAAAACAGGAACTGTGGCCCATTTGGGACCCCTATTGAGGTAGCTTTTTCCTAATGGACTGTAACCCATTATGCTAGAGCAGTGCTTGAAGAGCTGCAGCTTGTGAGAAGAAACCATGAAGGACTGTGCCTCATGGGAGGGATCCCCATGCTGGATCAGAGCAACAATGAGAAAACAAACAAGCAGCAGAGATTAAGGTTTATTACCTAAGTGCAATCCCCACACCCACCTTATACTGCCTGGGGAGGGAGGAGGTAGAAAATGCAGGACTGAAGGAGTAAAGTGAACCTAGGAAGAGGGGAGGCATAGGCGGGAGGTAGTTCTAGTTTTGCCTTTTTTCTTTCCATCCTACTCTATTTTTAATTGGCAATAAATTTTTCTTCCACAAGTTGAAGTTGTTTTTGTGACAGTGAATAGTAAATGGTCAATCTGTCTTTATCTTGACCCATGAACTTTCTCATCCTATTTTCTCCCTGTCCTGTTGAGGAGGAGAAGGGAGATTGAATGTCCCTCCCTGTTGAGGAGATGGGGCTGAATGGACATCTGGAAGGCAGCTGAGGTCAAACCTATCACAGATAAAGCCATGTTTATTGTTATATGTTAAAAATGTTACATCTTGAGTCTTATAGCTGGGTAAAAGGCTGGAATAGGAAAAGGATTCTTTAAAATTCACTATGGAGAGGTTCCCCAAGTGTAATCTGCATGAAAAAGGTATGGAGCTCATGGGAGAAGGCTTCACCTTCTTCTGGTACAGAGGTAACTTGGAGCAGGCAGTTGGGAGATTGAGGCAGTCAGCCTTCCATGTGCGACCACAAAAGACCACTCTTACTTCACCTCCAATGCCTCACCTAAGTTCCTGGAAAAACTCAGAACTGAGCAGGCAAAAATATGTTTGAAATAATGGCTTTTATGACAGTGAGTTGTACTTCAATGATTGTAGCCTGTTAGGGAGGGATGGGATCCACCTGTCTAAAAAGGGCATGAGAAGTTCTGGCAGCAGACTGGCCAATTTGGTGAGATGGGCTTTAAACTGAATGACTTGGCTGAGGTCCAAAGTGGCAATTCTCATGCCATTGATTCCTTCTGGGGAGTGGGCCATGCCAACAAGGGCAAGCTTGCCTGCCTCAAGACGAGAGTCTTAGAGCTAACCACATCAAGGGTGTGTATAGCAATGGGGAATCCTCTTACACTCCTCCCAGGGAACCTGGATGCTCAATGCCTCCCTGAAGTGCCTGTACACAAATGCACATAGCACAGAAAATAAACAAGAAAAACTGGCAATGAGTCATGTTCTCACTGCAATTTCAGAGACATGGGATAGGTCACCACTGGTATGTTGTCATGGATTCCTGTGTACTTTTAAGAAAGGACAGGTGAGTGAGGTGAGGTGGTGGAGCTGGTCTTCACGTGAAAGAGCAGCAAGCTCTGCCCAGGGACAGACAAGGAGTTGAGAGCTTCTGGGTAAAAATTAAGGGACAGCCTAAAATGGGTGACAGTGTTGTGGGTGTTTACTACAGGCCACCTGACTCAAACAAGGAAGTTGATGAGGCTTTCTATGTGGGCAACTGGAAGTAGCCTTGAGATCATGGGCCCTGGTCCTTGAACTCTCTCCTCTGAGAATTCAACAATCCTGATAATTGTTGGGAGGCACAGCATGGCTCGGCACACAGTCCAGGAAGTTCCTGTAGATACAGGAAGATAACTTATTAATGCAAGTGGTGGAGGAGCCAATGAGGAGAGGTGTGTTGCTCTCCAGAGGACCCTTCCCACTCCAGTAATTCTGTGATTCTCTGAACTTAAATCTTTGTGGTAGAATCATTAAGGTAACAGCATGCCCAGATCTCTTTATACAGGGGTGCTCTCCAGTGACTTTTCTACCCATTTAGACTTGTATCAGGAACCTGATAACTGGTGCCTCTGTACCAGATGCAGAATCCACCATTTTAACTTGTTAAATTTCATGCCATTAATCATAGCCAAATCCTCGACTATCCACATCTTTCTGCAAGGTCTCTTGTCCCTCAAGAGTCAACAGCAACTTTCAAGTTTAGTATTATCTGCATACATAATTGTGTATTCAACTCCTGTCTCCTAATCATGGATAAATACATTGAACTGAACTGGCCCTAGATTTGAAACCTGAGGAACACTGCAGATGACTGTTTGTCAGCTCCCTGCACTACAACTCTTTGAACTCCACCCTTCTGCCAGTTCTTTAACCAGAACCATGCACCATGAACCCACTCATTTCACCGTTGGACAGCTTGTTCAGACAGATCTTGTAAGGGACAGTATCAAAAGCCCCACTAGGTGGGTGGCTATATCATAGAAGGGTATCAGATGAGTTACTCAGATGAGTTACTTTCCTGTCGTGAACTCATGTTGACTGCGCTTGCGTATTGTTCTTTAAATGCGTTTCAATAGTATCCAGTATGATCTTGGTAAATTTTCCCTGGTAATGAAGTTAACAGACCTGCAGTTGTCTGTGTCTTTCCTCAAGCCCTTCTGGTAAACTGTATTAATGTTGGCCAGCTTCTGGTCAGCAGGGATTTCCCCAGACTCCCAAGAGGTAGCTCCTCCAGTTCTCTGGGATGAATCCCATCAGGCCTCACAGACTTAACAAAGATGAGAGTGATATAACTGCTCATTTACAGTTTCAGTGTCCAGAAATGGAAAGTCACTGCTGCTGTATGTTCTCTAACTGAGAGAACAGGCCAGACCAGTGTGTATCAATGTTATTAATGACTGATACAAAAGCATTGTAATACCTCTGCCTTTTCCTCATCCTTTTTTCGGGTTGACTACCTTCATCAAGAACTGGTTGAATATTTTCCTTAGATTTCCTCTTGCTCTAAACATACTCAGAATTTCTTTTTTTTTTAATCTGACCCAACACTGGCCAGTTTCAACTCTGAGCTTTGGACTTTTGTGTTTTCTCCCTACACACGGGAACCACAGCTCTATAATCATCCTGTGAGGCCTGACCTTTCTTACAGCCATCATTCTTTTCTTTATGAGTTCCAAGAGGAGTTCCCTGTTTAGCCAAGCTGCTCTTCTGCCCTTCTCGCCTGACTTTCGGCATAGTGTGATTTGCTTGCTCCTGTGCTTCTAAAAGGTTGCTCTTAAAAATGGACCAGCACTCATGGATCTCTAAGCCCTGAAAATCAGATTCCCAGAGGACACTGCTAACTAGCTTCCTGAGCAGTTTAAGGTTTGCTATTCTGAAATCTAGGATAGCAACTCTGATGACTTGTTTCTCCTTTACACCAAAAAATTTAAACTCATCATTTAAACTCATGATTACTGTGGCCAAAACAGCCATCTAAAAATCCCATCTTCTCCTTCACTATTCACAAACAGCAAGTTAGGGATGGGTGAGGGCAGGGGGAAAGTTGAGGGGGACATCTTTGCTAGTTGTCTCAATGAATACTTGTGGCAAGAAATTATTTTCAATATACTTCTGGAATTTCTGAGACTTCCTTGTCACAGTTGTCTGGCATTTCCAGTTGATGTCCAGGAAACTGAAATTTTCCGTAAGAACAAGGGCTACTGGTCCAGAGATTTCTCCTCATTGCCCATAGATTAAATAATCACTGCTAGCATTGTGACTGACTGAACAGCAGTAGACACCTACAGTGACACCTGCTTTGTTTTCCATCTCTCTAATTCTCACTCGGGGGCTTTCAACCACATTATTCCTAACTGCAAGGAATGATAGTGAAAACTGTGCCTTCCAATGGCAACTCTTTTGCCTTGCCTATCCCTCCTACAGCCCTGCAGCCTGTAGCTCTGCATGCCAGCATTCCAGTCATGGAACTCATTCTACCAAGTCTCACTTATCCCAATCTCATAGTTTTGGGAGCTGTCAAATGCTTCCAGTTAATCCTGTTTGTTTCTTGTATCATGTGCATTGGGGTTCAAACATTTCAAATACTCTCTTAAGCTCTCAGTGCTCTATACAGTTCTGTTAACATTGCCACCCTCAGGCCATGCTATGCCATCCCTTGGCTTCCATGTTCTACTACACATCAGTAGGAATTTAGTTAATTCAGATGTTTACATATTGCTCCTCTATGCAAACTGAAATACAGCAAGTAAGCATCACACAGCAATTTCCTTTAAAAAAGACAAAATTTCATCTGAATTAAACTGCTAGTTGACATGCAAACTGAGATGATTAAAGGTGTAAGTTAGTTTGAAACAGTACATTAGAGATGGAACCATTACAATGTGACATATTTGGCATTGTTACAGATTACTAAGAAGTGCACACAAATGGAAAGTCGTGAACTGAGACGCACACTCACTGACAAGGACTTTCAGTAAGTCCTTCTGCACATTCACCTTTCAGACAGTTTTCTCAGTATAGAGTTGCGTATGCAGCAGAAAACTACCACTAATTATACACTATTTTGGAAAGGCAAACAAGTACTGCATTAATCCTTTACACACCCAATCAGTGAAGAAATGCTCAGCCTTCACACAGTACCCCTTTGGATGAGAAAATCCTAGAAAGAGTCATGGAATCATAGATTTAGAAAGGGGGCTATAAGGATCATCAAAGTCCAGCTCCTGGATCTGGACAACCCCAAGAGTCACACTGTGCGCCTGAGAGCACTGTCCTAATGCTTCTTGAACTCTGTCAGGCTGGTGCTGTGAGTTCCCTGGGGAGCTGTTCCTGTGCCCAGCCACCCTCAGGGTGAAGAACTTTTTCTGAATATCCAACCTAAACCTCCCCTGACACAGCTTCAGGCCATTCCCTCAGGTGCTGTCACTGTCACCACAGAGAAGAGCTCAGTGCCTGCCCCTCCTCTTCCCCTCACAAGGAAATTGTAATGGCAGTGAGGGCTCTCCTCTGCCTCCTCTTCTCCAGGCTGAACAGACCAAGTGACCAAGAAGTCAGAGGAGAATTTCTTTAACAGAGGAAATGTTATCAGTCCTGAAAATATGATAACTCCTCCGGGGGGGGTGTGTCTTCTAGATGTATGGAAATATAATTTCCTGATCAAAAATCAACAATGCTCTTACCAGTACTGTTTTGAAAGACACTAGGGACCAGTGCCCAATTATATTCAGTTAATTTTTGTCTACTTCAGCAAGGAGGATTGCTAAATATAAAATCTCTTGTAATACTTGTCTTGGCAAGATTGCAAACTGAAAAAGTCTCTATTCCTTCAGAAAAAAAGGTAATAAATAAGGAAAATAGCAGGGGCTAATCTGTTTAAGATGATAAATGTGGAAAAGAGTCACTATATTGTCCCTTTTCCCTGGAGGCAGAGGAAAAATTCTCATTATGTGCAGAGAAGTGTCAAGGAGACAAGAACAGTTACAAGTGGAAAGAAAATGGCAACTGTCCTGGAGCTGCAAATACAACAGCCATCAGGATTATTGACTCATTTCAGCAATCTTTATAAAGCCATTGCAACCTAGACATGCATACCACCCCTCTTCAGAAACCCTGCTCACACTATATAGTCATAATGCATTGTCATTACTGCACAAGAACATTGTGTTATTACTAAAGGAAGGATTATCAGTTCAAAAATAATGCTCATTCCAAGTCTGTTACACTAAAGCATACTTTAATAAATACGCTATATCCATCAAATTTTACTAGTTTGTTTTATTCTCAGCCATTCCTTCAAAGCTCCCACGAATTAAAGGAATATTCGTTCCAGCTCTTGAGGTTCCCAGATGTCACTGAAACAATTCAATTGAAACTGAATGCGTACTTTTCATTTAGATTCAGCACATTTGCAAAACAGTAACACATCACTTAAAGACAAAATATTGTTTTTCATAGGAATTTTTGTGATGAAGCAAAAGGGTAAAAAAAATCCAAACCCAATTAAAAATCTTGTGATAGGAATTGTCTTGGAAATACAGCTTCTTGATGCCTGAGTAATAATAATATGTTTTCAAGTACAGACAGTTTTCTTCCTTGGATAAGGTATGGTGTGCAGCTACCACCCATAAGCTTTAGTCCATACTGCTTTCTTCTTGAACTCTGCAAGAGACCTCAAGGCCAGAAGTGTAACTGTGAAGACAGGGACAAATTGCATTAAATTGTGCAGTCCAAATGAAAAGATGTGACAGTATTCTTCCTAGTAATTTTACTAGCACAGGTATAGGTTTAGTTCTCCTTTTACTGACTCTTTTAATAATTCCTTCACTTGTGGTGATATACTAGCCCTTCCTCTGCTTTGTAGCACATCTCCTACTGAAATCATATCACATCATCTTCTAATTAGTCTATCACTTAGGCACACAGATCAACCAACACTGCAGAAAGCTCAAATTCAATGAGCAATAATGCAAGCCAGGACATAGGAGGCACTGGGAACAATAGAAGCACAAAATCTTAAGTCCTCTGCTCAATTCACTGATTGGAAATGCAACTCACTGATTTCTTAATTCAATTTGAAAGAATCATGTGTTTAGACAAAATCCAGTAACCAACCTAGTCACAGTCTAGTTATTCAGAAGGAAGTTTCATGTTCTAGTATGCAAAAGGAAAAAAATGGGAAGCTCAGAGGGAACAGTGACTTATAGAGATAAGTCTGGGCATACTGACAATATATGGTGAGTATCAGAACTCTCTGATGTACAGAAGAGGTTCTCCAACAGCCCTTAGCATTGCTTCTGCTGGAGATTAGCAGACATTACAGGGGAATTTATCAGAGTGACTAAAACTGCAGACATCAAAACAAGGGTAATTACCCTATTAATGCAAATAACTCAATAACCGGATTTCAAGAAGCCTTGTTTAGGTCTAACAAATCAGCTGGTACAAAGGAAGTGCATTGTGTTCATGGAGAGAAGCACAAATGCACTTACCTCACTTGCAAATATTTGTGGTGTCCTCTTAAAATTACTTGCACAGATCCTACACATGTAAATAAGCAATAGGATGCATGCTAGGGCTGCAAGTCCTACCATAATTCAACATATTGTCTACTTTCCATCTTTCTTTTCATGCATCTTTTCAGCAATCCTTATTTCTCTTTCCTTTTTTCTCAGACCCCTTTACTAGGCTGTCCTAGTTCACCTCCTACCCCTTCCACACAGCGCAGTCCTTACTTGCACCTAAGTTATGTGATTTGTATTCTAGCACTAGAGGACTTCCCAATAGTATCCTGCATCTTTTTTTTAAGGGTAACTTCAAAAACAACAGACAGATCTATCAA
The DNA here is from genome assembly GCF_012460135.2 of Molothrus ater. Classification (NCBI taxonomy): domain Eukaryota; kingdom Metazoa; phylum Chordata; class Aves; order Passeriformes; family Icteridae; genus Molothrus; species Molothrus ater. The sequence continues at coordinate 34,028,561 of NC_050511.2, read as the reverse complement.
TGAAATAAGCTTGTGTACTAGATGTACCTCTAAGTCCTTTGGACCCTAAGTGCTACATCATAAGCATCGGAAGATGAAACAGCAAATGTAAAGTGTTACAGACAATAATGTCAACTTACCTGTGATAATTACCTCAAAGGCAAAATCTCACTCCTTATAACAACTGAATTTTGATCTATTCTGTCTGTTATAGAAAAATGAGGCCCAATTAAAAATATATTACCTTTCAGCAGGTCCATGGTAGATTTTGATAATGCTTCCTTAGGACATTCCATCATATTGATCAGCCATTCAATAAACTGAAGATAGAAATACAAAAAAAAAATCTGAATTAAAAAAGCTTCTGTATCAGAACATGATGAATTATTTTCAGTTTGACAGACAACATTTGATTTCTGCTAAATTCAGTTATCTAATCAGAGACAGTGGCCAATGAAGCTTCTGCCCAAAGTAAACAAAACACCCTTGAGTACATCTCCCTGTCAACGCAATTCTTCCCATAGCTGGATCTGAAACTCCCTTTGTTCCTTCTCATTATGTCAGCAATAATTCTTTGTAAGAAGAAGGCACATTAAACAGCTTCCCTCCATCTTGCCTGTTCATACCTTTAACCTATTAATATAATTCTTTCTTATCAGTCTCTTGTCCAAATGTTTTACTTCAGAACTCTTATTGCCTTTGTTCCTCTTTTGACCTCTTTTGACCTCTCTCATTTTTTGTTATTTTTTTCTGGCAGTGCAGGGTGCCTGGATGACAATATGGTATTTAAACTCATAAGGATGATTTTCAGGGCAAGGCCTCACATTCTTCCTTAAAACCTAATTAGGCACTTGCATACTAACAGCTCACCCCTGCATTCCTTTGACATTCTGAATTCTGACTTCAGGGGTAACTCTGAGCACAGAAGCATGCTCAGAGAGTTCTCAAGAGATTCCAGTTTGCACAAGACAGCTAACTACTAATCTATAGATCAATAACAGTACTTCCACATATAGCAACTACATGAATTGCACAGAAGGTTTGCCAAATTAGGCCCAATTTTCCACATTTATTTTCAACTCATACTTCAAAATAAATGACACATACTGCAAACTGTGAAGAAGATCTTTGATTGCTCTGAATTTACAGTTTGGTGTGTCCAGCTGCAGAGGATCCTTTCAGTGTTTAAAACACAGACTTGCTACCAGCAGCTCCCAATTCTCTTCTCCTGGCTGTATTTTCTTAAGAGTTTGACTCCCAGCTTTGGAATTTTATATTTTTTTGCAACTCTCAAATTTTACTTAAGAAACTACTTTCATATCTGATTAACAATAAAGTGAGATCACAACTGAGATGCAATAAAATATAGAGGAAATAACTGCTCTATCTACGATCCAAGGTGACTACCAAAAATGGGGTGCTTTCTCATGTAAAGTGAGATGCTACTCAAATTGCACTACATGCAATTTTACCTTCTGTGTTTGTTCTTTCCATGGTTCTTTAGCCAGCAAAAGGGAAAGACTACTTGGAAGGAGAGTGAGAGTCTCTTGCACAGCAAACTTGTCAGTGGGGTGCTTGCCAATGTGCTCCTCATATAATTCTGGTGATACCATGTGGTGTTTCCACAGTGACCAGTCAGCACTGAGGCCAAGCAGTAATGGTGCACCATGGTCAGCCCAGGCCAAAACAGAAGCTGCAAACAACCACATGAGGAAATCTATGCACTAAACAGGGAAAAGACAAAAATGCACTTCATTAAATGAATAATACAGAAGGAGAAAAAAAATTTAAAACCTCACCAAAAAAAAAAAACCAAACCAAACCCAAAAAAACCCACCAACAAAAAACCACAAAAAACTCATCCAAAAAAGAAACCAACTAAAGAAACCCAAGACCAAAATCCAGATGATGACTTGCTCTTAAAAACAATCATCTAAAAAATCAGGCAAAATTCAAAATGCAAGAACTAAAAAGTTTTTAATATCCTTCTATGCTTTCAAGAGCATAAACCTCTTTATAAATTCAAACTAAAATGTCCACATAAAGAAAAGTAAAATCACACTCTTCTAAAATCATCTTTTAGATTAAAGCTGATCTACAACTCACTTAAAATGGGGAAATAACTTTTTCACAGCAACCTGACTGTTGAGGGAAATCAGAGATGGCCACCTTTGTGATCCTTGCTATAAATGGTTGGGAAATATTGCAGCAATATAATTAATGCCCTCCTGATCTAAGCAGCAGCTTATTTTATGTCCCCAAACAGAAGCTCTAAAATTGGTGAACAACATGATTTCTTTAAAACTGTCCAAGCCCTCTCAGAACCAGAAACTACACAGTTCTGACCTGCCTAGACAGTTCTATTAGTGAATTCAAAATTTTCCTTCAATTGTTCTAAATACAGTAAATTTTAAGGAATTATTTCCTTTAGTTGCCTTAAGTTTCCATCATAACTTAAACATAAAAGTTATTTTAAAGTAAGAGTTTTAAATACACATTCATTCACAAAAATTGTGAAGATCTTCTCTGTGGTGGTGAGATCACAGTCTTCTAAAATACAAAAGCATGGGGAATGATGCTTATTACTGCAGAAAAATGTGAAATATATCAGAACCTCCTTCTGTCCTTGCACCAAATAATTTTCACAGCCATTACCTCTTTCAGATCAACCTCTTTCAGATCACCATTTTGTAAGGGTATTGACTTGCATGCTACATTTCTGATGTAGCCCATCAGGTCTAACAGCCAGTCCATTCTTTTCAGAACTCCTAGAAAAAGAAAAAGAAGACTGACTCATGTCAAATACTAGAACACATTGCTTTTCATTAAAAAGCAAGCACAGAAAATCACTATAGCAGAAAAGTACCAACTGTAGAAGAACAAAGATCATCAACACCACTACCACATCTGATTAATTCTGCCACTGACAGAAAACATACAAGCCCTTAAATAGTACAGAAATGCTGCTTATAATGCAGGCAACACATTGAACACATGCACACACACACACACAAAAAAGAAGCGAGAAAAAAAAAAACCAAAACACAAAACCACAAACAAAAGACTGAATGAGAATTATTTCACATAATGACAGCCTGTAGGACCAAGTATGCACATATGACTGCTACAGAATCCTAAAGCCTCCCTCAATGTGCAAATTACTGTGAAAATGGTCCTACAGTGTTGAGAGAGTCAGTAAACTGTGGTCAAAGCATGAAAATAAAATCAGCCCTTAATTCATCTCAAGGATGGAAGACATTTCATTGATTCAGATTCTGCTATCCATAATCTGTTCTACCACCTAGAAGCTCACCACCAAGACCACATACAAGTGCCTCCTTTCATGCTGTCTCCTCTTTTACCCAAAGAATCCTCACTTCACTCAAGTAAAACTTACTACTGCTTGAAGTTCTTCAAACACAGTTGGCAGCTAAAGCACCTGGCAATATAATGCTTTGAAGTTGTTCAGTGAACACAGGCAGACAAAAACCTTTCTGTCATGAAAATGAGACCTCATTCTTGTATCTTTCTGTTCTTGTTTCTTCCATATCTTCCTGTGTGTTTCTCCTACTTCTCTTGCATCAGCCCCTATACTTTGTCAGACCCATAGCTGAGCCAGCCCAAATCATTAACCCACCAGATGACTATCTGGTATAGTTATGAGGAGGAAAAAAAAGGAAATTTATTTCCTGTGTTAAATCAGTGCAAGGAGTTCAGGAAAGAAAGTTATGTCCCTAGTTCAACCAGTCTCATGGGAACATCCCCCACCTTCTGTGTCACATACTGGTAAGTCAGATTTTAGGTCAGAAGATTAGCAGAGTTGCAGTATTGAGATGTACAGATGTACTATGTACATCTGTAACACTATCCTAAAAAGAGTGGGAGATACAGATCTAGTTAAAATTCTGGTCTGTAAACCACATTGATGAGACAAATGACTTGTAGTTGGACCACAGAAAAAGAAGTAACTGGAGTAAAACATAAATGCAAAGTTTGATACAAGTACTTGAATAATAAAAGAATTCTGAAGACAGTAGTTTCTAATATGGAAAAATTTGGAAACACTTTGGTAAAATTATCTTAAAATTATTTTAAAGGAACCAATGTAGATTCATAAATATCTGTTGATTGCATTGTTGATTCTTCTTTAAGTCTAATTTTACCTGTATTTTCATGTCTCACAATGCGAGCATGATAGAAACTATGCAAGAACATCCATAAAATATTTTTCTTCTGGTGATATCCTGCCACAATATGAATCACGGCACTCAAGTTCGTCAGAGGCAATCTGCCTTGAGAAACTAAATACACTTTCACAAACGTGGCCTTCTCCATATTGTTCTGCAAATGCAATAAAAAGAAAAGTTAAATTTAAAGGTACATTTCTTGTGGGAACAGTAAATTCTGCATTCTTCTTTGTAAAAAAATTAAGAAACTCTGAATAACTAGGAGGCTTCATTTTCCTCAAGACATATTATTACACAGAAGACTGTACATGCTACTTGAACTTTACACTGTTCAAAATAGGCCAGCAAAGTAACTCAGTACAGCTTGTTTTCGTATGCTTTAAATTTTACATTCCCCTTTGAAATGGAATGAGCCAGCTTAACAGTTCTGGACACTCAAGTCTTCTTGCAAGACAGATACACTGTAGTGACAAAAAGAGGTTTTCTTAAATTATGTCTTCCAGTGTGAAATAAGAAGTGAAAAATACAAGGAAATGACAGTTCAGCTTCCACAACCTATTTGAATGCTTGATGCTCTAGTGAATTTCATAGCAAACAGAACAGAAGGCTTCAGTCAAAGATGTTTGTTTTTAAAAGCTTGATCTGAAAACATCAAGTTCTTCCACACAGGTCACTTCCTTAGCATTTCAGCTGCTAAGAATTCCACTGCTAATTGATTCCACTGGTGAGCTACAAGACAAAAACTTTTTTTATTCCATTATCATCCTCAGTCATCTTGTCCACCAGGAAACATTCTGCATGTGAATGTAAATACAGAACATAAAGTCAAGAATGAAAGGTTTTTCAGTCAATTATTTCACATTTTTAACAGAAGCACAGATACACCAGTTCCAGGACAGCTAGTCACCAGGATCCATTTACAGTCCAGTTTCAAGCAGGTGGGTATATTAACCAAAGAGGACTGCTAATATTAACCAAGTGGTCTGCTGTTTGCATCATTGGTCTGAGATTTAGAAGATATAACACCACTCTGGTTCACACCATTCCTGTTCCTGTTCTGAGAAGTAATTCCCAGAATCAGAGAATCAGTTAGATTGGAAAAGACCTATGAGATTATTAAGTCCAACATATGATTCAACAATACTATGTCAACAAGACTTCAGCACTGAGTGTCACATTCAGTCTTTCCTTGAACACCTCTAGGGACACTGTCTCCACCATCTCTCTAGTGTGGCACTCCCATTCTAAGGTCTAATCACACTATCTGTGAAGAAGTTGTTCCTTATGTCCAGCCTAAACCTCTCCTGGTGCAGCTTAGGAGAGACAGGAGTGCAGCTTTGCATCTTCTCATCCTGTCTGGGACTGGTTGCCTGAGAGAAGGGGCCAACCCCCACCCCCCACCTCACCAAATTAGTTAAGACTCTCTGGTTCAAATGTGCCAGGTGAAATCATGAGTATTTCAGTCTCTTTGAGAAAGTTTGGGATATGGATTCTTATCACTTCTGCTACTCTCTACTGCCTGCAGATTAAATCCAAAACACTCTTACCAACATGTCAAGTAAAACAATTAAATGCTCCCAGTGAGCTAAAATAGTCTGGTGACAATAGAAATTACAAGGTTGCTTGTTTCACATGATCTGGTGATAAAAGAGCATAATTAAACATAATTACCTTGGAGATCTGGACAATGCGATTGATCTCTGAATCACCCATTTCTGAAATACATCTGGCTACGTCGATATACATCTCCAGTTCACCTCTCTGCAAACAGAAAATTAAATGCATGTCTATTTCTGGCTTTCTTCATTATAAAAATTGGTGAGTTTAGGAACTTGTTAATGATAATGATGAATAATTAATCTATCTTCTAGCCTCACCTAATCTATTTTAGAAATTCTGTACTTGCTGAGGAATTTGATGTACATCAATATACAAAAACAATGGTATTTGAATACTTTTAAAGAATTTATTTTATTTTTAATGGCAAAGTGCCATTCCTTGGAAGTATTTTCTGTAGCTAAATAGCTTCTTTAAATCACTGTGAGAAACTGAATCCTCTGTGGGGAAAAAGAAAGCCTTCTCATTGTTCACTTCTCTTTCATTAAAATTTATTTCGGTACTAATACTGTAATTTTCCATTACTGAATCGTTTATGAGGGAGGAGTGCACGTTAGATTGGTTTCACAACATCATATTCTAAAATAACCAAAAATAAGTTAAACTGAAATTATGCTGTTATTTTAACTAATATAATTAAAAATTGTACATCTAATTAATGTTTTGAATCTGATGCATCAGTGCAAAAAGATGGGCCTTACCACCATTAAAAAAATACCTAGTGCAGTGTTCACACACCTCATTCATACTCCTCACCTGAACCTCATTTGGAAGAAGCTCATATATCTTCTCCACAGCCTGACACAAAAAGCTCCAGCAGAACTGGGCAGGGTTGGGAAGTTTCATTGCCTGGATGAGCCCCTGTAGAACACACTGGCAAATTTCTGGGTTTTTTGTGCGGTTCTTCACTTCAAATTGTTGTATCAGAAGCACTTCTGTAAAAGACTGCAGTTTGTCTTCTGCAACATGTTGCATCCACAGGGACAGGGACATGAAAAGATATTTCTGAGTTTTCATCTGAAAAGGAAAAATTTTTGCTCCATTTCAAAATCTAGCTCTTCATTGACCTTGAACTATTGTTGGATAAAATTATAAAAAGAGTGGCTCAAACACGACTTATAAAAGCACTTAAAGTCATAGATATTTCTCAGGTCTTTTCTTCTTCCCTTTTTGTCATGAATTTTTTGAATTAAAAAGAGTTCAAACATGTCAATATTCTGTTTTCATTAAAAACTGAAGAACTTACTTTCAATGAACCTTAGACATCACATCCCCATATGGACAGGGCAATATTTTTACATGGCACCCACTGCATTCCTACATAAAGCACACAGACTGTCTAGACAGTCAGTGACAGAAGTATGATAGCCATAGAAACATGAATATTGCTAGCTAGTGAAGAAGAATTAATAACCTGTACGAAATGCAGAGCTTAGTTCTCCGTGGCTCATCTTATTTTGTGACCTCAAATTCCCACTGCAGCTGGAAAAGTGGTAGTCAGAAATAAAATCTCTTTTTTTGGTACTTTACCAATTATGTACCTTAAAACTACCAGCAAATATTTGCATATCTAAGACTAATGAATTAAAACAAAAAACATTCCTTGAAGAGATCACAGAAACAAGCAACTAATTTTCTGAGAATTGTCATGAATCTGCTCCTGAACTTGGATAAAGTAACAGAAATGTGCAGTCAAGTATTCTGTGGGATTCAGGGAGTTTAACATACTGCACCATGGAATCCACCTTTCAATTCCAGAAGAACAGAAAAGCAATGAAGGATAAGACCAAATCTGATTATACTGTAGGTTAGTCTGTTGGGTATCTACAAAATTAAGGCAAGGTTCTCAAGACATAGCTTTTTTTACTAGTTAGCTAGATCAAGAGACCTTGCTAGAAAAAGTAGGTAAGCTTTTGGACAGATTAGGGCGGACCTTTTTTTAAAGACATTTAGCTGGTAAAAATAAAGATACTTTTTCTCCCTACATGCCATGCTTTATGTCTCCCGTTTATCAGCACTATAAGTCTTAAGCAGTAAAGTAAAACGAGTGTAGCAGGTCTTAAGTCTGCCTTGAATTTCAAAGCCCCATAATAACCTCTCTCTCACTATAAATACTCACTAAATGGTATTTCTGAAGAATTATGAACCCAGTAATCCTTTTCTGGTGAGACACCTAAACATTGTCACTGAGGAATTTTATATGAAAGAGGTGCTGAGCTCCCACAAGTTTTCTGACATACGTACACTGAGACTGTAGATAAGGGGAGGTGCCACCCACATCCCTAAAAGCATAGCTGCATTTTGAGATGACTGGGCCTGTGTCACTGCCAGTTCAAGGCAGAGATGTTTTACCTCATCACCTAAAACAGAAGAAAACAAACTAAGTTATAAAGAAATATTTTCCCTTTAAATTTGTTCTCAACTCATAAAATAAAGGAGAGCTATTTTTCTACTAGAGCATTACAACTTATTTTTCTAAAAATCCTACTTAAAGGATTTTATCATACACATAACACATACATTTTTTAACACATACATAATAGAATACTCTTCTTTACATTCATGTACTTTCAGCAAGAAGTATCAGCATTTGTTCAAGTTATTTCAATTCACTCAGGAACAAAAATATGGGAATGCTAAGAAAAGTAAAAATTAAAAAAAAACCAAAAACTCCTCCTTTCCAAATAAAGTCGATATTTAATCCACAGAAGGGAAAATGAGTCAATATTCCTGGACTATGATGCTGTCTGAAATATAAAACAGCCACAAAACAGATGTACTGTTTCCTCTGAAAATTCCTTGATTTACAAAAGTAAGACTCCTAAGTGAAAAGCAGGAATAAAAAAAACTCTCCAGACATTTAACAAGTTTCAGCTCTTCATAAGAATGGCAGACCTCACTATAGGAATCTTTTTTGACTATTTTGAAAATTATTACCCTGTGTAATTTAGGAGAAAGTGCATTTCAAATTAGTGACAGCTAGATGAACTACCAAACAGTTCAAATATGTGAAAAAGTGGCATGCAGGCTCTAACACGGGCATTGGACCAAGCATTTACCAGTTACTGATAACAGGATACAAGTAGTTGAGTTTTATGATGCACTCTTATATAAATAGTTCAAATGAAAAGTTCAGGCCACTTTCACCAACATTTTAGGGGACTTCTCAGCTCTGATCTTTAGTTGTTCTTCAGTTAAACAGTATCCACATGGTGATGACAAATATATACTTGCAAACACTAAAAAGTCAGTCTTGAAAGCATAATAAAACTAGCCACTGCACTAACTTCAAGACCTGAAGAGGGCTCCAAAGTTTGTAAAAGCATTAGTAAAGAACTCTTGTGACAAATACAAAAGTCTTAATAGAAAACTACTACTCTCACCAAAGTCCAGCCTCATCAAAGGAGAAAGAATGGATGCCCAGTTTACAGGGGGATATTGATGGCTTTCTCCAACTAATGCAATGGGTGCCAGTGCTACTTTCACCAGTTCAGCTGGGACAGATTCAGGGCCTAGAACAGAAGATTCAGAGTCTGAATTGTATACATACATATTTGCCTGAACAGCTTAGCAAAGAATGTGAACACTACACTGAAGTTCAAGCTCTAGTAAAGAACTGAAAAGTGTTACAAAATCACTGTTACTTCCTTTTGCATCTGAGAATTAGTCATTTCATTTATAATGAACAGATACATTTTTAATGTCCTGTCAAACTGTTTTTTGTTAGTAAAAAACAGAAACTTTCTGGTCCCTTGTTCTTGAGTAAATTTACAAGTTAATTATAGATATTCCTCATCTAGTAAGGTAGTATTTTTGCATTTCTTAATGGAAGAACAGCAGTTTTCTGATAATGCTTTCGTTTCTCATCTTGTAGATGCAGGCCAAAAGAACAGTCAGATAAGTGCTAACCTTTGCTACATATCATGTTAACTTATGTCAACATAAGTTAACGCAGTCCTCCTGGAATCAAAACATAGGCATTTTAACCACCATTTAAAGCAAAGCTTGCTTCATAGGACAGCAGTGAGCTCACTTAACTCCACATAGAAGCAATCCTCTCTATCCTACTTAAGACTACTCTGAGACATCGCTTTTACCAGGCTTCCTCATGTAAGACCATACTTTCTTCAGGCCTCTTTGCATCTATCCCAGCAGTAATCTGTTTAATACCATTCTGTTACAGAGAATCTTAATCCAGCATGATTTAAACAAGGGGCAGCATAAAGTTGGTCTGATGATGGAGTATTAACTGAGCATACAGGCTAACACTTAAAAATTATTAGACTTTCCTTCTCATAGGGAAGAAACATCATCTCACCAATAGAGAGAAAAGGGTTTTAAAAGTCAAAAATCAGGTGGAGAAAACTAAAGTCCTAACTACACAATATTAACTTATCTTTATGATTGTAATTAAATTTCTTTTTTAAATACCTCACATTAGCGAAGTTCAAATTTGTACTTAGAAAAGTTCTCTTAGCAAATAAAAACAAGTGTTTAAGGTCATCTTTTATAGCCAAAACAATTTTCCCAGAGTAATACTGTAGTTTGATCCTTACCTTTCTTTCCGCCTTCAATAGCAAAGTCAATGGCTGCCCTGATAAAGCTGTTTACAGGTAAGTAGCCAAAATCTGGAGGAACTGTGAAGATAAAAAGACTGCTTATATTCTAAAACATCATCAGCAAAATTATAACCTTCTGCTCCCAGGTAAATTTAAAGGCCAAACTGAGCTGTGTTTGAGCTAACTGATTCTGTAGGTGACTCAGAGTATTTAGACCACAAGACTGATGGACATATTGGCCTTTTTACCTTTAAGGCAAGCTAAACATTTCTGGTGGTGAGAGGTGCCAGATCTGAAAAAACAAATTCACAGATCAACTGAAAAGCCAGGGATACGAACTTCCTTAAAAATACATTGGGCACTGCAAGCTGGGCTTTGAAAGGGAGTGCTTCAAAATTTTAAGAAGTCTAATGGAGCAGAGACATTTCATATCTATCTAACCTTAGGCAGGAATGTGTGCATGCAGGCATACATAAGAGCAGAAACTTTGAAAGACTTTTCTCTGTGATGTTCATCTACATTTTGTATTTTTGGTTCCCAGATTAGTTTACACCAAAGCAAACAGCTTCAACTTCATTAGCTTTTGATTGTTACTGGTATTTCATTAATTATTAATTATCCAGCCTTTACCAATGGATATTGAAACAACACTTAAAGTTAGCAATGTATCGGCCACCCGGAAAGGGCACAGCTAACCAGAGAAGATCTGTTCTAGGAAAATACTTCTAAAATGTTAGCATTATCTCATGTGTTCCTCACTGTCTTTTTAGTGATGCACTATTTCTACATGTTCTTTAAGAAGCAGTAATAAAGCATCTTACCAGATGCTCTGTTCTGGGTAGAAGACAAACAGGACATGTGAAGACGTCCCAGAAGTCTTGCTGCATTTGTCTGAAGACCAATCTGCTCAGAGAAACTAATTATCTGTTGAGACAATAAAGCACTAGTTAGACAAATTTCCCTACACTGCCTCATTCAAGCTGGACACAAACATTACATAGCTCCTTTCAAACAGACTTGTCTTGCTTGTGCAAGGTGTGAAGGTATGCTAGTGCATTATCCAAAGGAGGAAATAGAGGCTACCTTCTTACCTGTGTAAGGGTTCTGATCACTTCATTCAGCTTACTTTGAAACTGTGAGGACTGAATGCTCTCAGATTTCAGCTGCAAGAGAAAAAGAGGTTAATTTTGTAAGAGACAAAAAAGAAGCAACAAATAGAAAAATTTCTGAAAACAGATTACATTTGCACTCATGCCTTTCTCTGGGAGTGGGAGAGAGAAAAGGAGAAAGCTTACATGGGCTGAAAACTTTTCCCCAGTGGCATTGCACATGGGCCATATGAAGGCAAAGGAACAAGTCCCATTTTACGCACTGCAATTCAATGTTGCTTGGTTTGTACCAAACACGAATTATTGCAAAAATGTGATGTCCTGGTTTACAGCCATTGCTGTAGGAATGGGAAGCATGCATCCCATCTTGCCTTCTATTTCTCCATGAGATTAAGGTACCATTTGCTTGCATATTCTGACCTGTATCATGGCTCCTTCAGAGCCCACCAGTGCAACCAGCCCACTGACAGCAGCCAGACGCTCCATTGTTGGAGAACCCTGGAAGCATAATTCAGGACCAGTGAGCCAATGTGATGACACAACACTACTTTAGGACTAAATGCTTGTTCTTCCAACTTAAAAAAAATGACTACTATCACTAGCACACCTCTAATCCCAATAGCCTTTTCAGATCAGATTCCAGCATGGTAGATAATACTAATCCCTCTCTTGATGAATGAAAGCTTTATCAATTAAGGAATGAGCTTCCTCCTCACTCCTCCAAATCTGAAATCATCATGGATTGACAAATCATTTCTTTTCCTAGCACAATCTGTATTCCACAAAATATACCAGTGCAATTCAACTCAAAACCAGTTTCTTTACTGATAATTACCTTTAGCTGCAATCTTAATATGTAATATTAGAGTTTGATTTGGAACACCTAACTTTTCCAGATAAATTGAAATAATTTTAATGACTAAGGCACTATAATCACACTTCTTTTTCTTTCTTTCTTTTTTGACAAGCAGCACCTGATTTCACAAGACATTTTCACTTAATAACCTAGACTTTATCCTTGGGCATTGTTCCAAATTAGTGAACATGTCCAAATTAAGACCTCATTGAGATAAGCATTTCTCATAAATTTTCCAAATTGAAGAGAAACAGGGATTTTTTCTCTTTAGCAAACAGCCCAAAATTATCCTCTTGCTTCCAAATATCAAACAGCATATTCAGATAGTCCTAACTTTTCCTAACATCACTCCTTGCAAGAAGCAAAGAAAATTATGTTTTTACTGTTAATTTTAAACTGTACACCATCCCTTCCCCACCTCCTCTACCCTCACCTATGCAAAAAAACCCTAAACCAACAAAACAAGTACAAAAAGCAGGATATGCATAGAAACTCCTTTACCTCTGCAAGCACAATTTTTATCCAGGCTGGCATTAGTCTGTTACTCAGGTCTTCAGCTTTCCCATGACCACAAGCTGACAATCCATGTACTATTGCACCTAAAGCTAAAGCAAAACTGTAGGTCTGTAAGGTGAAAAAGAACTCATTAAAACAGATTTTACAAAGGAATCTGTATTTTTATACATTTATTATTGAAACATTACTCACATATTTATTATTTCCCAACAATCTTTGCCTAGAATACCAGATACTTTATTTCAAGTGACATGGGATTTTCTAAGATTAAATCTTTGACACATAGAGCTTTGGTTTTAGAGCAGATTTTCTGACATGAAGATAAAAAGCTCTAGCACAGACTAGTGCTCTAGCACTGACTTCCTATTTTTCAGATAAACATTCTGAACAATTGATTAACATAACAGCAGGCTTTGATTCAAAATGGTTGCCTCCCCTAGCTCCTTTATTTCCTGGCAAACATTAACCAGAAAAGAACTTGCACTAAAATATTGATATTATTTTTGGCAATTTGAGGGGTACCCTAGGACACTAGGGATGAAACACACACCTGTAGGAAGCTGTGGCTATGTTTATGGTTATGCACTGTCAGTGGTTCAGGCACAGCAAAAATTCAGAACACACAGTTGATGTATTTTCCCACCAAGAAAAAGAAATTATAGAAATATGCTATAAAAGAGACAAAAAATGGCAAGATACAGGTACTAAAGACATGAAATGTAACAATTTCTCTTCTAAATGCAAACACATGCAACTTGCTTTTATTTCACTGTCTGGTAATTGCTATATGCATTAATGAATCAAGTGGTAATCTTAGTAATTGTGTGGTATGCAAAATACATTCATCAGTATTAGTTAATGATGAAAGTGGAGCAACATAATTGTCTTGAATTACAGTTCGGGAAAAGCAGCATCCAATATTAAATAGATAAAGAGAGAAAGAAAACTAAAGCAAACCCCAAATACAGAATTATTACCTGCTGATTATTTTCTGCTAAGGTCCGTAGCTTGCTCATAGCCTTTTCAGCCTCAGCTGCTTCTATGATTCCAACACTGAAAGCAGAGACACAGGAACAGGCCACAGAATAGGCAAGTACCTGAAAAAATTTTTTTTCCATTAACTAGTCTCTAATCAAGCTCACTGTAACAATGGTCACACTGAATAATGTGCCAGCATGACAGAAAAGATGTAACATTTTCAGTTTATACTTTCAGATATTTATTCCCTCTCTGAAACACTCTTCATTGACGCTAATAATGTTAAACAAACACAACTAAAGCTTTGAAGTACCTCTGGTTTTACAGAGGTCAAACTCCTGACCTTCCACACAAATGTAGCTATTCTCTAAATACAAGTATCTGATCACTATTTATGTAAGCATACTCAGCATGCTGTGCTCCCATCACGCAGGTCCGCCAGGCCAGAAAATGAGCACGTAGAACTGTCTCTCACACACATCCCACAACACCAGCCTCCTATCCTTGCAGAAGGAATCACCAGCAACATTGCTTTTCTGTTCTTCTGCCATGGAATAATAAGTGAAGTCTGAACTACCAACAAAGCAAGTGTGCTTTGTTGCAACCTCCTCTGTACCAAAGTTAAGCAGCAGAACAGCACATGACTCTGAGGGAAGCAGAGAGCACCTACCTACTGTGCAGGATTTACATCAATTTGACCTCTAGCAAGTAATGTGCAGACTGTACCTTTTGCTGCTGCAGGTCAATGGGTTATATGCAAATCACCTACAGTTCTGAAAGAGCCTCCTGTGCATTTCATATAGTAGCATTCATCCTAGAGTGCTGCCCAAATTTTACTCATCTCTACAAATCCTTACAGAGGTTTTAATTGTTAAGGGTAGGTTTTCTTTTTCTTCCCAAACTGTCTCATGATGTTAAACAGTTGCTGCCTTTCATCTCAGAAGTTGCTGTATTGAACTCAGTTTAATTTCAATAATGCACTTGAAGATCTCTGGGGACACATAAATTATTTCATAGCTGTAAGTAATTTTAATGCATGAACTGTAAGTTTCAAATGGCTAATCCTCAACACACATGTACTGCCAAAAAAATAAAACTCCATCTATGAAGATGTTTAATAAAGAGCTTTCAGAACACTACCAACAGGGGGAAAAGTATAATCCTATCAATCTCTATTGACTCCTGTAGGAAAAACAGAGGATTATGCAACTCAACTGCTCAGCTGCTCCAGTCTTACATATATCATGTACAGACAGCGTTGCTTTTCTCGTGCAAAACATCTGCTTGTTCTGATTTTTGTTTTCTGTGGCAAACTATTTGAATTTCATCAGTTTTCATTCTCGAGTTTTACCTCAGCAGAGTTATAGGCTAAGTACATGGACCATGTCAAAACTTACAGGACGTATCCTGGGAAAAAACTCCCTGAAATGCAGGGCTCAGTTTAAGAGTTCAAAACATAAAGAAAACATAAATGGGACCATAGCAGCATGCACAAGTACAGAATTCACATTAGCTAGTGACACAAAATTTCAAAGAAATATACAGAAGGCATATTGAAGGACGAAGTATTAGCATTTAAGTTCTCTCTGAGAGTAACTTGTTGTCTGCTTTTAGTAGATCAGATGGGCAGTAAACAACTGTATGTAAGAGACCCATATTCATAGTTACTCATGATCCAACTTTCAACAGTTTTATTTGGGGTTAAGAAATTAAAGAAGACCTTTAAAGGATCATGTCTGTTATCTTTTCAGGCAGTTTCTTAATGTCTTTTCAAGATTACACATTATTCTATTCTTATTATTGCTGTTATTATCACTTTTTTTCCCAGCAGACATAAACCCATATATTGTGAAAGAAAAAGCAGAAATTAAGCCTTCCAGTATCACAGATAAAAAAAGTTTCAGCAAAAAGACTGTAATTATTAAAGAGAAGAAACAAAATAAAAGGAAGACTTAAAATTTGTGATAAAATAGGTCATACCTCTTGGACTCCTCTGCTTTGGTCCTCACTGCTCTCCAGGTATTTGTAGAGTTTTCGCAATGAAGCAGAAACATGCACTCGTGATTCTGTTTGGCTACTGTGACTCATAAATGAAAGAACAAGTCCTACTCCTAAAATACATCCAGTGCTTTAAGAGAAAACAAAAGAGAAAAGATTAAGTATGCTTTGGCTGCTCTAAACTCCCTTTAGACCCTAATAAAGTTTGTGGGTAAGAAGACCTCTTGGCCTTGCCTGATAACTAGCCCTGTAGATAATTTATTACCACAGTCAATTTTGCAAATGGTTTTTATTTCACACATCATTTTCAAGAAACACCAGACAAAAGAAGCGCATAAGAAGAAAGTGTTTATTTAAATAATAAGTAAGCCCTACACATACAGCCTCACTATTCCTTCTGTCTCTGAAGAACCAGTAGCCCCAACAACAAATGCCATAAACTAGTATAAAGGAAGTATTGATCCAAATTTTGTGTGTCCTGATAGTATAAACTAGGAAATCCCAATTAAACATACTAATTGCAGGTTCAATGAGTGTATTAGCATCTGCTGCTGTCAGACTCCTTCAAGAGCTGTTTCACTTGCAAAAGTAATAAAATTAGTCATTAAGCCAGAGAACTGCTAAGATGGCTTTCTTAGTCAGGTAAGAAATTAAGGTATTCACCTGCATTTCTTAACAGGAACGGTCAGGTGTGCATTCTAACTTGTACTAAAATTTGCATGGAGCAGCTTCATCAGGGCAGACATATCCAGCACAACTAACTGTTTGATGTTGAGGATACTTAAAATTGCAACAAGAACATAGTTTCAAAGGACATAATTTAATAGGGCAGCTGGCACATACATCTCTACAGTCTCCACCTCTCTTTCAGATTTTTGTTCAGAAATTCCATTCTGGACCAAAGATCTTTTACTAAATTCTGCATATGTACTCCCATAACAAGTTCTAAGCCATCAGGTTTGTCAGAAAACTTCCAAACAATTCTGGCTTCCATCATGAGATACTAAAACATAGCAGACACTTACTTCATCAGTTTTCATTCTCAACACGATCTCTCACTGGCACACATCCCCAGTTGCTCTTATTTGCAGATGATTTTTTTTCCCCTGTGCACATCTCCCTGACACTGCTTGTAGCAAGCATCAAGCAGTCAAATGAACATGGCTAGGATCTTAGGCATTCTCCTACCCAACTTAAAAATGGCAAGGAAAAAAAAAGTTGCTGCTTTTACTCAGGTAGGTAAAAAACAGACATCTGAGAATAACTTCAGTCATATTTTTAAGATAATGTTTTGCAGTAAGGGATTAAAGACGATTGAGCATGGCTAGAAGACACAGAGGGGTGTCTTGGGAGTGATATTTTTTTCAGCAAAGACCAAACAAACCTTTTTAAGCAACTGGTATATCTGAATTAATGACTAGCCAATAAAACAAGGGCATGGCTTATATACAAGAGTTCTAAATTCAAGTTTAGACTACTGCTTGTTGACAAAACTACATAGAAAGAAAATAGAGTTTCTCATTAGAGCTATAGTATTTTATGTTATTCACTGTTAATAAAGACTTAAAACATAATTTGACACTAAAACAAGAATGAAACTTCACCTTCTCTGCTCCACTTTTTGTAACTAACAATTGCTCTCATTTGGCTACCTTATTTGTGAGCTACATAAAATGAGTATTAGGTACATTTCATCTACATGATATCTCAGATTTCCTAGTACATTTTAAGTGTTTTACTGCCAAAGCATCAGGTTGCAGGGAGTCCTGCCTTCCACTGGGTGCAGCCTGAGACTGGACAGCACTGATTACCACACCTGCACTGCTCAGCAGACCTATGCTCAAAATGTCAGCTTGTTTTTTGTGTAAAAGAAAATCACTGATTTAGCAGGAGTGAAACACTGGTGAAAATGCTCATGCCTCACAGCTGATCATGCCTTTGTCACACTGGATGAAAAGGCTGGAAAGGACCTTCCTTTGGAACAGCAGTTTACAAGTAGAAATGCAAAACCTGGACAACTCTGCAACATTTACAGCTCTACATTACTTCTTCGCTCACAGAGAGAACTTGTACTAGACACCTTTAAAAACCTTTAAAACCCACAGACAGCTCAAAAAACTCTCTCTTCAATCTTCCCTCTCCTGCTTGCCATTGTTTCATATTCTTCTGGCAACCTCTTGCAGCTGGAAAAGTCTGGCTTGGCTCTTCTCTGAGGCTTTGATCTCCAGCTAACAGGCTGCACAAACCAGCAGCAATAGGCATGACAAAGGGGTGCAGCTGGTAGAGTCTCTGTGTACTGTGTGCCTCACCCTGTGCCACTCAAAAGGCAACAGAAATCCTCACTAAGCTGTGCAGGTTCACAGCCCAATGGTGCACAGCTATGACTCCTCAGAGCTTTTCAGAAAGTGCACTGGAGAAAGGAGGGCAAAGGAAAATGGGAATTATTGCTATTTCTTTTGAACAGTGAAGAGCTGGGCAGAGAAATGCTCAAACTGAAAGAAAACCTTATGCACCCACACTGAGCCACTCAAGATACTGCAGTTCCTTCCCTGATTTGAAAGAGAAATGATTACTGTGGAAGAAACATCCTGCCATGCTAAGTTAGCTGTCTCATGGCAACTGACATGTGTTTTATTGTCTAAGGAGATTCAAGTTCTAACTGTAAAAACTTAAGCAATGTGTGACTGACTCTGTTTTAGGGAGCATATCTCCAAAGGGCCTTTCCAGCCTGCCTGAGCTGGTGATTATATGCAAGTACTCAGAACTTGCTGTCTCCTTGTCCTATCCTTATACTTTTCTGTGTAGAATTAAGGAAGAAAGTGTGAATTTAAAAAGTATAGTTCAAAATAAAGTATCACCAGTAATAAAGGAAACTCACTTGTACTCCAGACTGGTGTCAAAGCAACAGTTCTCCAACACATCCAGGGATTTCATCAGAACGAAGTTCATCTGTTGACCAGGTAAATCACTACGAAACCAAACCAAAACAGGAACAAAAAAAAAGATCCAATGCCTGACAGTAGGAGGAGGAACTTGATAAACATCACCTCAGCTAGATGTGTAACTATTCATAAGCTGAAAATTCATGACATTTCACACTATTAGCTCTCTCAATCTCTCTCCACCTCATTGCCTAACTTACTGATAAAAAAGACGCATTTATATCTCACTCCAAAGATGTCATACGTATACCCCTCTTATAAAACATATACTCAATTTTCATAATGAACTGGACATCTTTAATGGAAACTAGACCTATAATCTGATATAAGCTATAGCTACATTCCTATGAGTTTTGATTTGTTGCAATACAATGCTTTGAAGAATGTGTAAGAGTAAGCTTTCAAACCATGCAGTGCAGTGAAAGAATAAAACTAGTCTGCAAGAAATGGTTAGAAAAATGTATTCACTTAATACCCAGAAATGAAACAAACACAAACCCCCAAAATATTGATTCACATACTCCAAAATACTGGGCTGATGTACTTCATTCTCTTTAAGAGTCCTTTAATGCTTGTATGTACCTCAGTTGTCCCACTGACTAAACATCCAAAGGTAGTCCATTCCCAAATTATGTGACTGGGTCAGTGGCAGCAAGGCATCAAGACACCAAAACATGAAGATTAGAATTCAGCAATGCTTCAGTTTTAACAAAATCAGATGCCTTAGAAACATTAGTTTCACTGAGCAAATTAACAACGACAATCAAATCTGTTTGGTACCTGTGCTTGTATACTAATTAAAAAAAATTTAATGGGTATACAAGAAGAAAAAAATCCCTAGTAGTCAAAACTCTGGAGGACTATAAAGTCAAACCTACTTTTTAATTTCTCAGGAATCACCAGAAATTTGTAACTGAGGCCAACCTTTCTGAAAGGAAGCATTTTCTAACAACTTCAGAATACCTGTGTGCTGCCAACACAGCTGTAACAGCATGCTTTAAAGACAGCTCATTACACTACTTCCATCCTTGCATTTGTAACTCACATGATGTAAGTGAACACTATCACATGTCCAGAGCACCACTTACAAAGGAACCAATGAGGGCTGTGAGTTATTTTACAACTATGTCTTCCAGAGTAACTAGTCCCATTTAAAAGAATGTCTGTTTTTCTTCTAGTTGACTGCTTTGTACTTTGTACCTTAGGATATTATGAAAATTAGTCACTTATCCTGAAGGAATGACAAAATACCTAGGATAGCTCTGAAGGGGGCTAAATTGTGGGGGGAGGGTGGGGGAAGACTGATAATAAGAGGCACCATTTAAGAAACTTCACAAAGCCCTTCAAGAATCATTTGCCTATGACTTGTAAATACTTTAATTCCTCAGATCTTAAGGCCACATGAAGAAAAAGGAAGTTACCTATGCAACTACATTAAATATGGCAATTCTCACCTGACTTTTTCTTCATATAAACGTGAGATGAACATCCCCAAACCGAGACCCATGTGGATTTGAACAGCTTGAGACTCGTCAGCATTTGGTTTCCCAGGTAACCTGTCAGTCAGCATACTCAGGACCTCCTCAATCTTTTCCTTGCATGATACAATGAAAATTGGCACCAGGAGAGACAAAGCTGTGGCTGCACAGGTTCGAGCTATAATACTAGCAGTATTTTCACCTGAGTAAGATTTCTAGAAAAACACAAAAAAACACAAAAGAGAGCATTTTTTTTCTCTTTTCTCTTTTCTCTTTTCACGGCAACAACACTCAGCATTTGAGGAATTTAAAATAAACACCTACAGAGCAAACAGCAGCACAGATACATTGCAATCCAACATTCCCTGCATGTGGCTTTTACTGTTTTGATAATAAAGACAAAAACTTAAAGCAAACACAAATATAAACAGAAAGTAAAATGAAAGAAAATTAACAAGAGCAAGAAGAGTCTTGATTTTCCCCTATTCCAACTACTATAGCTCAAACAGAACCAGGAAACTTCATTATTAGAACTCCAGGTATGAAATACAGATATATTGCCTTGCCTTTAGTACCACAGCACATACCTGGTAGAACCATGGGAAGACCTGACCTTTAGGCTGGTAGCGGCTATTCACAATACTCAAGAGGGTCTCTGTGACCATGGAAATCCATTGTTTCACAGGAATAAAATCAGGTTCCGTCTATAAAAATCAAACCCAAATAGTCATCATTATTTTTTCTTAAAGCAAGTTCTGCCTAAATAGAAGCTCAGCTGATGATGTTCCAGCTGTGATCCATCATGAATGAGATTATTTTGTCATTCCTATGTAGTGTAAGTAGCATCATTTATTTGTCAGTGCTGGCTCTCCAGACACTACTTTTGAACAAGTACTATTCAATAGAGCCAAAAATTATGAAATTATGAAAAAGAGTTTGGCTGGCTCAGTTCCATAGAGTGACCTCTGTCTCATCTGTCAAAATGGCCAAATAAATGACCATTTAGACATTATGCTTCTTGTGACAAGGAACATGCATACTCTACCTGCTTCAATACCACAGAATCTGACAGATGGCATTCACTGAGTATGATGAAATTTGAACTTGGAAATGTAAAGTACTTCACATGCACTTACCAGCCCCCCCAAACACCTGGTCATATTACTTCTCTGTATTCCACAAAGAGAAGGGACCCTCTCCCAGATTCACTCACCTCAGGCACCCCTTCAGTGTCTGAAGAAAGGCTGCTTTCGTATTTGGCTACAGCAACTGCAAGGCCAGTTAAAGCAAAAATAGAGTTTCCTTTCACCACTGGGCTGTCTCTGAACAGAAAAAAGAAAACAGTTAAGAAACATGGTAGAGATGCTGGCAACAGAACATATTTATCAAAGCAGAAAAGTTATGCTACAGATGATCCCGGAGGGAAGGTCTTTGCCCCTGGCAACTTCATCAGGCTCTCTTCTAGCTCAGCAGCAATCTGTTATATTTCATCTTCAGGAATTAGAGAAAGAATGGAGGGAAGAAGTGTTTCAGTCTTTTTTTTTTCTTGTCTGTCTTTTATATAAAGGCTACTACACACAAAGTTGTATAAAAACGGAAGCTTTTTTCCACTATAATAAGGAATGCTACCAAGTAGCACTCACAGAAATGCAGCAGTTGGCCTTAGCTAGTACAATTTCCATAGAGGACAAAACAAAAACATCTTCAAATGGAGAATGCTGGAGAGGCAGATGCCACTTCATTGCAAGATGCCGCTTCACAGCATGAGAAGTTTTAGCAGAACCGCCATTCTTCTCAACTTAAAAAAAAGTTTTTGATTATGTCCTTACACTACAAAAACACTACCATCATAGAAAATGATAGGATTCATCACTTCTATGACAGTGCAAACCTTTAAGGAAATCAAGTAAGAAAATCTGACAAAAACCAGAGAAAACATAACTGTGTTCAGTTTTGTATAAGGAAGTATGTTGATATTCTAGTCATTCCCAGAAAAACAAACTGCAATATAATCCTGATGGAACTCTCTTACATCATTTTACAAAAGCACCTGAACAACATGACTGTATAAGACCACTTACAGGCCAGTAGACTTTTTGCACCAGTCTTCAATTTCTAAAAACTTCCTTGACTGCTGCTGTGAAAATATATTTACACTGCCAACCTGGTGTTTATTCCAGATCCAAAGATGTCATTATCACAGTAAAAGTATTTTCTGAAGTTCTATTTTGCTTTTTAAAACAAGAAACATGAGTCTTAGTGGAATGTCATCATTTGGAACAGTGAAAATTACCTCCTCTCAGATAAGAGGTACTTGCAAATAATTACAAGGTACTTAGTTAAGTTCTTTGAAGTCTCTCAGTATCTTTTGCCTTAAACAATTTCCTAAGCTTCTAAAAGGCAACATTTTATTATGTACCTCAGAGAGAAACTTCTAAATCCACACACTCATGAAATCTGGATGCTTTAAATTTAATCTTAAATCATCAGGAAAAAATCATTTTAAAAAGATCTAGGAAGAAAAGGAGCAGTGTCCCACTCTTTATTCAAAATACGGGAAAAAACATCATCTGTAGTAATTTAGCAGTCCTTACTTGGAGGCACCTTTGATGACATCAGTCAACATATCTCTGACCCTGCAAGAGAACAGAAAGAATTTACACCATGTTCATTACTGTATAGCGTGAACTCAGCTAAATTCCTCTTCTGTCTTACATGAGGTCTGTGATCTACAGGTTAACAACTGTATCAGCTGATGAGAAGACAGTGCAAAATAATTACAAGCATTTAATCGGTAAGAAATTTTTGCACCACCCCAAGTTTCTTCAGGCTCATGCGCACTCCCAGTGTTTTATAAAGGGCTCTTATTTGACTTAATACCACTCTTTGTAAATTGCTGGTTCATGCAATAGCCATAAATATGCTTTTGGAGCACATCAAACGCATAAGTTTCCAGATCATTGTGCTATGTTCTAGCATAATGAAATCTGAGTGCTTTATAAAGGACAACCATTACAATTTATTCTACACTTTATTTCTGGAAACCACTACAGGCAGTTATGCTATAACATGGTATATAAACTTGAATCAATTTAAATTAAAGCCATGGGAGGGGTTACAATTTCTTACACATTATTATAGTTGAGTTATAACAGGCTACTTGTTTTCAATTGTTTCATTTTGCATTCATATCAAGACTGAAGCAGAGACACAATCAATCTCCTACACTGAAAGGTGTGGATGAGGAGAGAGATCCTCTATTCTAAAACATACAATTCTGTCATCGCCATGAATGTCATTCTACATAAAAAAACAACTTTAGACTGAAAATGCATGTCCCCTAAAACAGAGCTGTATGTTATAAGACTGAGTTACACTCAAGCTTTCAACGAAATCTACCCAGATCTTTCTTCACAATCACACTGCTTTTGCACAGTTCAAAGCCACCACACCAGAAGCATTTACAACTTGGTAAATACCAATGCAAAATTGCACCAAAAAAATTTGCAAAATTTACATAATAAAGGATTAACACTAAAGTTTATACCACATTGTCCACAATTAGGTTAACCCTAGTGAGCAACAAAAATGCTTAACAGCTGCTGAAGTTAGGGCCCCGAGGAACCAAGCAAATAATTGTGAACTGGAAAAGAAACTAAAGCTACTACTGGGCTCCAGTTAATTTCCTGCTTTGATTTTTTTCCTGATAAAGGGAATTCTGTTCACTTTTGACATAGCTTACATTATTACCATTTAGGAAATAAAGAACAGAAATTCTTTCAGGAGAAATCTATGAAAGCAGCATTGCTACCGGCCTTTTTATACCCTATCAAGAGAAGGATCAGTCACCAATAAAGTACTTTTCTACAACACTGTAGCATTCTGGATCTTACAAAGCAAGCCTCTATTCCAGAATTAGCTAGAATTCATAACAAATTCTGAATTCCTCTTGAGTGGGATTCAATAACACACCTTTTAGATTGAAACACACAAAAAGCATTTTGGCTTTGTACATATTTTGATTCCAATACACTTATGAACAAGCACAAACCCAGATATTTATACTGTCCATGGATAGATAGTTTTTTCTCTTGTAAATCCTCCCACTTCGCACCTTCTTCTCCTGGCCATGCACGTACATGGCTAAATCCTGACTGAGAGACACTTCTCACCTGACAATAACAGAATTAGTGCAGAATATGGATCAGGGTGTGCATCATGTGTTTGCTTTAAACAATATTCTCACACTCAGTAATGGTAACTTAGCATCAGTACACCATGACATATGTCAGATTGTGACTTGCATTTCTTTCATCAAGGTATTTTCAGTGAAATAGCTCATTACACTCTCAAGAAAGAAATTTTTATCTTTGCATAACCTTTCTCTTTTAGCATCCTATAAAACCACAGCATTACTTCACTCTTTCCAACTGCTCACCCTACAAAGTTTTCAGGCTCTGCAGAGGGGAACTCATGCATACGGAAACCCTTACAATTACCCAATATTCCTCCTTTCCACTCGCTTCTCCCACTATGGTCACTGTATCTGGTGGTTGGTTGTTGCTGAGTTTCAGGTTTTCTTTTTCATTAGTGCTCATACAGTCTTTAAACTTGCAAAATTGAAGGCTTTAAAACCTTGTCCTCCTCTATCCCCTTACTTGCCATTACAAGTGGTCAGGAGCACACAGGCACTTCCTTACCATAGCCAGGCTGTAAATTGTTTGTACTGCACCTCTTCAGGATCCTCTTTTCCACGTTTTAACTGCATCTCCAGCTCTGCCTGCCTCCCCTGCAGAATTGCAAAAAAAAAGTAAAAAATGGATCTTATAAGCTTTACTGACATAATATTTCTTCAGAGAACACTCAGGTAACACAGGTAGCCTAACCTAAGGGCTAGTTCATAAGTGACCTTGACTGCTTTGCATAGGGGATCCCACTGTAATATACAATATATTAAGGAGAAGAATCCATAATTTTTTGTTCTGAGTAAGAAAAACAAACTGCAGATGGCATAAACAACCACAAATACTGAGGCATCTATATAGTACATGCAGAGCCAAGTGCCCTTGGGAAAGGCTACAACAAGCAGGGACTGAGCTTTAGAAGCCTGATAGCTAAAATGGATTCTAAAAGTAAAATACTGTTTTCTTGATGCTCTACTTAAGGCAGAATTCCTCATTCTTTTACTTTACATAACTCTGACCTCCCTGTGATTTCCTACACCATTTTTTCTGTACATTTAAAGAGGTGATATAGATTCTGCCCTCTAACATGTTGTAACATATGTTATCTAAAAATATCTAAAGCAGCTTTGTTTTAACATTCTGTCTCAAATCAAGAGAACTATAACTTCACTTGTTTAGGTTGTGAATTACTGCTCCTTAGCAGATTATTAAGCCTTAAATGAAAAAATACAGGCACATATGCTGTATTTTTTGGTATCGAATGCTTGTAGTTTGGATGTACATACCAACCTGAAAATACAACACAGTGAATCTTGACAATCCAGGTCTCACTCAAAAAGTGACCCTTCACAGAGATTAAAGGAGTACATCAACACACTGACTAAAAAGAAGGCAGTATAGCAGCTCAGAAACACTGAATTATGTACTATCCAGACTACTCATCTTATACTGCAGTCTCTTTTGGCCACCTCTGAGGAAATGTACTAAAAAAGTGTGAGGATTAAGTAAGAAGCAACAAACACAGGCTCTACTGTCCTGTAAAATGGCAAGAAATCCTACTGATCCTTTAGAAAAAATCTGGTACATGCTAAGCTCTCTGTGAAATCTTGCCTTAGAAGGGAAGAAAAATAGGAAAGTAATTAAATGCAAGAGACAATGTCCCCCAAGACCTAAACCTGCAATTTGAATAGTTGCTGCTTATTTTGTAATGGGGTTGGCTTGCTAGAGGATCTTGCATTTTGTTGATGGTCAAGATAAAAATTGTTTTGAAAATGTGAGGGAAGCATATGTTTTGTTGCACAGCAAAACAAGGAGCAAAGCTTCTAGAATTTGTTCGGCAACCTGAGCTGCTCGTGCTGAAAACAGCTGATGTGGCCTGGAAATACAGACAAATAAACCCTTCTAGTAGCACAAAGAGAGCATTCTGGAAGGAAGCTATTTGCTAAACTTTTTTTAGATAATTTTCCTGTTGAAAATCAAATTATACTACATTGGTCTAGATACCAGGTCAGCTAACCTAATGAGAGAATTTAAGACATTTCTTAATCATTAGATAATGTTGAAAAAATTCAAAGAGGAGTCTCTTACAATGCAGCAGAATGACATGCTGATTAAGGGGAAGTTCTTTTTAATGAATCATCTCTCGATAGCTTCTGTCTCCTTTATGGTATTACTATTTCAAAATTTATAAGCAAGCAATAGGTTAGAGCTCTAGCTAACATTTCATCTTCTAAAAATTCTAAAAATTGACACTTTCTGTAAGCTGACACATGAACAAACCTGCATGAACCTGAACTGTAAATAGAAACTGCACTTCTATAAAGCATCCCAGATTGTGCTGTCAGTAGCTGAAGAGTCATTTTTATTTCTTTTTTATAAATGTTATAATCAATCACCTCAAGCTTTATTTTTTTTTGTAACTTGTATGAGTTACCAGCTCTTGCTGGTCAAATTAAAACCCATACCACTTGAATAAGCATGAATGTCCACAATAATATATACCTCAAAATTACCTGCAGGACTGCACTGTAGGTTCGACTCATAAATCCTAACCAGGTCTGTGGCAGCAGTATGGAGTGGTGCCATTCAGAAGGCTGAATATTAACCTGTGCAACACACCAGAAAGGTTAGAAGCAGTTACATTAAGTCCAATATATGCAGAATCTATGTTCTCCAGTCTATGATTTGCAGACAAACAGTCACTCATTTCCACGGCCCATTACACAAGGCTGTAGGAAATTAAAATGATCATGTACTTTATTCTCCTTTCTGATTTTACCCACACCAAGTTACTTTCAACTTCATTACCCAGCCCAGTTAAAAGTGGTTGCTTGAGGCAGTGCCACAAGTAATTGATCCCAGAGAGACAGTGAAACTGTATGAGGCAATAAGCACAACACTTAGCAGCACTGGCAAATGTTTCTTCACGGTTTGTGAAGATCTTAGAAGTTTCTAAAAGCAGAATTGTTAACCAAGATAACTAACTGACCTCCCCCTGTATCATTATTTTCTGGAGTCTTCCTGCTTATTCATCTCTATTTTATGACCCTAATTATCTACGTAAAGTAGTCAGTTTTCTTTCTTCACTTGGACTTTTTAACAAAAAACAAAAGACCATCCTAAAGCTCTTTGCTCACTGCTTTCAGTGAACCTGAAAGACTTGTGAATAAGTACTAATACATCTATAAAAATAAAAACATTTTAAAAGTCAATCAAAAAAGATAACATACTCCATCTTGTAGACAATACAA
Source organism: Molothrus ater (assembly GCF_012460135.2). Classification (NCBI taxonomy): domain Eukaryota; kingdom Metazoa; phylum Chordata; class Aves; order Passeriformes; family Icteridae; genus Molothrus; species Molothrus ater. Next base: position 34,000,907 of record NC_050511.2, on the reverse strand, counting down.
ATATGATCTGTAGTAAAAAAACAGGAAATCTCATCCTAATAATGACTAATGAACACTAGTCCTTCCTTTTAGTTAAAATTATATTCACACCTCCTGCTCATGTCTGCTCATCAATTCCTCCAAAAGTTTATGAGCAGTCAAGGTTCCAATTAGAATTGCTTTCCTTGGGTTCCTGAGGAACCTGCAGCAAGTCCAGTCTTCCCCTTGGCCTCTACTCTGAAACTATTTTAGACTTGTGCATTAGACTATATAGTCTAATTCTGCAAGTCAACAGACATCTAAACATGAGTCAGCATTGTGCCCAGGTGGCCAAGAAGGGCTGGATCAACAATTGTGTGACCAGCAGGGCCAGGGCAGTGATTATATCTGTGTCCTTGGAACTGGGGAGACCACAGCTTGAATCCTGTCTTAATTTCTGAGCCCCTCACTTCAGGAAGAATGCCGAGGTGCTGGAGCATGTCCAGAGAAAGACAGCAGACAGTGAATCATCTGGAGCACAAGTCCTGTTTGTTGGGACTGCCTGAGGGAGCTGGGGTTATGTAGCCTGGAGAAAAGAGGATCATTGGGACCTTACTGCTCTCTACAATCACCTAAAAGGAGGGTGTAGCCAGGTGGGGATTGGTCTTTTCTCTCAGACAATAATGGATAAGACAAGAGTACATAGCTGAAACTTCCCTGAAAATACAGGGAAGACTCAGGCTGGATATCAGGAGGAATTTCTTAATGTAAAGATCTGTTAAGCATTGGAATGGACTGTCCAGGGAGGAGGAGTATTCACCGTCCCTGAAGGTGTTCAACAAATGTCTGAATGTGGCACATAGTGCTATAGTCTAGATGAGAAGGTGGTGACTGGTCAAAGATTGGTCCCAATGAGGTCTTCTCCAACCTAAATGAGTCTGTGTATCAGGTTTAACTGGTCTTGTAGTGATTTGTGAAGTTACCCATGTAATCCACACTTGTGAAAGCCAACAAAAGCAGGCCTGCAAAATACTGTATGAATATACAATATTCATGCAGGAATTAATTACAAAGCTTTAGGCATTTTGTGGCATTTCAAACATCTAAAACAATATGGTCTACCAGGAACACCTAAAATTTGTGTATGTGTTTGATGACAATAGAACTGCTGAGGTGCTTTTCATTAATTAACTCTCTTCATGGCAGTAAGCATTTTGCATGTATGTGGAATATGAGGAAGGAAAGAGAGAACTGAACACCTTCATATAACAAAGAACATTCAAAATTCATCTACAACTGAAAATGACAGGACATAGTGCTGAAGATTTTCATATAAGCAGTGCTGCAACCTGCTATGTCAGTATAGGAAACCAGTAGCCTTTATTTGTCATCTATTGCTGGATATGAAGGGCAACAACAACTAGACTAAGTGTTGAGTAATTAATACTAGCAACCACAGGCAAAGGTGACAAGTGAAGTTCAGATTGTTTTTTTAACTGCACAATTTATGTCTAAGAAAAAATTGGCTGGGTGGGGAGTGAGGCTCAAGGGAACTGAGAACTAAGGACAAGTGCTTGTGGAACACTGCCACATTGATGTGGGGTTTTTCTTAGGAACATCACTTGGCCAGACCAAGCAGCCAAGCAGTTTTTAAGGAAGAGCTCCAACATGATATCTGAGGCAGTAAGAAATGGCACAAACTTGGAGCTAGTAACCTGCGCCTGTCAAATGATGCTTCAGAAGAACATGTCTGCCTGAAAAGGCACAAAATCATAGACTGGGTTGTTAAAATGCAAGACAGGTAATGCCGACAAACCACAGGAGATACTTCTCCTGTATGTGTTTGGGATAACACCTTTATGCCACTGAAATGTTTAGACATGTATTTGGACATATATCCCTGCTTGCATATGAGATAAATAAAGTGCCACCTCAGTGATTTCATAAACAAGGCTAGCATTATGTATCTGTATCAAAGAAATAGTGAAACAGCCTTTCTTTTAATTTTGAATTTTGCTTTGAGGCTCTTTTTAACGTACTTGAATGCATATACTTCCAAATGCACCCCCAACATTTCTTTGTGAGAAAAAAACCTGTCTTTCTCTAAAGCACAGTAGACTGAAGAAAAGAAACACAAAAATCTGTCAGAAACTTGATTTCTGAATATTGTTTTATCACTGAATGAAATATGCTAAGTAAATTCAGTAGTAGAAACCAGCACAAACTAGTTCATATTCATAACTACATCCATCTAGGCACAGAACAATACAGTACAATGAATTCTACTCCAGAAAATCCAATTGTCATCTTAAGGTACTTCACATATGAGGTTTGAATAAACTCTTCAGTATCTTGATTACATCAAAACCAAACCAGGAAAGAAAAGCACAGAAGGAGCTTTTCACTTTTCAAAGATGCGTATGATCACAGCACGTCTAATTGAACACAATTTAAAAATATGCAGGGAATGGGTCTTCTACGAGTATACAGAGTGCCTAATATGGTTATTACTTGTAGGGAAGTAGCCAATCCTTCATAACTCACCTCTGCAAATTATCATTGCAATTGTGCCTGCAAATATGACTCATAAATAGGAAAAAGTAACTTGTGCTATTTCCAACAGATTGAAAGCACTTAGATAGAGAAACATGCAAAGGCAAGACCATTTTCCTTTTAAAAAAACCCTAAACCAAGTCAGAGTGCCAAAGCCTCTATCTACCACACTGATTTGCCAATAGCAGTCTGCCTCTGTGCTTTTTCATGCAGGATGGACTGTCCTCTTCAACTCCACTAAAGAACAAGAAGACGGACAGCTAGCTGAAAGCCTAGTAACTCCAAACCAAAACACTCATGAACAGAACCATCAAAATATATGGTACATGATGTGAACATATGTGACTATTTATTACCAATTGTTTTCACAACAGATTAAGTGAATCTGATAAGAAATAAGAATTTCTATGAAGCATTACTTGCAAAACCTGAAACAATCACAGGCAATATTTGGAGACTTCTTGTACAGTGTGCTCCAGGACAGCCATAGGAATAAAGAAAACCCATGGTCTATACTTCTGACCACTGTCACTACAGTAACCTCTCAGAGAGAGGTTGATAAGCTCTGTTTAATAATCAAAAAGCAGATCCCCATTTCTAGGGGAATGATGATCTTCCTCTTTCAACTCACCAGTGGCCACTAAAGACCCATAGAGCCAGCATTTGAGACATACCACAGTTTACTGATCCTATTTTCTTCTTCCTGTGAAATAGCATCAAAAGTATCATCAAAAAAACCCTTGTTCAAGTAGCATCAAAAAAACCCTTCTGCATCTTAATCTGTCCTGCTGACAGACATCACAGATGCATCCAATTCCTCAGCTAGAATAGCACCTAGGTGATAGAATAAGCATGGCCCATTAAGGTTGAATAGTAAATTATCTTTTTGCTGCTGCTACTTTGTTCGATTGAATGGCAGCTAAACCCAGGTATTTGTTATTTTTATGTCTTAAAAGACTTTACAACATACAAGAAGAAAATCTTTCCTCTGCACACAAACATCATATAACTTTTTTTTGGCAGCAGAATACCAGGCATCACAGTTTTACACATAAATAATCTCATCAAAATCAAACAGGTATTTTTGAGCCCCTCACCTTGCTCCAGTTGCCAAAATCCAAGTGCAATAATGGCAACTATGCATACACAGATACAGACAGATACACAACCTGTAGGTTCCTATTTTATAGCTGTGAACACAAATCAAACCACTGAAGACATAAAAACATTATCATTCCAGTATGGTGCTGGCTGACTAACTAAGAAAATGCAAACTGCTGGAGATTTTTTGAGGTAAAATAAGTAGATGCCTACTATCTCAAATTAATTGCATTTTCTTAACGTTTACATCAACCTCAGAATTTATTCAGAGCTTTACACAGACCTCAATGCTTCAAAGGCAACTTTAAGACTTCTTATTAATAGAACACTCCTTACTTAAAATGTCACTATAAGTATTAACCCCTACAACTTCTTCCCTCTCCCAAAATAATGAGTCAAAGTGGTAGCAAAAAAAATGTCATTCTGGTAATTTAAACCCCTAAAACACAGGGCTTAGTGTGATGTGTTGAACTGTGATGACTTTGCAAAAACACATTGATTCCTGTAGGACTGGAAGTATAAGAAGGGCCTAGGTCCTGCTAATGCAATTTTTTTGGGCCCATTTGGCAGTTTTATAGCTTAGACTGCCTGTCTTTACTGTTAAACTCTCTCTGTTCCTCAGAACAACATTGAGGACCAAACAAATATTAAAGCATGGAATTTAGTTTGATGAACCCAGGGACTTGCTTCTCATCTAGCCAAAGGCCCGAAGAACTCTTTTCTGACCACCCTGTCTCTATGTATAAAGGGAAAGAGCAAGAAAAAACTTTGATTCTTAAAGCAGTGTAAACTGAAAATAGAAATACTGATTTTTTAATCAAAATTTTATAGTTACTGCAGATTTTCACTAAGATGGTGCAGTTAGCATTGTCTGAAGATATTTTGTGTTTAGGTTTAAAATATAAACATATTTGGATTTATTTTTACTTTTACTACATCTTGAATCAATCAACTTGGTAAAGTACTGAGAAACTAGGTAAAATATTTCTGTCTCCAGTCATTCAATGTATTCATTAACTTGATCCAGTTCACCACATTCTCCACAACAAAACTGCCATGTTTTGTCCAGCAAACCATTTTAAGGTTCTGTTTCTATGAAGATAACTTGATCACACAAGAAAGTAAATTTTGGATATGCTGCTGGATTTTATAATCACTGCTATTACACACAATTTTTTTTTACCAGGATTTTATTTGATGCTTTGGGGCAACAGGCAAGTGTTTAAAACAAATTTCAGAACTGATCTGCATCCCACTGTAATATGACTTATATAAAACTTTCATACACGCCTTCTATGAAAATGTAATTAAATATGTTTTTCTTCAGAACCACTGTCACAGAACTTAAGTCTCTCTGAATGAAGTAATTACATGCAGTGAGGAGCTTTTCTTTCTGGATACTATGGAAGCTGATGCTTCATTGATAATTCATTAATCTGAATCTGTTCCTCTGACATATGAAACATCCCTGTGGACTTTCCCTGGTGCTCTCCACTGGAGCTTCCAAATAGTTAGAAAACATTCACTAATTTACACTCCTGTGATAATGAGGAGCATTATTTCCAGTTTCTACTTTCATTCTTTAGCAGCAAAGATGTCAAGAAGGAAAACATCTATTAAATTTGCATACATGGTTAGATATCTTGAGATAAGTAATCAAGGCTGGGTTTTCTAAATTTTTCTAGTTTGAAACAAGAACTTTACATCTGAAGTACTTCATAATCCTATTGGCACTGACTTCACGATACAGAGCAAGGGATGGATTTCTATACTGCAGTCCAACTGGTGCAGACTGGCTTTTTTCCTTGTACACTTGGCCTAAATTCCACTGGGATCCAACACTGGTGTTACTGTGGCCATAAAACATGATTATTATTTTTCGTGTCTTTTCAGTTGTGAAGGACCAAAATTGTTAAGATGTTATATGGATAACATATATGCATATGCTAGCAAAGCAGAAGAGTTTGAGAGATGGTACAGAGCCAGAAGACTGTACTAGCCAGAAGCAGACAACTTCACCATGGCACACATTTGACTGGGAACTTCAGGCAAACTAGGCTGCAGACAGCTTTGTCAGAACCGGCTTGCTTGCTCCAGAAAGACTGAGAGAGTTACCCAGGACAAACCAATGTGAACATGCTGAAGCAGGACCTGAGAGCAAAGCCCAGAGGGAGCCATGTGGGTGTGCCACAGGATCAGAATGTAGTCCACATGAATTACACATGGCACATGCCTGTGTTCTACTGTCAGACTTTCAGCTTATACACAGAAAACTCTCTCTGCACAGACAACCTTCCCACTCAAACCTTGTGCCATACTTATTTCAAAACTGAGTGTTTGATATCAGTGATCTTAGTACTATCATAGAAAAACTTCCCAACAGATATGCCTCACATCTGGGTGACAGTCACAAAACAAAATCAGGACCCAGATCACCCCCTAGATGCATGCAAGAAGCTCCTACAGAAATATAAAATGACTATATTAACAGAATTATTTTACAAACTCTTAAGAGTTTAACACACTTCCACTTGTGTTAAAAGCTGCTCCCATTGGCATAAAGTTGGGAAATGAACACTAATTTCCCTAGATCCAGCTGGACTGTTTGGGTTTTTTTTACTGTTGTCCAAAATTTTCAAGGATGAACTTTGATATTCAAAAGTACCATAATTCAAAATGCTCTGTCAGACTTCATTACACACACTTTATTTTCCGTAATAATTGAGGGCTTATTTCATGCCATTTTTCTAAAACCACACCAAAGGTAACTGCATGGTTTTGGTGCCACAAGCCTAATAGGTCAGGGAGCTGAAACGTTTAAGAGAGAGGAAAAAATGCCAAGTCTTAGCAAGGTGTAGATATTGTTTCCCCAAGGAGCCCCATCATTGTTCAGGACTGCTATTCATCTACAACTGGTTACATGTGACAGGTATCAGGCATATATGTATAGCAGTCCACGAGGCAGAAAAAGGCAAAGCTCCTGTTTGTTGTTCTGATTTTCAGAAGAGGCATTTCAGCAGTGAACACTTAAAAAAAAAAGTATTTACATGTTAAGTTCAAGTTAGTGATGGTGGGTGACCACATCAGTAGGCTGAGGATCAGACTTGATGATTCTATGATTCTAGCTGTCCCTCACAATAACTTCAGTTAATTATGATACATTCATACATGCCATCACTAGCTGATACCAACACCCAATGCACATAAACAAAAGAGATAGCGAAGTAGGGAAGGAGGTGTAATAGTTCCAAAAAAGCAAAGCGGAACCAGCAACAACTTACCTCATGAATGAGGGCAACCAACATTTGCTGGAAATTGCGGCCCCTGCTGGCCAGAAATCGATTAATAGGCTTGCCATCCTTGCCCATGTGGACTGGGAGGTCGAAACACAGCAACATGCCAGCTGAAAGAGGGAGGGAAGGGGAACAGAAAGGTTGATTCAGAGTCAAGGCAGAAACCCAAAGCAAAATAAGGTTAACTTAATAAAGATTCAATTCAAAAGAATATGCAAGCATATTTAAGGGTTATAAAACATAGTTTCTTAAATTGATGCACCCTCAGATTAATAGAAATCTTTGGTTCAAAATATGCATACTTGTCTACTTCAAGAAAGTGACAGCTTACCTGCAAGGCCTGGTGTCATGCCTGGTTGCTTGTTCCTCTCATACATTTTCAGCAAGAAATTTGGAACACCTGCCACTGTCTTCCCCTGGTCTGAGCGTGTTGTCCCTCCTCTTAATGCAGAATGATACACAGCACGTGGCATGTTGGTCATCTCCTGTTTCACAAGTGATGTTGCAAACTCTTCAAATGCTGGATGAAGTGGAATGCAATGACATGAGAGGAAAGGAATGTGAGAGGTTGACAATTGAGAGACCAAACTAACCCTGGAAAGCTCAGAATGACACTAGTACTTGTTTTCCATTTCATAGTGGAGCATCAGTCTAAATCTGATGTTGTAGCATGGGAAGGAGGGACATCTACATCTGGAGATTTTTTTTCCTTGAGCCGTAGTGTCTATGAAGCATTGGAAAAAGCATTGCTGAAAATCATGAGAACTCGGTAAAAACAAGAAATGTGAGGAAGTTCCAGAACAAAGCTCCTTTATTCAAAACTGACACAGGTATATTGAAGGTCGGAAGGAAATACCTTAACTATTCTCTGAGCTGTTGACTGCCTTCTTTGATTGCTACAAAAGTAACAGTAACGACAGCACATGGTTGACAGAAGGACACATAGCAGAGTCTAAATAGTGTTTTTGTAGCATGTCAGGAAGGGCACCTGCATCTTGGGATTTTTTTCCTCTGCCTGTAATGCCAATATCCTTCAAACAAACCCCACAGAATGCAGTCAACAATTTTCTCTGCAGTGATATAGACAGAAACTGTTAAGTCTTTCTCTTCAACCCCCAGCCTTCAGTTTTGTTGGAGGAAGAGATATTTGTTGACATGAAAACACTATCCACCTACCTGCCCTAGACTTATTTGTTTAAGATGGCTACAACAATAGAGAAGAAATTTGCTAAGAGAGGGAGCTATTTCACTTCTGGAAACCATTCACATTGATAGAGACTCCTTATCACTGCTGCCATATTACTGCATTCACTGGTTATGCCAAAGGACATAAATATAAGCCATTCAGAAGCAATTCTTCAGGCAGGGGACATGCCAAGGCTCTAGACTGACAAATATAACTCAAACTAAAACCAAAATCTGGATAAATTTAGTGAAACAACTAGATGTGCAGCAATTACTAGAAATACAGTATTTCAATGATTGAAAACAATCTGACAGTAAACAAAGATAACTAGCATCACACGAATAATATTTTTATTATTATTATTATTATTGGTGGTGTTGTTACTATTGTTATTATCATTAGCATCATCTCTTTTGCAGTAAGGATACTACTCCTGTTACTAATAACAACATCGATATCAAGCTTATAGCTCTTTCTATGAATTATTTTTAATTCTCTGACTACCAGATTTGAGAAAAGTCTTAGGCACCCAGAATGAAAATTATCAAAATAAAAAAAATACAGCTGTCCCCTCCTGATATCCTGGGACTCTAGTATGTAGAAACAATATGAAAACTGATTTGAGAAACCAGTTTTAAAGGAGTTTGAGACAAAATACTACCTAAAGCTCCACTTTCCAATGCTTCATATAAGTAGTTTCATGTTATTAATCCCAATTATATGCACCACTAGAGTTCCAGCAAATGAGATGACAGAGATTCAGCTCCCATAGAACAGGCTTTTGGCCTGTCTTGGACATTGCCTCATTAATCCAGTTTCATACTCTTTTGGTGAAACAATTCACTCTCAACAGCCACTCCAGCCAGTCACTAAAGCTTTTGCTGAAGTGTTCTGGACTCTGTATTAACTAACAATGTTAGAAAACACCTCTGAGGGAGAAACCGCTTAGTGAATGTTTCGATTCAACCCTTTTGATACCAGTCTGTGGTTGCTGCAACTCTGAATCCAACCTATTCACTTTAAATTCCATTTTGGTTTCCCGTCTTCCTAGAAAATTGGCTATTTCAGCATTCATTACAGATTGAGTTTTCTGTCAAGATACATCACTCTCTTTCATTGAACTAGGTTATGTCATTCTCCCCCACAAAGCTTCCAGGATTTAGTAGTTAGGACTCTCTAGGTTAGGCTGCCCACACTCCAGAGGCCAATGCATTCAGAGTTTGACAAATGGATTCTTTTAGAAACCTCCATGGGGGGAAAATATTACAAAACACCACCTGTATCTCATGGCAATGTTTAAAGCCTGCAATCACACATGAAGATCCCATGTATTCTACATAGAATGAAATAACAATGTCTATGTCCTGGCACAGTATCTCAAATCTTACAAAAATATGTAAAACAATGGCCATTTCTGGTAATTCAACTGCACAGGTTTCAGAACAAGTGTCAGAGACCATCTGTTGAAGCATACTTCAGTATCAATATGCATCACTACAATTATGCATTAAGCATAGCACTGATATCTTAATCAATTAAGCAGACTTTGTGTACAGCATTGTTTTCATACTATTAATACTTTGTTTACAAAACAATACATATAAAATTCATTTTACTTCCATCTGTTCCAGGCTGAAATACAAATTTGCCCTTAGAAAGATCTGTTTAGTCCTCCCTAATGAGGTCACTCTCATGAAAGAATGAGTGCTTCAAGTATATAATAAGGAACTGGCTTTCCCTTTAGGACAGGTAAAGAATTTTAATTATAAATAATTTTTCCCCACCATCAGGACCTCTGTCACATGATCTTCCTAGAAGTGGGTTGTGGGCTTTATTTTTTACTTTACGTTTTTTCGCGTCATTTGTTAACAAAAAAAAGAAAGGCTGTACTTTAATGTGACACTCCATTCTAAAAGAGCTGCAGGTCTGTACAGTCACTGTGATTCCCTGCAAAGTGACCTCAAACACTGGATATATTATACCTCCTAAAACAGCAGCTGGTGTTAGAGACAACAGCTTGATATATGAAGAACCCGGAACAAACAGATTTGCCTCCTGATCCTCTTCATCTTCATTCATGTCTATCTCTTCCAGTGAGTCAACTTCTGGTCGTGCCTGGAAGATTAAAAAAAAAAAAAATTAAATGTCCATAAAAAAATCCCAAGTCCTCATTACCATTCATGATTCCAAGTGTCAAAAATACCAACCAAATATGAAAAGTTCCCCATTTCATTATTTTCACTCCATTTCATAAATATGAAGCCTAATGAATAAAAGCTTTTCTTCTACCGGACTGAAAGGCAACACTGGTTGGTAAAAATCACAGGGTGTGTAAATACGTATCTTTAATCTTCTTCAAAATTAATCTTGACACTTACAGCTGAACTAATATTCAAAAAAACTTTACTTTCACCCTGATTCTTCTTCAGTTTAACAATGTTTTATATTGGCACTTTAATATAAACAAAATATTTTTGTTAGACACTACTTTTCATGTCAGTTTTTGGAATTTGAAAAACTGCAACATATTTACATTTCTTTCAATTAAAACATATTCACTCACTTTCTGTAAAGTACTGCACCAGTAATACAATTGTAAAGTAACTGCACTAGTAATACAGAACTATATACTACTGTGAAAGATTTAGTCTTGCAGCAGAGTTTATATATTTCCCTTTTTCCATCCTGCAGTCTTCTATGTAAAACACATTTTTCATTTGTAAGGTTTATGCTGAACTCTTCTCTCTGATTTATATAAAGTATGTTTTTTAAAGTTTGGAACCTATCATATAATGAAGCAGTAAATAAAACCTTTACTATAAAGCCATAGGATTCACTATTCCATGAAGTACCAATGACTACTGAGTACTGCCTCATACAATGTAAAAAAGAGTCACCTAATGACTAATGCTCATCTAGGAGATGACCTAATGCTCATCTCCTTATACTCTTTCATTCTGTTAGGTTACTGAATCACCTAATCAGAAGTTTCAGAGTTTAATAGCCCTCTGCACACTTAAAAAGCCTTTTAGAAAGTACCTCAACTCTTTTCTGACTGCCTTTACTGACAAAAAAGTAAAATGTTATGCTGAAAATGTTCACAACAAAAACGGGAAAACTTTTCAGCTTAGCTCCAAAAATTGCACCTACTTTTCAAACTGACTTGTGTCTTGTGAACAAAAGTCCTATTCATGCATGACTGTGACTGCAATGGAAGAAACAGCAATCACAAGAGTTGCTTAGTGCCAAGACTCAAATGCAAGCACAAACGGAGGAGCATAAAATGCAAATCAGCTGCCCAAAAAAAAGCCACTAATTTAATAACAAAATAAGAAAAACTAACTTCTGACTGCTTAGCCTTAAGTTTCATTCCTGCTTTTCCCTGCTTATAAGACTTAGCTATTCCAGTCATACATGACATCATCTCATGTTACCAGCAGGAGCTTGTATTTCTTCAGGAGGCTCTCCTGAATTTCTGGCAGAGAAGGCACAAGGACTGGTTTCCCTTTCAAGAGGATAGAATCCATGTCAGATGGAAGTGTCAGATGTGCTTATTATCAAACATATAACAATGGTTACCTGTCCAGGAAGATGAAGAATTGTATGCTCTTCAGAGTCAAATGATGAGAGTGATTTATAGGCTGAAATGGCTACAAGGGCATCCTATAAAATTAACAGAAAGAGAAAGAAAATGACAAACACAGCAAATAGTATTGCTACCTACTGGAAACTCCACATGCAAAGAGTTTATCAAGTAACCACTGAATGCTGAAAAAGAGTTCAATAATATTTTCCCGAGGCACACTCTCAATTGCTTACTTTTGATATACACAATGCAAAGTAGCAAGACCAATTATCTAGTCTTGATAACATCCAGTCTGAGCATTCTACTTCAGATAGAAATATCTGAAAAAAAAGCTATGAGAATAATGTTGATAGCATATTGATGTTTTAGCTGTTGCTAAGAAGTGCTTACTCTAAATCAAAGACTTTTCAGCTTCCTGTGCCAGTGTGCAGGTGCACAAGATGCTCAGAGGGAGCAAGGCCAAGACAGATGACCTGAACTGACCAAACGGATATTCCATATGAGAGAACTTTATGCCTAGTATATAAACTCAGGGAAGTTGGCCAGAGAGTACCCATTACTGTTCAGGGATGGACTGGGCATCCCTCAGTGGGTGGTGAGCAATTGTATTGTGCAACACTTGGTTGTAATTGAGTTTTATTCCTCTTTGTCTTTTTTTATATCCTCTTTCTTTTATATCACCTTTTATATCCCCTTTCTATTATTATTGTTACTGTTATTTTGTTGTTATTATTACACAGCTACTTTATTTCACTTAGGAACCTGTTCTTGTCTCATTCCATGGGGTTTACCTTTTTCCAGTTCTCCCCATCCCACTGCAAGGAAGGGGAGTGAACAAGCGGCTGTATGGTACTTAGTTGTCATCTGGGATTAACCATGGGGCTGAAAAATTCACTGAAATAGGCTGACAAAAGTTTTAGTCTTAAATTTAAATACACTACTTCCACCAGCACCATGGTGATGATAGTGCAACATTCCCACATTACAATACTCCACAAGTGAATTGAGTTAGCTGTCATAGCAACACCTTTGTCAAGAATGCTTCACCATGTTAAGGCTGAAATTTTCCAAAAGTCAAACTAGTTTCACAGAATCACAGAATCCAATGCTGAGTTGGAAGGCACCCACAAGGATCATTGCATCCAACTCCTGGCCCTGTACAGAACATCCCCAAAAGTCACACCTTGTGCCTGAGAACATTATTCAAAGACTTGAACTGTGTCAGGCTCTGGTGGAAGAACCTTTTCCTAATATCCATCCTAAACCTCCCTTGACACTGCTTCAGGCCATTCCCTAAGGTCCTGTCACTGGTCACCAGAAAGTAGAGATTAGCGTCTGCCCCTCCTCTTCCCCTTGTGAAGAAGTTGCAGACTACAATGAGGTCTGTCCTTAGTCACCTCCAGGCTCAACAGATGAAGTGACCTCAGCCATTCCTCATACGGCTTCTCTTCAAGGCCCTTTATCATCTTTGTGGACATTCTTTGGGTGCTCTTTGATAATTTATTGTATTTCTTATATTGTGGTGCCCAAAACTGCCCCCAGCACTCGAGGTGAGGACATAGTAGTGCAGAGTTAGTTTGTAATGCTCCTTGGAAATGGCAGAAGTTAGAACCTTCAGTTACCACCTTTTACATGTAGTACATTGCTTCAGAAACAGTGTTAAGCAACAGGAACAAAACCCTATTAGAAAATGAGATTACTGACACTGTCTTGACAGAAAAGTACTTGCTGCTGATATCAGAAATTAATGTTTTCAATTATATCACTTACCTCGTTCTGTGTATTGTTCCAAAGGAAGCTGAGAACTTGAGCTTTGAATTTCTACAAAAGCAAAGGAAATATGTGTTTTTCTTGGACCAAATAAATAGCTGAAATAGAGACAGTTACCTGAAACAAATTACTGCCACATCAACATAGATTGAGCTAGGAAAGTGAAAGGAGTGCAGCTCTGAACTCCAGACATATTCACATGTCCTCACATTCTGTGAGAGGGAAACCATGGATTAACCTCGCCCTGGAATTTCCCATCTATCTCTCAGGGCTCACCAATGCAAGTGAAAACTGTGAAATTGTATGAAGCATGAATTTGATTAATCTGAACTGGGCAGTGGGCGCAATTTTATCAAGATCAAGCAGGCTTATGTAAAAGTTACATACATAGATTTACTAAAAGAAAGACTCATCTTAGTCCATAAGTACATACCTCAAATTCATTTGTATTCACTGTTAATGAGGGAACCAGGGAAAACAATTCATTCAGTGCTTTTAAAATGAGTGGTCTTGTATCACAACTCAGCTTTGGTGACAGAGCATTCCATGTAGAACGGATGCAAACAACCTGCAAGCAAAGAGGGAGGCACCATTACTAACAGCTATCCCAACTTCACTTAAATAACATTTCTTCCCAGTCCTTGTCTTTGCTCTTCCTTCTTGAGAACAGGAATTAATATATGATTCATAAAAAGTAAAAAAGCAAGCATGTTAAAAATTCACTTGTAGATCAACTGACATAACATAGTAATATTGCACAGTACTTCACCAGGGAAAGCAACTACCTGTTGGAATAAATAACACACTGTAAGCAATACACAGAGCTCTACATGTATCTTCATACCACATTAGTGGTCTACTTAACTTGGTCAAATTAGCTGAAAAGCAAACTGTCTCTGGGACAATAGAAAGCCACCAAGGAATCTCTTTTTGCTGGGAGCCCTCCAAAACAAAATGCCTTTAATCTTTAAAAACAATAAAAGCAACAAAATTTGCAGAACAAATGCAAAACACAAAAGTTCATGAATCCAGAAACTGTTGGAAACTGTCAAACTACAATAAATACTAAACATTAGTACCTAATACTGAACCCATTTATGCTGTAACTAGAACACAACAGGATACATAATTGGTCTTCTGGGATACATAATTTCCTTCCTGGAAACAACAAACATCTCACCAAGCTTCTTTTTACCTTCAAAGATCTGCATGACAGCTCAACAAGCAGTCAGAACAACATTTTGCATTTCAGGCACTAAAAAAGTCAGTAAGATGCTCAGTCAATGGTACAGTTCTAGCTGAAGAACTATGCATAAGTCATAAAAAGTAGTAGTCAAGTTTCTCAGCAATATTGGCTAGACAGCAATATTGATACTGAAAGTTCCTCCTTTTTCCTTGTGAGATGTTTTCAGTCACCCAGGCTTTCTCTTGGTAACAAGCTGTGTATTTTCCTGAAAACTTAAGTAATTTTCATGGACTGTTTCATCAAACCTTAATGTTGTTACCCGCGGAGAACTTAACATTACAGAATTTTGCCACTGTATCTAAAATTAATTCTGTAATTTATCTATTGTTACTACTTGTCTTTCAGATTTCAGGCTCCACTGCAACAAAAAGAGTATAAAATGGGAAAAAATACCACCAAATAAATAACAAAAAAAAAAAAAAAAATCAACAAATAGAACCAAAAACCCCAAGAAACTGTAATTCTGTTCACTCTACCCCACCCACTCCACAGAACCACAACACAAAGAAAAACCCCAAACCATGTATGCTTAGAACCAAAGTCTAGACAAAAATTTTAAAATAGCAATGGCAAAGCAAAGTATAATTTTCAGCCTTCCAAAGTGAAAAATTGCAAATCAAGACTTAAAAGTCTGAGCAAATACCATGAAAATGTCTTTCCAGCATGGAAAATTACAACAAAGCAACAGAAGACAAAGACATTGAGAAATACAAACTGATCTACACAATGAAATCAAATAAAGGTATGTTTATGAAGATATTCCATAAAGGCATTGAGAAAGGTAGTTATAGTATTATTCTGCTCAAAACAGACTGTTTTGTATCTCTGAATGCAGGTAATTGCCAAATTAAGCAATCACTACAGTAAGTCCAAAACACATTTCAGGGTGCAGTTTAAAAAACCAAAGATGCATTTCAAGTTGAACTCATTTCAGGAACAGCAAACCCATGAATGTGTTTCTATGGTAACAACCACTGATGGCTAGAAAGACCTCATCTGGTAACATTCCAAAGGAAAATGATACCTCTCTTTCCATTCTTTCAAAACAGACTGTTTTTAAGAATAAGAAAAAAGGTCTTCCAGTGTTCAGAAAGACAGACATGTCTATTAACACTGGAAGTTCCTCCTTAACTATCTAGAAATGTTAAATTTGTAATGAGTTAGTTGTCTGGAAACAACATGTATTAATATGTAGAGAAAAGAAGTTGTGCATTTGTGGGATTTGATACTGCAATTTAGGAAGACTAACAAATCATTAGCTAGCCAAGCATGTTTAATTTCATTCTTTTCCATAATAACACACATACTCTCCATACTCTTCATCTAAGAGGTGAAAAGAGACCTTAAAAATAGCCAGCATCCTATCAGAAGTTTCAGATTTAGCCTAAGACTGTACAATTACTTCTCAGATGGTATTTTCTAGACTTGCAACTTAACAGCTGTCCTACAGAAAACTCCTACCAAATGATGTACTGTAAAATGATGGAACAGGGGGATGGGAACAGTGGGAAACTGGTACTTTACCCCCATAAAAACCACAGTAAATAAAGAAAGGTTATAAAAGCAGTAATAACCTTGACATGGTGTCTTCCTGGAGGAACGGGCAACTGTGATAAATATCTTGTGATGAAATTTATCTGCTAGTTATGAATCCCCAAGGAAAAGTCCTGTGATTCCATAGACACTGTTCAGCTCCACAAAGCTGTCCTCTAAAAATGCAAAATACTCTAGAAAACTAGCAAGATAAGATAACTTTACAACACTGGTATGCCAATTACTGTCTGAAAAAAAAGCATATGTGCTATGCAGAAAATGTGTGTTTAGAGATCTAGACATGCTAGTGTCATACTTTGGTACAAGTTCTTAAGTCTTTTTTCATTTTTTGTTGTGTGGGGTTTTTTCATTCTGGTTTGTTCAAATTAACATATCATTGTCATCTGGAGATATCAACAATCACACAGTGCTTTTCATACAATACATTTTGATTTATGTTTATGTTTTCTTGTATTTTCAAAAAACTGATTTTAAAATAGCAAGCTTGCCATTCCACAAAACACTGAATGCTAGATGGGAAAAAACTAAAAGCTAAATTTTACGGATGCTGAGGAGAGACAAAGAACATCTGCTTCAAGTATCCTACGGCCCTAAAAGGGTGAGAAATCTTAGGAGAAAAATAGAGAACAACAACATTTCAATGGAAAGGGGATTTAAACACTATGTTAGAAATTTTATTCTTGAATGTTTCTTGGCTTGAATACTGTACTTAATACATGAAATCGATTAGATGCCAGGATATCTTCAAATGAAGTATACTAGCTTCTGATGAAATCACTGTGGGGAAAAAAAATTACATGCTGAAAAAGAGGAAATGTGATCTGGCAAGAACTGTGTGATTTTTTTCCATTTTTGATGTGCAAGTCATTGTGCATTATTCATTAATGACCTTATATTACACCTGCCAAAAAAAAGAGGGGGTAGGAAGCAGCTAGCCCTTCTTGCAAGTCCTGCAAAAGCTGTTATACTCTTAACACTATTCATGTAGGATGCCCTTTGAATGGTCACTGTCTTTACACAAAATAATTACTGCAGTCAGCAGAATGGATAACTATTCTTACACAAGAGTCAACCAAAAAAGAAATCAATGTTATAGCACATTTTGTTATCACATTACTTTAACAAAGGAACCTTTCTGAGACTCTCAGAACTCAACCCTGGCAAAGCCACATGGTGTATAGGGTTCCATCATCAACCGAATCAACACTATACATATGAAAACATAATTTATTATTCTGGTTCAGAAGCTGAGAAGCTGAGTGAAAGTTTGGTGCTGTCTAAAATCCTACATCTAAGCAGCTGCGAGTGGAAAAGCTTGGAGACTATATCTCTTTCCCTTAAGTCAGTCGCAGAGAGAGAAAACACCAAAACAAAACCAATGTCTACGATTACGTCCTTTCTGCATTGCGCACTACAGTCTAAACAATAAATAAGAGACAGATTAAATTACTTAACCCAAATGGTTACCCAGCTTGCCAAACCACAAGAGAATTCCCTGTTAAAATTTCAGAATAGCTAGGTGGTAGATTAGGTCTCCCAGAACATTACACTGTAGTTGGGGAAATAAGGCGAATCGAATTTGGACAGGAAAAATTGGTAACATCCACTAAGTCTATCCATCCCTCCTTCCTTTCTTTCTTCCATCTTGAGCAGTCTTAGTCTTCCAGTCTTCAACAGTGGTACAGTATACATCTGTTCTCAAATGAGGCTATTATAGTAGGATGTGAAATTTATCATATATCTAACCCTACCTCTTTGTAAGACAAAGTCTAAATATAATCCAGCCTGGGAAAATACATTCAATACCAAGGCCAGCATTCAAAGAATCTATGTGACCTTAAGAAGTGCCAAACTTCACACCAAAGGCAAACAAAAAACTACCCTAAATAAATTGTTTCTTAGCAGCCATTGTATGACGGGTTTTAATTATACTGAATACAAATATCTATGGATGATTCGCTATATTGTTCTTTAACTGCTCAGTGATTTCAAATAATGTGGCAATAGCTGGCGTTACTGCAGTAAACACTGCAGTGGAAGTGTAGCAGCGGACAAACATAAAATTGCTGTTTGGCAGAGAATGGGTAATCAAATATTCCTGCAGGATATAATTAGTTCACTACTCTGATGGCCTGTATAGTACAGTTTGTCAGTAGCAAATTCACAGCATGTCTGTGCCTGCATCACAATACCAGGATATCACCGTCTGTGATGTGGAAACAAAGAGCCTTGTCTCCTAGCTTAGAGATATTGTAGCATCACTATTTCGGTTCAAAGGGACCTCAGGATATTTCCAGCCCAGCCTCCTGCTCAAAGCAGGGTTACAATGAGATCAGATCCAGTTGCTTAGGGTTGTGTCCAAAAGGAATGGGAAAATCTCCAGGGAAGGACACAGCACAATCTCTCTGGGCAGCTTGTCCCAAAGCTTATTTGCCCTCTTCATCAGTAAGCAATGAACACATTATGGTAAATCTCCCAGCTGCTAGTGATTTTACTGTCTATCTGGTACAATCTATGAACAAGACACAGCAGGACAGACCAGTAAGAAGATACAAAAATTACATTATTTAATTGTCTTTCAGCCAATCAAAATTATGTACCAAACAGACTTCCTTTTCAAATCTCAAGGAAAGATGCACAGAATGATGTCTTTGCAGTAAACTACAAAGCTGATTTAAAATTTCAGCTCATGCACTGAAGGGCTGATCTGCTGTTGTAGGAAGTCATGGTACAATTTCCCAGGAACTATTAACTTATGTTGGAAGAGAGGAATTAAATTTGTCAGAAGAAAAAGAAATTCTGCAGCAACTCAATGCACTCTTAAAAAAAGAACCAACCGGGAAAAATGTTCATGGACCATAAGGAAAACTCAAAACACATGGACAAGCCAATTTAATCTTACCTCAGCCTCACAAAGCGCCCGTAGACCCTGTAATACTATGGCAGCGGGTGAAGCTTGATCAGGTTTTGTGCATTCATTTAATACCTGGGAAATTGCAGCCAACATGTCTGCTCCATGCTGGTATGGTCTAAAGTAAAAAAAAAAAAAAAAATAGAAGGCAATATTCACACATACATACACGTAATAATTTATACACAAAAATTTATTAATTGCTGGTTTTATTTAAGCAACAACTAAAACTGCCTAGAACTGGGAGTTCACACACACAAAAAAACCATACAAGGAGGATATGACAGAGTGCTCTAAAGGCTGAGTGACATCGGGAATTAAATCAGCAGCCATCAAGTTCCAAATAAAAGATCATTGAGTGGTTAAGTTGTAGAAGGTTTTGTCTAAGTAGGTTGTGTTCAGTAAAAGATTACATCATTCAAGAAGGGACAGAGAATGAAAGTCCAAATGCATTATTTTATGATTCTTTGTTGCAGTCTCCTGCAAGTAGTCCCTACTGTGTATTGGTGGAGATTCTGGCACCAAATATTTTCTGTCCTTTTTACATCAGATAGCTATGTTTTCCCTTTTCTTTTTTTTTTTTTTTTTTTTCTGCTGCAATGCCAATTGTCTCTCCCTCGGTGACTGTATGGGCTGCTTTAGCTTTCCAGTCTTTTAACTATCCATTCAGTTTTATTGGGTTGTGGGTGGCAAGGTGCTCAACAGTTCCTCATACTACCTCTGTAAGAGATTCTGGTAAATGGTATCAGGTAGGTGATTTATATGCATGGTAAACTGTGACTTATCTATTTGTTCACACTTTCTTCAAAATAATTTCTAAATGCATAAAAAATGTGCATACACGTGAACTCCAGCTATACCACTTAACTCGCAAAAAGAATTCTATGGGTGCATTGAGATTTCTCTCTTTTCACTTTAAAAAAAGAAATTTCTCTCTTTTCACTTTAAAAAAACTTATTGAAAAACATTGTCTGGCATAATGGAAGAAGGTTGAACAGGTAAAAGAAAAGGTATTTTCTTTAGGAACTTGTTTTTAGTTGATACTTAAAAGTGATTTGAATCTGCTCAGCTGTTAGTAGCTGACTTTCAAGAAAGAAAGCAAAAACTGGAACTCAAGATAGGTGACAAACAGAAAAGATGATATGGTGCACATAAAACCAGGTAGTAAATACTAATGCATTTAAAAATACTCTTTACAGGAACTCTAAATTATTATCAAGTACTGATATTCATGGATTGTTAGAGCTGGAAAGGTTCAATATATTATCCAGTTAGACCTGCACAACAGTGCTCTGTGGTACTATACCCGAATAAAGACCAAAAATGTACATGAGACAAAATACAGTTTTCAGAAAAAAAATTCTATCTTTCTTTGAATAGATCAAAAGAGAGACAATTAGTTCTTTCTTCTATTTGTCATCTATCCCTTTTTCTAATCTGGAAGTGTTATGCCTGAAGTCTCTATCTAGGACCAGTATAAGATGCATCTTCTGTTCCAGGATAAAGATCACTTAATTTTAACAGTATTTTATGTGTGTTCTATTAGTCATAATACAAAACCCCAAACTTAGTAGCTGCTCAGATCAGCAATGCCTGAGTCAGTGCCTCAACTTGAGAAATATTACTCACAATTAATGTAACAGAGTAAGAAAAATAATGATGCAGCTTTTCTGAAAACAACTCTTTTCCCTTACAAAGATATAAGATAGGTAATACTTGCACTTACCTCAGCCTACATATATCTCTTATACAAGCAGCTTTAGCAATCAGCTTTTCCCATTGAGCATCTTTGTCAACAGACACAGAGGACATATCAGACATTGCCAAGAACTTCTGCAGTTCTGGATAAATTCGATCCTAGAAAAGATTTCATTTCAAATGATCATCACACCTTTAAAAGCACGACCGGATTTTCAATTGGTAGCACTTCTAAAGGACTTCTGCATACCACTTTCATTTTTATTATTGCATACCATATTTTGATTTTTTTCACTATTCATCTCTAATGCTTCATTGAGATCGAACTGGCTTTTGTAGACCAAGTCTCTATTGCATCTTTAAAAAAATCAGAAGCAAATTATTGTGCTGATTTTGTCTGAGATAGAGTTAATTCTCTTTGCAATGGCTGGTATAGGGCTGTGTTTTGGATTTGTGCTGAACACAGCGGTGATAATACAGAGATGTTTTTGCTGTTGTTGAGCAGGGCTTACACACAGCCAAGGCCTTTTCTGCTTTTCATGCTGAGAAAGAAGTTGGATGCTAGCGAGGCTGGGAGGAGACACAGACAGAATGGGTGACCCAAACTGATCCAAAGGGATATTCCAGACCATATGACATCATGCTCAGGATATAAAGTGGAGAGAAGAAGGAGGAAGGGGGAGATATTTGGATTGATGACATTTGTCTTCCCTAGCCACCACTACACATGATCTCTCTCCTGGAGATGGCTGAACACCTGTCTCCCCATGCAAAGTGAATTCCTTGTTTTGTTTTGCTTGTTTGCACAGCTTTTGTTTTCCCTATTAAACTGTCTATCTCAACGAACAGTTTTCTTTCTTTCACGCTTCTGATATTTCTCCCCAGTCTTACTGGTGGGTAGGGGTGTGAGTGAGTGGCTGTGTGGTACTCAGTTGCTGGCTGGGGTTAAACCACAATACTAAGACCTTATTCTTACTGCATATAATGAAAAGCAGAAAGTCATCCTTCAAACAATTTTTTTTTTCTAATCGCAGTTTGAGATGTCATGAAATGAAAATAAAGTTTCATGAAAGACATACTATTTAAATATTCTACTAGAGGATCACTGCAGACACCATTAACACCATTTACTTCATAGTGCTGATAGCAACATACTAGTAGAAGCAATGTTCCACAATTATTTTCTTCCTTGGTTAATGGTAATAAAGTTTTTCAACTGAACTTATTATAGTGACACTACAAGAAGTTTCTAACCTGTCTTTCCCATAATGATGTCATCAGCCGTGAGGCAATTGCTCTGAGCTTAGCTGTGCTCCCCAGCATGTATATGGCACGTAGAATCTGAGCTACACAAATCTGAAAGAAATTTTTAACCAAGTGTTTTTGTTATTTATATGTCCAAGAACAAAGAGTAATGTACAAATCATTATTTTACAGTCAAGTACAATCAGGAAAAAACATCTAAATGCAATATCAGAAATAAACTGAAAGCCATTTTCCAAAAAACTTTAGCAAATAACAAGTCCAAGAGCATACTCTCATGACATATATAATGATCATATGGTGTAGACAGTAAAGTGTAATGTATGTTTAACTTTAAAACAAATATCATATCCCATCCAAAATACTACAAAGTCATACAAAAGCTTAAAAATCAGTTAAGCAAGATATACACTGCTCAGTCTAAATAGTTTTTATAAATTAATGACATTTTATTGATACAGTTTTCATTTTACTAAAAATCTTTCATTCTGACCTTATGTACACCAAGTGTAGGCAAAGTATACAATATCTCCCTGTAAAGTGCAGGCTCCAAAGGTCTTCCCAATTTAAATATCAGAACAGGGATCAGATTTGGGACCTAAAATAGAACAAATACAGGAAATAAATTGAAATTTGCCAAATTTGCCAACATGACACCTTAGAAAAGACAATGAACTTGTCCCTATATATTAGAAAATCACAACTTTTATGTATTTTTTTCTGCCTGCATATATGAGAAACCTGTCACATAATACAATATAATTTATTGTATTCTTACTATATGGTACAAAACTTCCAGAGAGCTGCTGCTGAAGTTACAATAAAGGAGACTCACATATCTCCATTCCCTTTTAAATCAGATTTTCTGTATTTTCACACAAGCAGGTGCTATAGTTGTTTTCTTGTGCATCTTCTTATCACTGTGTGATTAAACTTAATCTTAAATTAAATCTACTCATGATGCCATTTTTTATTACTACTTAAAACACAAACATGCAGAAATACACAAATATATATGCTATTTATATATTTTATATATATATATATATAAAAATATATATATATGAGTGGTTTATACAGATACTGGTTAAAAAGCAATGGAAAATTCTGCTACATTTGTTTCAACATGCATTTTTACATGAGCAGATGATAACATTTTTCACTGTAAAAAGATATGTCTCAATCCACAGGAAGAATAATAATTAATAATTCAACTGCTCCGGGATTTTGCATACTTGGCTCTATTCTGGTTCCAAGTCAGAGACCAAAAAAATAATGTTTGTTCTACAAGTCATCATTATCTTTACAGTTCAGCAATGGTGAACTGGTGCTTCCACAGACTTAAACTATGTTCTGGAATCTGCATTTACCACCTAATGATTAAACTATAATGCATTACTTTTTTCCATTTTCCAAATAGGATTTGATATCCTTAAATAGAATAAATCCCTTTATAAACAAACAAACAAACAAAACCAAAACCAAACAAAAAAAAACCCCAACAAAACAAAAAAACCCAACCAAACGGATTTTTGTGGAATTGACTAGTCTTCCTCTTTTTCTATTTCTCAAAATTGTTGTCTACCTTCTATAGAATCAATCATCACCAGCCTAGAAAAAGGACTGGCTTTAAAAAAATATTTCAAAGCACAATCAATTAAATGAGGCTGAGAATTTAGGGTGGTATTCATTTGAACAGATTTTCACACCCAAACTGAATGCATCTTCCCACTGGCAACCTCCTTTCCTTTCCTTTCAAACTTTTGGATTTAAGAAAAGTTGAGCAGTTTTGCAGCTTCTGTTGTGTCCTGATTTTGGCTAGGCTAGAACTAAATTTCTTCACAGTACCTTGTCAGCAATGATTTGTCAACAAAATAGTGTTGAAAACACTGATGGCGTTATATTCTTTAAAACAGAAAAGGGCATGAGGGAAGTAAGTTATACCACTTCTCCAGCACATGGCAGAATTGATTATTGTAAATTCTGGTCCCAGGTAAAATTCAGCAATAAGATTAAATGTTAATGTCTGCATTAATATTGAAACACAGAGAAGTGAAACCTGCACTCAAAATATGATATTTAATTTGCTACCCAACCTTTTCTTCGCACTCTCTAACTGTAATGATTTGCTTAAGCTAGTCTCTGCTGTTTTATTTCCCTGCTTTATTCATGCTAAAGAGACAACAGCACTGCCTGAGAGAAAATTATGTCTATAAGTATACAGGAAGAAAACTAAATAGTTCCTGATTAAAGAGAGCTCAAAATAAGACTTAAGTGCCAAAGGCTCACCATTCTTCCAGCAAGAACCTGTTTTGGTTAAATCAAGCCTTAGGGTAATGGGAAGGTTGCACAGAAATCAAATAATACAGGTAGACAAAAAGTTTCCTTGAATATAGGAGACCTGATAGAGGAAAGCAGTTTTATTTCTGGGCATCTGTTGTACCTTGAGTGTCAAGAAAAAAACCTATCACGTGATTTACTGTTACCTAAATCTTTGAATGATACAAGGTAAACTTCAGGGTGATAAGTAAGCAGTGGGCATTGGCTATCTTTGGGGTAGAGGTAAACATTAAACCTGCATCATCACCATGTTAAGTTTCAAAATTCTCAGGGAGGTCACACATGCTCCTCCACCGATTCACTGATACATAAGCTTTTCATACAACTGTTAACATGTTTAATAGGAATAAATGTCTTCTAATAAAATTATCCAAAAAGTTTCATATGCAGCAGACTAACTGGAAGGCTCTCAACTCAGAGTATAAGAGGATTTTGTCAATTCTTTAAATCATACCCTAAAATGCTGTGCTGGGCAAATAGGCTATATAAGACAGCAGTAAAGATGACATTACAATGATCAACATCCTTACCTAAGTTGCTTATTTCCCGTCTCTTGCCATGTTACTCCTTCTTGGCAGAGGCAGGTTCTTGGGCAACTCAGTTTCATCTTAAGCTAGTTCTCTAGTCAATAGACTACTTCCTAAATTTTTTTCAGTTGTAGCTACACTGGACTACACATCAGCAGTGAAACCAAATGATATTAAAGAAATGACATTCATAATCCTTAGTTATAATAGCATTCAGACCCTCTAAAGTCATTCTGCTTAAGCCCAGCCTTAAGCAGCTGGCTGGGAAATCTCATTTCAGGTCTACATTAATTACCTTGCTGTGAAGTTTACTCTGCAGTAAACATATATTAAATCAAAGTTCTACAATTGCTTTTACACTACCACCTAGTAAACAGATAGTAAGTTGGATTTACAAAATTCTCAGGAAATGTTACACATGTGCTACTGTAAAGACAGTCAGAAACCTCTTGAAAAGTATTATCCTTTACAGTCTGTTTGTTTTGTCCTGTATATTTCAATAGCAAGATCAGGAAAACACCAAAATGTTCTGGTACAGCAAAGCTGCTCCTCTCTCCATCTCCCTCATATAATGGACAAAACAATGCAGAGATTAATTTCAATATTAAATTTATGCTACATCTTCATCAAAGGCATCAAGGTCCATAAAGTTGATATAATAATTCACTAGCTCCCAGTAGGCAGGAACCAGCTTCAGAACGGGAGCCATGCTGCCTTTCAACACTGGTACCAGAGGATGCAAAAGTTAGGTCAAAACTGCCATTAGGAATCTGAAGATGGGTTTTGACATCACTTTTTTTGGTTTTAAAACTGATTTGCATCACAAAAATGATGCTGATATTTCTCAACAATTTTCCCTTTTAAAATAAAACTAAACATGTGAGACAAAAGGATATTATATAATAAATACACCTTAGAAGCATTCTCTGCCGTTTGGTGGCTTGACTTCTCTTTCCTGAGCTACAGGACAACTGCTCTTTTTCAAAAAGCACAAGCTAAGGGAGAATAGCAGGTTCCATTTCTGGGCTGAATTTGGTCAGATAACCATCAACCTAGCTGTCCAGTAGGCAAGATGGGGAAATGAGAAGATTTCTGAAAGTGTACTGTATTTTGGCATTTCTTGCTTCAATGAACAAGACAAAACTACAGGGCAATTCAGACAAATGAAGAAACAAGTTTTTCAGATAACTGCATAAATGTAGCTAAGTTTTTTTTATAAATCTATAAAATAAATTTATCTCAAAAATGAGAAGCACTTTTTAGAAAACACAAGCTAGGTTTTCAAAGTTTCATGTACTCTAGCAGGATCCTAATCAATAAGTTACAATCATGAAGAGTCTGCCCACAAGCTCAGACTATGACATGATTCTTTCCCTACTGCTACTTGCTAAAGTTTGCATAATGAATCTAACAAAAAAAAAAGCATGAGGCACCACCTGAACAAGACCAATTTTGTTTAATATATCCTTAAACATGTTTTCTACATGAATAAAAATGTATTTTACATTTTTGCATATTAATGCACTCCCAAACCCCAAAGAACAGAAAATAATGCATCTTCAGATGAACTTCCCAGAAGGTGCCATTTACCACTAAAATAGTTCATTTGAGCAGTTGAAAGACCATAAAGAATGCATGTCCTCTATAGACTCATAATCCTCAAATAACAGTAATAATTCTTGTGCTATATCCACCAGTGACCTCAGTCAGATGATTTAATTTCTTCTCCTTGCAGCACAGCAAGGGTTTCATAGACTGTAATAACAATTTCTGCACAAGACAATTCATCCAATTAGAAAGACCAATTAAGTCCTTCATGTGTCTCTGCAGCCTGTGCAGAGAATTTTACTTCAGAACGCCTAACAGCCCACGTACTACTCCTCATTCCTCAGCCTTTAGAAAATTCTTCTGGGCTTTCTTCTATAGTGAAAGTCCAGAACTACTACTCCAAAATGTTTCCGCTAAAACCATTACCTTGCATCATGAAAAGGCTTTTACTCAGTGGGGAAAGAAGAGATACATGTAGAGAAACATTCTGTAGCCTCCATTCATGGAGAGGATAATGGAAAAAAAGAACTGAAACAAAAATAAAGCAGAACCAGAACAATGTCTGCAAGAGTAATTATGGTATAATAATTAAACCCAGTGGTGTATTTTAACTGCTCCATCAGTTTAGATAATAGACTCCTTATAAAAACAACAATTTGGTGTGAAAATGGGAGCTACTGTTGTGAACTCTGAAAAATTGGAATAAACATGAAAGCAATCTCTCTTTCTGACTCTGTTTTGTTTTGAAACACAATTCTTCAACTGGATTTTGCAAGGGAATCACCTGTGGCTTTTCAATTCAATATCCACAGCCACAACAATTGTGTCCCTTTGTGAACAACAAAGTAATGGAATTTCACTAGCAGCAGAACTCTGTGACTGTCTAGATCACTAAAAAAACAAACAACCAACAACAAAAAACCCCATCACACAATTCTTTTTATGCTATGACTTTCACCATGACATCTCAGCATTTTTATATACTCTGCTGGAGTACAGGTGATTCAGTGGCTCCAAAGTAGACACTTCTTAATTTTACCCTTTATTTGTTTAACTTCTGCAACATTAAGTGCTGAAGTAGTAGCTAGTAAATGTCTAGCCCACGTTTACTTTGATTTGGACATGATTCAAAGTATTCAGAATATACCTGTTACAAATATCTGGCTTTAAACTGAGTGTTGAAGTGCCCCTAACACCAAAGGAACAGATTCAAGTTAATATAGATGTGACCGTCTAAAAATAAGATTGGGCTTAACAACCACTTTTTGTTTTCTTCTTTCCATTCCTGTCCTCTGACTTCTTCAGAACAGCCTTCTAACTACTATGCTGCACACCACCTCCCACAGCATCCTTCAGAAAGTACCCTTAGGAAGGAACTGAAGATGCAAAATGTCTAATAAGTTTGTTATGATGAGTTTTTCACTTTCTTGACTTACATTCCAACCACTTACTTCCACCATATTTTATAAAGCACCATTTATTTCTGTGGAACTGAATAAAACACAGAACCAAATATAGCAATTTCTGAAGAATAACTTTGCCATCAGTATGTTAATGTTAGTTGCCATCACACCGCTGACTGAGTTTATTAAAGCAATCAGTTATATGCTCCATGCAGCGCTCTCTCTAGCTGTACTGTTATTGCAAGAGAAAGATGAGATATGTCTACAGTAATTCTTCTGCCTTAGAGAGAGCAATGAACCCACAAGAAACAATGTGATAATCTTTCAGTGCAGTGCTACACTGTAATAATCTCTATGGAGCCATTAAGCAGACTCAGAACTAAAATAACTTGTCAGAGGCAAGACAGATGCCAGGTGATGCCAAGTTCAAATGAGCCAGACAGCAAGTTCAAGTTTCAAAGCATTAAAATCTTTTGGAGTAAAACACATCATTTAAAAGCTAGAAATGCATTAAATATTGCTAACTGGAGAATATGGTGTCCTTGATTGCACTTAACTGAGGACTAGGAACAGAAACATCACCCCAAAGAAGCACACTACTTTTCCCATACCAAATTTTCAAATACTATTCAGCAGAACATCTGCTATATTACCAGTTATACTGATTGCTTTATGTGATACTACTACAAAGATACGCAAGTACATTACATATTTTGCAGAAAAGTAAGTAATTTTAAAAACTAAAAGCTCTCCATCTACATGCCTTATCAGCTGACAAAATGTGAGCCAGTAAGAAAGTATCAACAAATCAGGTTGAGTTCTGCATTTTTGCTATAGTTTCTCATTCCCAAGGACTTCTGCTGATTGCTAGGGAAACAAAACATATTATGAAGTCTGAACTTCATCTTCTCATTGCCTTTGGGCACAAGCCATACTTCCCAGTGCCAGGGAGGACTTTTTCATGAAGGTCCTTAATTCTAAGGAAGGTTTCTTAATTCTAAGGTAGTCTGACCACAATAGTTAGCTCAACAGAATTTGTCCATTAATCTTACTTGCTGTATTAGTGAACAAAACCTTTGGCTTAAAATAAGAATAAACAATGCAGAAAACCCCACGCACATAATGCTAAACATTAATAGCTTCAGGTTAAATCACTCTCCCTGTATCTGTTTAAAGCTTCTGTAATTCTGCTGACTAGTTCTTTGCTTTGTCTCTAAACCTGTTCATTTAAAGTCAATGGAGCTATTTTAGATCAATCCAATGAAATTCACAACAGTCATTCCCTACAGTCAGGCTTCAGGCCATTCTGCTCAGGTCCCATATTACTTCAGTGGTATTTTTTCAGCAAGTTATTGGTTTTCTTGTATGACTGTTAAACTGCATTTTGAGCAACTATATAAAATAGTTAATAAACAAAGCATTATTCCTCCCTTTCCTGTAATATGCCACTGATTCATCATCCCACTCAAAGACCCAATGCAACAAAACAAGTTAGAGATAGTCCACAAGAACCGAAAGCCACTGCCAGAGCATCTGGAGATAATTTATACACATCTAGCTAGGCACAAGAAGAAACGTGTCTTACTGGCAGCAGCTTGGATCAGAAGACAAAGAAAGGTTCCCACAACAGGGCAGATGTACATCTTACCTACCTTTTTCCTAGAGAATAATTAATTTACAAGGACTGGGACCTGGATCCCTGGTTAAAACTATTTAGTGGACATGTCAAACTATTTGTAGTTGAGTTGAGGTGTACCACTTCTAATAATTTTGAAACCTTACAGAAACATTTTCAAGAAAAAACTAAGTTAAAGAAGAGATACCCAGGTGGTTCTACATCAGTTCAGCTTTGCTTTTACATAGAAGTGCAACTCATTTTGCTTACTCCTGACTTTTGAGCACAGTTAGGTTTTTTCTAAGTGAGAAACTGAAGTTTTAATAACTACTTTGAAAAAAATAAAGTAGGCCAACAAAGCATCTATAAGTTTCCTTGAGCTTAGTGTCAGTGTCTTCCCTCAAAAACCTGTCTCAGTTACATAAGGAAATGTATCTGGAAGACTCATTTCTGAGTCCTGGCTTAGGATCACACTGTCATAGTCAGATCACACTTTTCATTACCTCTAAATTTTACATTCTTTCCCTTTTCATTGATTAGCTCTGCACCCTTCCTCTCAACAAGAGGTCTAAATGTCTTGTAGAAGGTAAAAAGTGTTATTTTCTGGCAAAATCATTCTACTTCTAACCTGTCTGCTCCTTAAAGGATTTTGTTTTTCCTGGAGATAAAATTTTTATGCTACCAGATTTCCAACATGTACTTAAATAATACAGTCAAAATTGTAACTTTTTAAAATTTTTGTGCTGTAGAACATGCAAACCCTTTGAAGAAAGCAATTTTTAAAATCCTAAAGAAAATCAAGCCTGTCTTTATGGCATAAATTAAAGATGAATCAACACTTCTCTCTTGCCTATTTTACAGATAAGGTATGGTTGTTTCTGTACAATGCCCTTTGCATTACATTACTGTTTCCATATAACCCCCTTCATCTTTCCAGATTATGGAGGTAAATTTAAGCATCCTGTATAATTCTAGCTTGAATTCAGTACTGAAGCAGACAAAGACTACGCACATATTTCAAAAAAGCAAGAATAAAGGTGTCACAAGGAACTTAGCAGTCTTCCAGTAACCATAAAAGAACATAGAGAATAATTCATAAGGTCACCAGAAGTTAGAAATTATTGGTAGCCCCTTTTCAGCTTCCTTGTGTTGTATTTTCATGCTTCCTGGATAATATCAACAAATAAGCCAGCCTCCTTCCTAAGTCTAAACAACCACAAAATACTCCAAAAGAGAGACATAATACATATTATGCTCTAAGTGACACACAAAGGAGAGCAAGGCGTGCGCACATCTCTGCAGGATGAGGGGCAGTCTCCATCAGAAACTGCAGCGTTGAGATGCCAACAGCTGGTGAGACTGGGATCCAGAGGGCATGTTCTCAACACACTGGCCATCTATGCACTGTTGCTGGAGAGATCGATACTGTACCTACTGGGGATGCAGCCTTGCCACTTGCTGGACCTAGCATCATGAAGCTATGGCAGACTTGCTCCTCTCAGTCTGCAAAATCCAACCCAACTCCTGAAAAAAATCCCAAACCAGTAAAAATAAATCTTTACCTGAGAACAATCAGCCTTGGCTATTTCTGTTGTAGCCTGGAGTACACCGTGAAGACTGTCTCCATTTTCTTGGATCAATAGATAAGCCAACAAAAGAAAAACATGGGCAGGTATTTGATTGCTAAAAGGTAGTAGTGACTTCACTGAAGATAGCCACTTAGTAACTGCAGACTTCTCTTTCATGAGCTCCATGATCTTCCAGGTTGTATACAATGAACTGTAAGAGCTGGTTATGGGGCACAGGAGTTTGCAGGGCACCTGAGAACAAGTGAAACAAATCAATGTCTCAAACAAATAAGATACCATGAAAAAACAATCATAACATCCAAAACATTTATTATGGTCCCAATGCAATAAATATAAATAATACACTGTGATACATTTTTTCAAAATCTTTTCTAGGAATTCTTTCATTATAGATGTTTTGATGGGTTAATAACTCCCTGTTCAGAAGTCCCCATTTTATCTGACATCCATCACTCCTGTTCTTGATGAGATGTTCTGTTCACTGATGTTCTGCAGTGCTACTTGCCCACTAAAATGGGCATTGTCATTCTCGAGTATGTTAAAAACTTACATTTCTAACAATGACAGGATAATCCCAGAATTTTAACTATCATCTATATTATTTTTAAAAACTGTCTTAACTCTTAATAGTACTTAATACCACAGGTTTAAGTTAACCTGACTCTACATTTTTTGTTTAAGAAGTGCTTTGCTTCTCAGAACAAAACACTCTACAGTCGTGTCACTGAAAACAGGGAAGTAAACTCTCAATCCAATTAGTTAGGTTAGAAAGCTGATATTACTTTAATGTCAGCTTATTCCTGGAGGCATAGGGAATTCTCCTCAAAGCATTCATGCTCAGTAACCTAACAGACTGGGTTATATTTCTGAAACAAATACATATACATTCCATATTTGAATACATCTATATGTTAACTATTTCCATGGACTTGTTTGGACATGGTTCCTGATCTTCTGGTGAATCTTCTCTCCTTGAGAACACGTCAAATATGTCATCAAGTCATTATGTATTTCTCTCATCATTCTTTGGTCTGATGCACGACCCTTGTTCTCAAAGCTAATATATCAACTAGTAAATATTAATCACTAACACAAATAAAGAAGGAAGTATTAGCGGAACATGACTTATTAATCACACTCATAGGAAGTTAAGACAAGGCCACACTAACTTCTGGCATTTGTACTAAGCAGTGTAGGGTACAAAACCAGGCATTAACCAGGAATATAAGGATAATATACTATTGTGCTGAAGTCAAAAGAATTTTCCAACATTTTCCCCCACTCCTCCATAGATTTCTTCTAACAGAAATATAGCCTTTTCAGTAACAGTTGCAGTCATGGTAGATACCCTTTAGCAGCAGGAAAGTTGTAAAATGCAAAGGAGGAATTATTTTAAGTTGAATCTTTATATAAG
The DNA here is from genome assembly GCF_012460135.2 of Molothrus ater. Lineage (NCBI taxonomy): Eukaryota > Metazoa > Chordata > Aves > Passeriformes > Icteridae > Molothrus > Molothrus ater. The sequence goes on along the minus strand of NC_050511.2, from coordinate 33,968,352 downwards.
GGTATATATATTTTAAAGCTCCTGTAAAATAAAAGTTCAAAATTTTTCATTAAACAGGAAAGCTTAATACAAGACATGACATCTCTTTCCCACTAATTATTTGCTTCCTTAGAAAAATATCTTTACATTATCAAGAAAGTAGTTAGCAGGCAGTAATCAGGTGAAGAACATTTACATAAAGATGAGGTGAAGAAAGTATTGGAGAAGAGATTCCCCAAATGAACATTGAAAGCAGAATTCAGCATACAAAAGGCATGTATCCACTCAGCTTTAAATAACCAGGGGGGAAAAAAAAGACTCTGAGTGGTAAAAGCTGTTCTAATTAAAACTGCAGAGTTTCATTTTAATTGCACTGTTTGATTCAATGTAAATTTATTTTGGCTAATAGGAAAGTAGAATGTAGATAAATGGAAGGGAGAATGCCCTTGTATTTTAGATTACTTTTTAAAAATTACATTAAAATTAGCTTATTCCATTACTTACACATTACAACTATTGTATGTGAAAAATCAGCAGTCTTAAGTGCTATCTCCTCTGGCTGGAAAGATCACTTGGAGACAAAAATGTCTTCTGGGTACAGCTGTGATACTTCCATTTATTTAAAAAGGTATTTAAACTTTATCCAAGGACATATGGAGGTCTAGTAAGAGTTCCGGGATCCATAACATGCACTGTTTAGTTGCCTGCTTGTAGAAGATAATAGGTCCTGAAATCAAAAGCAGAACCCTATGAAAGGTTTTCTGCTGCTTGGAGTTCTCTTTGAGAGGGTGTTGCTTGTTTGTGGGATTTTTTTGTGTTCATGCTAGTGATGTTCTCTTTTTTTTTTTTTTTTTATATTTTTTTAAGTGCCTGAGAAAAACTGCTAAAACTGGTAGAGCCTGAAATATTATATTGATATTTGCCACTCCACATTACATTCCCAAAAGGTTTTGCTATGTAATTGTACTCACTCCCTTCTCCCTTTATTGGGAGGTTATGATCACAATTTTATTTTATTGCTGCACTCTAGTCAAGTGAGTTAAGCACAAAATTTCAGTCTATCAATACAAATATATATATGTAGGGGGTTCTGTGTGTATATACATACACACACATATATACATAAATAAAATCCCTCAATGGCAAAGCATACATGAAGGCCTAGCCCCATCCTAACTTTCAAAATCATGTCATAAAAGGTAGAAATATTCCTCACTACCATCAATGCAGAAGGAAAAAAAAAGCCATTAAAAGGACATTTAAATTCTGAGTGCTGTTAAAAGCAAAAAAAGAAGCACAACCCCAATGGAAAGGTGGCCAAATACCCACTGGGGACAAGATCCTTCCTAGGATTTTCATGGTGGCACACATGAAGGTCAGGATTCAGCTGGAACTGGAATAAATCAGAGATATCAAAAAGAAGAAATGCCTGATCAGATAAAAAAGCAGTTAAGGAGAATGGGCCAATTACTAGACAGGACAGGAAAGAAGTTACTGATAATGCTGGTTCTCAATACCTCCTCTCCCGATCAATGCGCTTTTCTGAGGTTGGCAGCCTGTCCCAAGTGGGGCCCCTAAGGATCAGTACCAGGCTCCAAGTTGTAACATCTCCATGAATGATCTGGATGGTGGGAGCAAAAGCACCCTCACCACGTTTGCTGTGTCACTAAACTAGGTGCTGAGGGGGACTCATCAGCAGGGAGAGTCACCTTACAGAGATATGAACAGGCTGGAAGATTGGGCCACAAGAACTGTGTAAAGTTCAACCAAGGAAGTGCAGAGTCCTGCACCTGGGAGCACAAAACCAAAGAGCCTGGCCAGGCCAGGTCCCATGAGCTGTGGGACAGCCTTGCCAAGAGGAGACCGGGGGTCCCAGCGGACAACACACAGACACCAGGTCAGCAGTGACTGCTGCAGCTACTGAGGCAAAGTGGATCCTGAGATGCATCCATGGGGGCACTGCTAACAGAGAGGGATGTGACCATCCCACTTCACCAGCGCTTGTCAGACTGCACATGGAGTAGTGTGCCCAGTTCTGGCCCCCCCACAGTTCCAAAACAGATGTGGATGGACTGAAGATGAGTCAAAGGAATGCCATGAGTCAGGTCTTTTCACCCTGCAGAAGTGAAGGCTCAAGGAGGGATGTGATTATTTTCCAGTACTTGAAGGGCAGTTACTAAGAGGACAGAAGCTCTCCCTTCACAAAGAGCCACTTGGAGAATACAAAGGGCAATGGATACAAGATGCCTGGGAGAAGGTGAGGGAGAACATTACAAGTAAGACATTTTTGATAGTGAAAACAATCATTCACTCAAACAACCTCCCCAGGGACATGGTATAGTCCCCATCACTGGATGTTTTCAACATGTAATTGGATAGGATACAAGATAACCTCATCTAGGCTCCATTTCCTATGAAAGGCTAGACTAGATGATCTTGCAGCCTGGGCTGTTCTGTGATTCTATTAAAATATACCATAACTTAACCATGTTTGTTTGCTCTTATATACAATTGCTCAAAGCTTCTTCACTGGGGACATAGCATTTGCTTTCTTTTTAGTACCTTTTTTCTTGTCTATTTTCAATATGAAGCAAGTCTAAGGATAATTCAATCAAGATTTTATTCTCTTAGCACTGATCTGATCCTACAACACAAATTGACTGTTATCATGGGACCATTAAAGAGAGTCTACATTTTTTAATCTTTTAGTTGAGAACCAAAGGTTATTGGCATAATTATTTCAAACAGTAATCAGGCAAAATTATTCTCTCCCCATTTGCATTGAGAACCATTAATTACCAAAGATCTGCCAAGCTACTTCTTATGAACTTGGCAAGAATTAGTGAGACACAGGTGAAGAAACTGTTAGGGAATTTTCAGCAAAGACAACTGTTTTCCCTTGTAACATGGCTAACAGAAAAAGTTAGTGATCAAAAATTATTTCAGCCTTTAACAGAAAAATTTTCACATGCTTTTCTGAAGCAAAGAAAATACCAGAATTAGTACAACCAAGTCCTCTTACAGGAAGCCAGTATAACACAATGCACTGTAATCTTGTACAATAACACAGCAGTCTTATGACAAATCACTAAAATAGTTTCTAAAACACAACAGAAAACAAAACGTGTGTGAGTGACGCAGAGCATAGAGGACTGACATGCAACAAAGATATTTCACCGATACAAACCTCCACTGGCATCTGTACAGGCTGGCACCCAGAAAGTCGCATTAGAAGGAAATGAGCTGTAACCACTGTCATCCCACTGTCTATTCTTTAAGAGTAGACTATGAAGTGTAAGGTTTTGTGAACTTTAAAAAAGTGTTTTTTCTATTAGGAGCACAAATGGGCCTTTTCAGATTTGAAGAAATAGAAGATGAAGTATGTGGAGGATTCAAGAAGTAGTGGGACTCAGAACTGGCATTATATCTGGCTCCAACTTGTCACATCACACCCTCTCTACACAAAACAGGGGTGTAAAGCAGTAAGGGAGCTTAGCTACCTCACTGCTAGACACCATCTTGATCAAAGAGATTTGCTGTCACCTGTTCTTGGAACACTGCAGATAAACAAATAGATGGCAGAGAAGTGGGACATAAGTAAATAACTAAAACCCAAAAAACCCCAAGAGAACATAGAAAAAGATTCAGGTTAATGAGACAAAATTTGTTAATTGACACTTAGGTGCTATGTAACTCTCTTCAGCCAAGGTAGAAAGTATAGTACATAATAGTCACAGCACAGCAGTAAGGAAAAAGAGATGCAGAGAATAAACAAGTCTGAAAGAAACAGAGTAAATATAAGTAACCTTGGTTTCTGCTAAATCCTGTTACTTGCTTAGTACTACAGGTGAATTCTTAAATCTATATGGTCTCTTAAAGTAAAAAAATCTCATTTGCTAAATAAAACCAATATCCAGCAAAGAAACAAACTTTCATTTCGCCACTGCTCTGGTTTTATGGACTATACATATTTTCAAGCATTCCCATAGAATGTATCACGCAAAGAAATTCACACATGCAGAGTCTTTCCCAAGCAGCTAGGCTTTGTGCAGAAAAAAATTTTAATGCCTCCCCTACCTGCCCCCCAAAAAGGAAAGAAACTTTATCAATTTACCAATTCCTGTTTATCCTTCACACCTTTCTCCTTTAGTATTCCCAAAAGATTTACAGCCAGCTGCTGCCTGGTAGTTCCAGAAACATCCCCTGATAGGCAATCTCCAACTGTTGTAGAAGATAAGATCTGTAGCACAGGCATCACCAAAGTAAGGGCTGTGATTGAGATGTCCTGGGTTTCTGAACATGTAAGGAGCTTGTAAGCTATTTAAGAGAAAATGAGGAAAAACAAAGGTCAAGGAGGAAAAAAAGGAAAGAACATTGGTACCTTTAGGCATGACATAGGCATTTCTAGGAAACACTCCATTTGAGCAAAGTAATGGTCCCCAGATTTAGTGTATGTGTATATAAAGAGTAAAAGTTTTTTTGCCATTTTTCATTTAGAGACACAAACATTTCTGTTGTTTATAGCAAAGTACCTGATGGCAGCAAAAAATACAAAAATTAAATGTAGCACAGAACTGTTTTTACTGGAATAACTACACTAATCAAAACTGCTAAGTCAAAAGCCTGGCTAAACATTGCCATGATCGTCACGCCTGCTCTCAATACCTGTAATAAGAAACCACTCAGGATGCATGAGCATCAGCTAAGAATATCCTGTTGGCTCAAAAATGAACGCAATAAGCTCCAAGACAGAAGGGAGCTTAAAATACACTAACACCAATGGAATAAGTCAGTGTAGTAGGAAAAATTATTTTTACTGCCATTACTTTTTAAATTCCGGAAAAATTCTGTTTATAAAGAAAGCCCATTTTACCACCCAATCCAATTCCAGGGGAATGCTGTGCTTATTTCATAAATATGAAGAAGCAAAGACACAGTTTTTGTGTCTGTGGATTCCTCTTTCACAATATGAGCTTTACCTAGACTCAAGACAGACTTTTGCTGACTTTCTGGAGTTTGCAGAAGTAGAAGTGCTAGCCCAACTATATACTGGTCCACTGGAAATACCTATGAGGAAAAAAGAAAAAAGTTCCAAGTCTCTTCTGTTTCTCAGTGATAGTAAACAGAACAAACAGGAAACCACCAAAACTTTGCAAGATTATCTTCATGAATCATAGTAAGTGCACATGCAGTGACAGAGCAATGAAGAATATAGCTGTGCAGAAATAGCATTTTAACTAAGTAATTAGAACATTTAGCTACTTTGTCCAAACTGTTCTAACTCACTTTAAAAAAATTTTTGTACTAAAAGATCAATATATACAGAATTGATATATACAGAACCAGTTTTTACCTTCTGAAAAAGGGGAAAAAAATTAGAAACTTTGGAAATCAACACTGGTCACCGTCAGCTGAATGTCATGGATAAATGTCTCTACTGCCTTAAACATGACAATCTTTAAATTTAACAAAACTATTTTACATTTTTACCATATACTCTTACCTCTTTTAGGAGCTCTAAGTTGTCCTCTATTAGGGAGATCAAAGATGAGCATTCTCCTGTCACATTTAAACACACTTCACAGAAGCATAACAGCTGCAGACTAAGTTGTGATAATTGAACTTCCCAAAACAAAGGGTAGCGTAGTAGGCTGAGGAACAGCTCTTGCAGGAAAAACAAGGCTTCTGTAACTTGCAGTAAGTCTTTAAGCTGCAGAAAGTGGTTAAAACAAAACAAAGGCAAAACACATGATGATTTAGGTGCCCTTCCCTGTCTACGCAGAACTTAGAATTAGTTCTATTAGTTCTGCTATGTTTCTATTGCATAGTACCAAATCTTTGAAGCAACACCTGTACAAACTAATGCCAGGAATCCCTTATTCAACTTCCCTGAAAAAACCAACTTATGAACTGCTGTTTGATATTTTGAAGTAAAATGAGAAACATGTGAAAGAATTAAAATATTTCTTGGTAGCTGATGAGAAAAATCCCTTTTTACTCAAAAGCAACAGCAATTAACTCAGCTATTCGGGCTTCCACAACAGCACAAAAAAGTGAGTGGGGATTTCATTAAGCAAGTAAACATTCTTATAACGGAAACATCTGGCTCTACAATACTTCCTTTACAAAATAACCAGGATTTTACCATTTGTCTCAAAAGAGAAAGGCAGTGGTGTTACTTGATTCTAGAACACCATGCAATCTAACTACCACAAAAACTAAAAGCTGAAGTGTGATACCCAAAAGCAGTATCTCCATATCTAAATGCTTGCTAAAGAGGTTTCAAGAAGCAGATTGTTTCCAGAAAGTCCCCATGTATTGGATGACAGTGTTTTCTGTTCTTGAAAACTCTACTTCCAGAAAAATGCACTGTTCCAATCCAAACTCTGGAGCCAGCATTAAGCATCACACCCTGATTTTTATTCCCTTTTTTTCTATAAATAATCTGCTCTAAGCAGAAATCTCACTGAACTGATCAGCAGAAAAGTCTACAAGTGAAGAGCTGTACTTCTGACAGCTTGGTTGACACTGTCAGACAAAATGACAGGGAAACATTCCAGCATTTATATTACACAGAGAATTAAATTAAGCCATGCTAAAATGAAAGTATAAGAACAACCTGAGGTTCAGAGAAAGAAGAGAAAGGAATTGACAGATTACAAAACAGTCTATCAAACAGGATTCTTGAAGGAAGTACCTTCCATTGTGGAAGTTGTATCTCAGGCAAGACAAAAAGGTTAAGTATTAATAGAAGTTTGAAAATATGATTTCTATTTTAAAAAAAGAACTGATTTCTTCTTTTAAAAAAATAAATGCCAACATGTATGAAGGAAAGAAAGATTCATAACTAATTTTGTAAGTTTTATTCAGTGCCATTTTTATGGCTAAATGTTTTCAAGCCTGAAGCTTGGTCATACATTTAAAACACAATGTTATACTGAAGCTTGAGTAAAATTGAAACAAAATCAGAAATCTCTCTGTGACTAGAAAAGGTCAGCATGTGCCCATCATCATAAGGAACTGACCTGAACCAAGACAAACATGTATAATGGAAGCTATATGTCTTCCAAAAGATTGTGGAAAGTAGCTGTGAGTACAAAGAAGACTTTTCTAGGAAAATGCCATAGCAGAAAGATGCTACTAAATATCCTTATAAGAAACCTACTTAGCTTTACATTATCATATTAATGAACCCTCTCTCCATAGCAATAACGACAAAGCACCTCATGTTTGGCTGACTACATCTATCTGAAGCTTTGTCCTAATATCAAAAGAAGAAGGAAAAGATAGGTGCAAAAAACTTAACTGGTATTACAGTAAAGCATGAGGAAAAGCAGAGCTTTTAAGTTTAACCAACATCATAGGCCTGTAACCAAAGGGGATAGTAAGATTAAATCCCTAGCTCCTACCATGTATCACTGTGCAACTTAAAAAAACATTCAAAACCTTCAGCACATTTCAGAACAACTAAATTTTGTGTTCAGACCCACTAATCACTCTGTTATAAAGAGTGAGAAAGGAATATCTAGAAGTATTTAGATCATGCTTCTCATATAGTTTATTTAATTTTAATATTATCCACTTTAAGTGAAAACTGTATCGTTTTGACAAATATCTTGCCATTTAAGAAAATTTTCTCATGACTGCCTTTCTAAGTTTACTGTATGTTTACTGAGGCAACTAAACAGAAGTCATTACAGTAAACATGTTTCAATTCCTATCTTAGCAGGTGTATCAGATTTGAACAAATAAAGTCTTCTACCAGAATGAGAGAGTTTGTTAGATTTATATATTATCAACAAATTGCATCTACAGAAAATGGAAAAGAATGCTATATTTGCACACTTGAAAGACAACAACAATAATAATAATAATAATAATACTATTGCTATTTTTGATAATATCTGTTTGTAAAAGGTAGGGTCAGGCAACAGCTGTACCTGCAAGTGTGGAATCAAATCACACAGAAGTCGAAGAATCTCACATTCCAGCATGGAGGGTGCTTCTTTGTGCTTTGGCCCATGAGGTTGCAGTAAGATCTTAAGTAAACCTATTCGCAGTTCAGCATATTCCCGTAACTGGGATGGTTCACAATAGAGGAATCTCAGAAATGAAGCCATTATGCCAACACATGAACCCTCTGCCCTGCAGTTCAAGAAATAAGTTTGTCAAGAATGCTTTCTACTGAAACTACAAGGAAACCTAAGGAATGTGACATTACCTGCAAAAATTCACAAGACCCATTTAACAGAATGGTGCTGAGAAGGACATTACTAAATCTCACAAAAAAAACTTGGACTTACCATAACTAAGTACTATCATGACACCCAATACTGTAACCATACCTCAAAGTGCAATTTTTTAAAAGACTCAATATGGACCTGCAGGTTACAATACTCCTAATTTTATTCTTTTTTTCCTCATCAATTCAAGAAAGTGATTTTTCTTGCTGAATGTCATAACAGACTAATGTGCTATTCTGAGTACTATCTTTTTAAAACACATAAAACATAATTTCAGTAAAAAGGAGTCATCCTTTACTTATCAGTTTTGCAGAATGGTCTTAATACAATTAAGTGAAACAGGAACTGTTTTGATCAACATGGCTTCCCACTAAAATATTATCACAGAACAAATATTTTGGCTTGACCCTGTTAGGAATACAAGCTGTCCTTGACATAACTAAAACAATCAAATGAAGATGATGGTCAATACAGTAACAAATATAGAATCATAGAATTGTTTAGACTCAAGTCCAATCAGCAGTGTCATGCCCACTGCTAAACCATGTCAAGTGCCACATTTACAGGTCTTTTTGAATACTTCCAGTGATGGTGACTCTACCACTTCCCTGAGCAGACTGCTACATGACAAGCCCATGATGAAATTTTTCCTAATAGCCAATCTAAACCTCCCTTGATGCAACTTGAGCCTATTTACTCTCATCCTGTCACTTGTTACTTGGGAGAACAGGATGACCCCCATCTGGCTCCTCCTTTCAGGCAGAGAACAATAACATCACCCCTCAGTCTCCTTTCCTCTGTGCTAAACACCCCCAGCTGCTCCTCATCAGATCTGTGCTCCAGACCCTTCACCAGCTCCACTGCCCTACTCTGGACTTGCTCCAGCACCTCCATGTTCTTCTTGTCATGAGAGGTCCAGAACTGGACAAAGTGTTTGAGGCGCAGCCTCACCAGTGCCAAGTACATTTCCTAGTCCAGCACTTGCTGGCCACACTTTCTGACGCAAGCCAGGATGCCATTGGCCTTCTTAGCCACATGCTGGCTCATGTTCAGATGCTGCCAACTAGCACCCTCAGGTCCTTTTCCTTTGTGCAGTTTTCCAGCCACTCTTCCCTCAGCTCTTCCCTCCATGGAATTGTTGTGACCACAGTGCAGGACCCAGCATTTGGGGTCGAACCTCACACCAGTGGCCTCAGCCCAAAAAATCCAGTCTGTCCAAATCCCTCTGCAGAACCTTCCTACTATCCAGTACATCAACAGGAAATCAAAACTCTGTTTTAAACAAGCTTCTACAGTTTTGCATCGAGACTCAGTTTTGATGCAAAACTCTAGAAAGAATTCAGTAATAGGTCACATTACCATGGCTTGTTTACATCACACTTAGGGACACTGTTTAGTAGGGGACTTGATAGCATTAGGTTAATGGCTGGACTCCATGTTCTGAAGGGCATTTCCAAACCTAAATTATTCTGTGATTCCACATTCTCAGTCTAGCACTTTACCTACAGAAATCTTGAACAAAGAGCACCAAAAAGAACATCTATATTTTCCTTTTCACTAAGAAAAACTCCTATTTTAATTCAAAAGAAGCCACTCAGCAAAAAAATCTACAGTTCACTCCATTTATAGATCTGAGGGGACTCTATGTGAGTCCCAGATTTAGCAGCTGAAAGAATGAACAACATTTGAAAAAGACTGTGATCAATTAAATTGAGCAAAACATACTTTTGCTTGAAAGTCTTACTATTGATCATGTAGTCTAAGCCCACCAGAAATTTAAGAGATTAATTAACTTGTTTCTTGACAAAAAGCAAGAGAACAGAGAAGCCAATTTCTCTGCTCTATTACTCTGTTATTAGTCTTTCAGAAAACAGGAAATAAGGGATATTTTTATCTGAAAAGCATATATATAGGTGTAAAATCCTATAAAACAGTTCTCTTTGAGAATGCCACAGATTCATTGCCTTACATAGAAGTTTTATTGGACAAATTCCTTAGTGGTAAGCATGAAGAAAAGGCTGAGATTGCTGGCTGTGAAGTATTTGGTCATTTTAATGATGCTTGATAATAAGGTTGTCCCACTGATTTTTTTTCTATATTTTTTAATCAGAAGGATACATTGTTTTTCAAGACCTCATCTTTTCTGGTGATTTAATCGTCTTTACTTTTCCTTCATCATCCCATCATTTTGTATAGATGAGTTACATTTGTATTCACTTTTTATGACTAAGCAGTCAAAATTTTTACAAAGTTGATAAGCCAAATTGCTGATTTTTAAAAAAATCCAAATATGCTATCAGTTTTGCACCAATTATTCCATACCCATATAAAATTTATCAACATAGTTGATAAAAAGCTATGATATTAATTTTAATAAATTATTAATAAATAATAATTAATTAATAATTATTATTTATACTATCTTAAATTGTGAGTTATAAATTATAAATAGGTACACATTGTATACATTAAATTATAAATATATACATTGTAAATGTATAATTACATTTTACAAGTATCTTTCACAAAAGACAGAATTCTTACAGCTTGTTTGCCTTCAACAAAACAGTTACAGTGATATGATTCAGCTGTCTACATTTGCTAGGCTTTTGAAATTTTTTCATTCATTTACCTTTCCGGACACTGATGGAAAAATGCAGTTATTTGCTGTAGTAGAACTGGCCAGCAATCAGGTCTGTTTTCTAGGACAGTGATTAATGGATGAGGAGTGCTCCTGAAAAACAAAGAAATCACATTTATATCTATAACACAGAAGGAAGTATGCAAAACAACTAACTTATAAGCATGGCTGTTGAAATAGCCAATTCAACCTCTTCCTTTTACCAACTCCCTTTAAGAGCTTTGCTAAGATCACTACACTATCAAAAGAAAATATTTTCTCAAAATTTCAGAAAGGAGATTAAAATTTCCTCCAAGTGGAGGAATACCTGGGAAGGTGGGAAGCCTGAAGTACATAACCTGCTCTGTCAGAAACAAAACCAAAGTCATTTAACTAGAGTAACTTACTGCTCAGAGTTCTAGATGCCCCATCCCTACACATCAAGGACAGGCTGGATGAGCCTTTAAGCAACATGGTCTAGTGGAAGGTGTCTCTGTCTGGGACTGGGGTGCTGCAACTAGGTGATCTTTAGGGATCCTTCCAACTCATACCATTCTATGCTGTAAGCTGAAAGGCAAACAGAGAAAGGCAGCATAAATCTGCTGCAAACCACCACTTTCAGTTTAGTTAACCATCTTTCCAGCTCACAGGTCCAACAAATCTGTGCTACACACACCAGCAAGACCTTAAAGAAGTTTTGCCTACAGAGCAGTGATTTCAGAGTTATCCCTTGAAGTGGTCTCTCAAGAGACACTGCTTCAGTTTCAGACACTACATGAGTGACAGTCAGATATGCCTTTTAGGAACAATTTACAATGCTATTTCACTTACTACCATTGCTTTAAAAACTTCTGAGGATCAAAAAGCCAGAATTTTCAACAGTCTTTTTATTAGAGAAGACAACATTCACTGAGGCACACTCATATCCAATACCACTGCAATACAACATGGGCTTCATCATTAGCAGCACTGAACCAGCTCAGTTACAAATGAAGTGAGTGAGATCTGAAAGAACACCATAAAAGAATAAAAATCTAATTTTTCCCATTATCTGGCAAATTTGAAATGCACAATATGATGGTACATTAAGGCTTCCCTTAGCTAAACTAAAGAGGTAATACTTATCTACTATAATCAGGAATTTTTGGAGTTATGCTATGTCTAGCAAAACACTGTTTATGAAAAAACATCTAGCAGACATATTCTTAATATTCTTAAATTAATATTCTTAAACTAAAAGAGGTGCTCCACATTATGTTTTTTTAACATTCTCAATGTTAACATTTTTTGAGTTGTGGGCAACTGACTAGTTGTGATGATAATCAAAGAATTACATAGCCATCAGCTGAATTAAAGGCCCACCAAACTATGAAAGCTGGTTGAAGAGTATTTACATACCTATGACTCTCATTTTCTTTGCTATGTGGTTACAACACAGCAAAAAACACAGGGTTTTTTTTTAATACTGGCTCCCCCTCTGCTCATCAAATAATTTTTCTTCTGAAGATAAGTGTTTCTTTTCAGGGAAATAAATAATCTGAAGACAAAAGTTCTTTCAGAAAACAGGCTGATGCTATGGACTACCTGAAATATGTTCAGAAAACAGATGCCATCTACTAAGAACACAAACGATGCATATTACAGGTCTGGCCCTCATATTTGGAACTAGAAGCCTGTCACTTCTCACATTCATTTCTCAAAAATGTGTCAATTTACTTAATGTTCTTCATACATCCACCTTCCTAGATCCTGTAAATATTTTAATGAAGTTAAGAGTCTTTTACAATCTGTGCACAAAGACTAGAAAAGCTAAGGTTACTGCTTCATTGCAGTTTTCCAAAAACAACAGCATACAAGAGGCAAAAAAGTTGTTGCTTGTCTAGCACCTGAATCCAGCGACATCATAGTCCAGATCCTTATCAGGCAGTAAGCTAGAAATACTGTTCACATGCAATGCCAGGACCTTGAAAGCACACAGGCCTTGTAAAGACATACAGGGTTATAGCAGCTTCTTATTTCAATAACTTTGTCATATTTTAAAAATTAACCACCTTTCTTCATCAAGAGAATATGTCTCCATTCATCATTTAAATACTGCAATGACACCAAAGCCAGGGGAACCTTCCTAAAGTCAGCATCTGAAACATCAAGTTTCAAATTAAAATGGCTTACTATTTTGGAAAAAAAGCAAATCTTTTATTACAGATCTTGTATGTTCTGAAACTAATAGAACTGCACTGAACTGGATGATGAAGTAAGTCAGCTAAGCTCCACAATAAACAGTGATTAATAATGAAGCACTAAAAAGTGCAAATCAAGAATGTTCCACTTGATAATGCTATTAGCAGAAAGAAAACTGAGGTGTGTAGATGCAATTTATTGTCAACACTATCTTAAGAATTACTAGAACAGCACTGTAAAATGTGCATCTTTAAATGACATTACAGCACCACTACCCTAAATTACTGCTAGTGGGTTGAGGATAAAACAAAACACACAAGCAAACAGAGTGGTTACCCACTCATAATATGGAAATGTCCAGGCAAATAAAGATAAATCATTGTGAGGGGTAACAATAAAACATACATTATTTTTAACTTTTAGGTCATCTGAACTTTTTTGTTACATCTCTGAACAGAAGTGAGCTCCAATCTGATTGAAAGGACAAATTCAGTGACAGACTTCTTTTTTCTGTATGAGGAAATAATGTGTCCAGTCAACACACCTTTCTGTGTATGCAGATGTGACCCTGGCCCTTTCAGAAAGCTGGTCCTCTCAGAAACAGCACTTCACTCCATCAAATATATATTTTTAAAGCATTTTGCTACCTGCTCTGAATCTGGAATTCAGAAAAGTAGCAGTTCTCTATAACTTTAAAAGAGTAAAATCATGCATGATGAATCATTAATAATATCATAAAATACTAGTTCATTAAAAAAGGCTAATAGCCTTCAGAAAAAAATAATATTCAATTTTTTGTACATATATTTCATAAATCACCTGCACTGAGAATGCTAACAGGAGCCCTTGCTGGGTTAAAAAAAGGTAGTTTACTAAAGAAAAGCAAAGGCCAGAAAAGAAAGCAAGGAAAATTAAAAAATAGTCTTTACTTCCCATCAGCAGGCAATATGTAGCCACTTTCTGTGCAGTAGGGCTTCAGTATGCACAGCAATTTGGAAGACAAACACCTTAACAATAAATCCACTCCCAGCTCCTTCCTCTTAGCTTTTACTCCTGAGCACAGTGTCATACAATATGAAATATCCCTTTAGTTAGATTGGGTAAGCTATCCTGGCTATGCCCCCTCCAAAGGGACTTACTGGCCCTTTGAGGGATGGCAATGGGCTGGAGGGATAGCACTGCTCAGCAGAGGCCAAAACTGGTATGTTATCAACACTATTCTGGTTGCAGATGGCTGCTCTGGAAAAAGTTAACTTCATCCCAGGGAAACACTATATAATAAAATGCACAAATCCACAATACATTAATTTTCTTCCATTTCTTTTCAGGAACTGATCATGATATTGTGTCATCCCAAGAAGCTGTATTAAAAAATTAATTCTATTGTCCAGAATCAACACTGGCCTAAACCACCTTTATTTATTACCCTGTAATACTGGTGACAATAACAAACCACTTGAGAATGTACTGTTGCATTTTGATTTTTCATTGATGATTTCCATATGGAATACTTTTGCACAGTTGACAGCATAATATATGAACATTGTAATGGGAGATTACTGTTGGTAAGCTACTGTATACATTCTTCAATTCCTTACAAAAAAATCAGGTTTTAATGGCATTTCATGGAGCACAACTACAAAAATTGTTACATTACAATGAAAAGATAGGTTGTTCTATACACTAAAAACCAGAAGTCAGGTTTCAAAATCTCAGGGTTCTGACCCTATGTCAAACAATCATTTCTCTTTATTAAAGTTAACTGTAACCAAAAGGGAAAACAAAAACCCTATCAGCTAAATAAAAAGTCTGCTTCTTATTTTTAGTTCTCTATTACTTTACTTTATATCATTCTGAATTACCAAATTTCACCTTCACTGTATGTTACCAGTAACTTCTCCTTCAGTGAGTGTGAAAAAATGTAATAACTTTTCTTTGCTCTATTGGGCAGAGACTATTTCCTTATTTTACTCACATCCTACCACCCTCTTTTTCATACGAAGCCAGAATTAAGTTCCTTTAACTTAGCTTCTTCTACCAGAAGCTTTTAAAAAAGGTTCCAAAAGAATTCTGTCTTCTCTACCTACCTTTCATTTAAAACTGCTCTATACTAGTAAGGATTTTGTAAAGAGAACTGATATAGCGACATGAAGGATTTCAGGAATGCAAACACATCCAGCACACCAAAAAGCTTGTTTCACTTTCTCCACTATTTCATTTTGCTCAAGAGAAGACATGATTCCTGTCTCTCAAATAATGAATTTTATATCCTTAAGCCATTATAGCTACAGCCTCCTACAATGATAACTCTTAATTGCATAAAAAGTAACTTGAAAAGCATTCATAACATCTACCAAGCTTTTCTGTTCTCCAGAAAAGGTACAACAGAGGCTTTTAATGTCAGTACTGACTCATGGTTTCTCAAGAGATAGATGAAGTCACTAGGATGTCCTCTTCAAAAGTCTGATATTGCATGACAAGAAGTTTTAGGTAAGTATCTCTATATCTTTAAGTATTTTATTTTTACATGTCAATCACCTTAACAGCAAAGACATTTGGGAACTTGACTTTTGTAATAAGAACAAAGCAGAAAAAACAAGTGAGAAGGAAGTGATTCATAGCTTTAAAATAAAATACTTATTAAAAGAAATATTAGAAGTTATCCAGTATTTGAACAAGTACTAGTACTTGTTTTCTCCCCCCTCCTCCTCCGCCCATTGCCCCACTGCCACTGTTCCTTTTGAGCTTATGGTGGCAATCTTACAGTTATATTAAAACTCCTTAAAACTTTCAACCAAAAAAAAACCAACCAAAAACCACAAAATCAGATCATCACTTAGGTTGAAAGGGAGCTACTCAGATCATCCAGTCCAACCCACATGCTCAAGCAGTCAGTTAGTAAAGGCTACCCATTATCACATACAATCAGGTTCTGTTATCTCTAAGGACAGATTCCACAACCTCTGTGGGCAACCTGTGCCAGCACTTCATTACCTGTGCAGTGTGAACAAAGCAAAATACACAAAAAAGAGTAAGATCAAAATCCAGTATTAACATAATTTTCTTTTTTTTTTTTTTCCTGGAAATCAGACAGAAAGTTATTATTGTTTCTAAATAAAGAATGTAAAACAAACCTGATTCCATACAGACTCCAAACAGACTCATCCCCATCTCCATCTTTTCCCAGCTGAACAGCTTGAATTTGTATTAACTTGCAAATAGTTTTTACTAAACCGTGCACATTCCTGTTGACAAAAATAAGTGAGTTACCATCAAGTATCCAGCTACATTAATTGATTAGTACATAAGAGAAGGAACAAAATTGATGCTTGAGACCTGAGTTCTACTTGAGGACACCTCTTAACATATTCCCACATTGTTCTGGGCAAGTTGTGCATTTATGTGTCTTTATTTTCTGTTCACATAATGAGCAAAACAGCAAAGAGAATATTCACCCATCAATTAAAGCTTTTGACGGGTTGCTTCTACCATATATTACAAGAATGGGAATACAAGGCAAACAGCACTTTTAACCGTAAAACCTTTACCAAACTTGTCACCACCTGCAGACAGACTCTTTTCTATAAGGTAGTATGGCATGTCAGGGAACATCTAGAGAGTACCACAGTGGATCTCCCCACCATTAAATGCTTACTTTTATAGTTTAGATAAAGGCAAAGTACTATATTCTCTCTTCTGTGCTGGAAAGTATTGACCCAGATCAAAAGTGATAGAATATGCTTGTATTTCTCTCTCTCTTTCAAAAGTGGAGCAATTATAAGATGTGCCTGTAATCTTTAAAATGACTGGCTGTTGTGACAACTGGCTCTCAAAATACTGAAATCTGACAATACAATAAGACATTGAGGTTTGGCAAAACTCTGCTGCAGAGCAACTAACAGGAAGATGTGCCACAGTCTTCTAAATCCCAATATAGTCAACCTAAAACACAGAGGAGGAAGGAGATTTTTGGATGGGTGTAGGGGAGGGAGAGAGAGAAAAGCCTTTTAAATTCTTCACTGCTAGAAAAAGCTAGTGAAATGGGAGTTTGCAATTCATTTCCCAGCTTCAATTGGGTAACTGCAGCAAGGAGAAAAAAAATGAACCATAAAATACTTGGTAAGAAAACCATCTTTCCCGTTCTGAAACTTCAGTACTCCCCTGGTCCTATTTCCCAAGCAGGAAATGGGGAGAGAAGAGATGCTTTAGGCTTTGCACTCATCTCCTGAACAGAGGCAACATAAAGGCATGTCGTATTGCAAGGATTTCCATCCCATTTCCCATCTCCTACAGGCATGGATGCTCAGTAATAAAAACATTCTGAAAACATGCTACACAGAAATCCTTCTGACAGGGTCTTTAAGATTACAATAATTAATTGTTCCAAAGGATTTTCAGTAGATTGATTATTTATCCTTGTTCATTACTGAACACAGGCAGTGCTTTCCCACCATCATCTAAACAGAATGCTGAAAACCAATCCTAAAAACACATGAAAATACACATGTATGTATTGATGTATGTAAACATATTTTCTATGTATGCATAAACACACAAACATGCATGTAAATATGATGTTCCATGAAGCTTAAACTCTTAGGGCATCAAAGGAAACACTTAAGAGCCGTTACAGTACAATGATACATACAATGAGAAGGTACTGTGAACCACACAAGTTAACTCAGATAAACATGGCATCTTCCTCTCTGTCAACACAAAATGTCTTTTCTAATGTGAATAATTTGATAGACCTGACAAAATATAACCCAGCAGGTGTACTTAGCCCCTGCAAAATTCACTGTAAAGAAGAGAAGCAATAACACAATGTGAGTATTCTTTACCAACAAAATATACACCTAACTCCATTCAGCATTGATAGTGCTCAGTGGCTGCAAATGCCTCTCTGTTAGTTGCCACTGGCTGCTAGTTTTTGTTTTAGCAACACTGTGTACCAAGCACTGCAAAGCCACACAGATGAAAATTTGGCAGGGGACAGAATGATGGACTGCAGACTTGAATTCTAAAGCAAGGCAAAAGAAAGTACTAGCACTGAAAACAGTCAATTTGAAATTGTCAGTTTAATGAGCTCCTGAGGCTACAGACATTTTAAACCACAGACTTCTGTGGTTAGGCAACATAAATGCTGCTTTGCAATCCATAGTGTATGTGGTTTCATTTGTAGCAGCTTGGGGAGGAGGGGGTGGCAGTGGGAAAGAAGCCAAAAATACATAAAAGGTTACTACATAATTTGCCAGCAGTTAGTATAGCAATCAGTCATGTGTGTTGGTTTCACACATGAAAAAAAATTAAGAAGTTTCAAACAGTGTAGAAGTGGGGCAGATTGCAGTCCCTGCAATATGTAACTCTGAATTTGTTTATAAGGTTAACTTAATTCTAAATATCCCATTTTACACTTCTTATTTTCTGCAGTACAAAGCTGCATTAATATTTCATAACCTTATAAACCATTGATACTGTAGCAAACCCTCAGCTGAACAGCAAATTCAAATTTCTTAGTCTGCAAGTCACAGCTGCTGCCCTTTCCCTGGTCCTAGAATTATGAACCAGATTAAGGCATAAAAGGGTTTTTATCTTGGTATTTAATAAGTATCCTTAGGTGCAACAATTAATCAAGGTGAAATACACCAAAATGCACACACAGAGTATATCATGTGTACAATTTTGTAGACCTTGCAAATTAGCATATTTGACAAAGGTTCCCCAATGAGGAGCTGAAATGAATGGTATGACATCTCCCTATTCTAAAGTATTCTCCCCAAGATGGGCTTGAGCCTAGTTTACAGAATATGTTCTGGAAAGGGCCTTGTTTTTTCAAGATAACGAGAGACTTTCTGGCCCCCAGCTGTGAGGCCTTTAGCATGTTTGGTTTTCTGGCCTAGCAGAATACCAGGACTTAAGCTAAGATATCATAACAAAGAATTTCAACTATGTATGCTAAGAATACTGAGAATACATAAAAGCTACATAAAAAGAAAAGGCAAAAAATCATGATGGCATCACAGCTAATAAAATTTTTACTCCACCTTATGCCACAGGACTCAGATTGTCACAGTCTTATCACAGGTACTTTTACTTATTTGTTATACTTATGTAGAATCCTCCCTTAACCCTAAAATGCCCCAAAACGTCGTCATTTGGAGGACAGTGGTTTGCAGAGATTACCCATACTATAAAAATGTATTTACAAACCTTCTTCTAGGAAACTGTGGTTATTTACAGCAAACCCAGCACAGAATTAGCATCAGCACAGCAAGACCCTAGCTGTAAACAAGCAAGTCCCAAGGTTAGAAAAAGTTTACATTTGGCTCAGACTGAATATGAGAAACCTTAGCATAAAACTGATTATGTGAAGGTGAGAAGCGATGAAGAACATGTCTTGAATAGCATGGCTCTTGCAGCCTCTGTGCTGAATCTACCAGCATAACATATACATAGCTCTAAATAGCTAGTTTGGCTAAAAACAACTCTACCAGTCTCTAGCAAGAGAATTACACAACTGGTGCAGAAATCCACTTACCAGTCAAAAAGGCACTTAATAAGGTCGATAAATTTCTCCCCAGTCATCAATTTGACTTCCTATTCCTAAATGTTATATACAGTGCCTCTTTGCCTCACAAATACATTTTCTCAGTATGTTGGACAGGCAGTCTAGGTCAAAAGACCACTACAAGATGTAAGCATTCCATTTCCAGAATTGTGTAGGAGGAAATAGCTTCGAAGTAAAGTGATTTCCTCCTCAGCAAACAAGGAAACAGACTGCAGCACTCCTAATCTCAATACACATTCTTAAGGTGACTTTATTTGAGCAATCAGTTTTTTTGACAGACTGATGAAGTTATTTCCCTCTGTGCTGATTTTGGCTGGGATAGGGTTAATTCTCTTCACAGGGGCTGGTATGGGGCTATGGTTTTAGATTTGTGCTGAACACAGGTTGATTATATAGAGATGTTTTTGTTATTGCTGAGTAGGGCTTAGACACAGCCTTTTCTGCTTTTCATGCTGCCACACAGGGGACGAAGTTGGGGGTGCTTGGCAGGCTGGGAGAAGACAGAGCCAAGATGGTGATCCCAACTGACCAAGGAGACATTACAGACCATATGACATCATGCTCAGTATATAAAATTGAGGGAAAGAAGAGGGGGTGTTTGGAATGATGGCATTTATTTTCCCAAGTCACCATTATGTGTGATGGGGCCCTGCTCTCCTGGAGATGGCTGAACACCTGCTTGCCCATGGGAAGCAGTGAATTAATTTCTTGTTTTGCTTTGCTTGTGTGCACAGTTTTCACTCTCCCTCTTAAATTTTCCTTATTTCAACCCACAAGTTTTCCACTTTTTACCCTCTCCCTAATCCTACTGCTGGGAAAGTGAGTGAGCAGCTGTGTGAGGCTTGCTGCTGCCTGAGGTTAAACCACAACACACTCCCTCATAATGGAAGTTGCTGTCATTTTCTTTCCCCTTTCTATGGTAGGGGCAACAAAACTAAGCAATTCATTGACTTCTGAGGTTCCACAGTTCAAAGTTTAGAGCACTAGCCTGAACTACTAACAATATCAGCTTACATCCATAGAATACTCTAAGAGTTTTTATGTCAGACCCACACTGTCACATAGCAAAGGTAAAAGCAACATCCTTCAGCAGAGTGGCAGGGCAGCAGCAGTCCTTAATACCATGATGTGTCTGAAGATATTGACACAGAACTTTTCTTCTTCCTCTGTACTTTTAAGGGAAAAGCAATGACTGATAACCAGCTGACAAAAATTAAGCAATAAACACTACCTTGCTGAGGGAATTAGGTTGAGAGCTCCATGAAGAACGTAGTCAAGTTCAGCATGTTTCTCCACCACAAGTGCCACCAAGCCCTCACAGCAGGCTGTTCGCAAGGCAACATTCTCACTGCAGCACTTCTCCCAAAGCAGGTTCAGAGCAGGAGTCTGAAGGCAAAAGCATGGGACAAGTATCAGACTGATTTATCTTTGTTCATCTCAAACACACTTTGAAATAAAAAACAGCTCAATCGCTTCTCCTGAAGCCTTAGAGAGCATAAGAGGCAGCTGGGGTACAGATTCTATTCCTGAGAAGGCCAGGACAAAAAGTCAAAGAAAAGTCAGGAAAAGTGGGGACAGATCCCACTTTCTTGCCCTCTGATAGGCAAATGTTATTCCCCATGGTACGGCATAACATTTACTGTCTCTGTCAAAAAGGTAATGCAGATGAATTTTTCAGCTGTTCCTATGCAGATAGAATCATGGCATGGATTGTGCTGGAAATGACCCTAAAGACTATCTATTTCCAAATCTGGGACATGGAAATGGATGCCATCACTGTCAGGTTGCCCAGGTTCCCATCCAACCTGACCTTGAACACATCCAGGGATAGGACACCCACAGGCAGGTTATAATCAGTTTCCTGATTTAAAAAATAAGGATGCAATTGGAGACAACTCCGAAACTGTCATGACAAGCTGTGTCTACACCAAGGTGTAGCACAGACAGCTAAAGACAGGCTTACAGAGGGCTATCCAAAGGTAAGTCGCCTTTACCAAACAGATAAAGTTCTATTTGCTAGTAAGCATGAAGATTTGGCAGTAACCATCAAAACTGATGCTGGTTTCCATGGTGAATTAGTATTCACAGATTAGTTTGCTGACTTCGTGACTTTCAAGTGGAGAACAAGAAAGGTTTTAAAACAACCAACAGTGCAAAATGCTCTTGAGTATAAAGAGAGTCTGCAATGTCTAACCAGCACAATCTTCTGCCTCCTAGCATATTAGAATGTGTTGCTGTATTTCAGTCTAATACCTTCACATAAGCAAGCATTAAGGGGAAAATATCAGCTTGTAGCTCAAAACTAGAACATAATTTGGGAACTTGATTATGATCATGACTGTGAAAGAGCTTCTGTTAGATAAACTACACACCTCTAATATTCTCTCACATCAAAACTTAGCACTTTCCAGGTCTGGGTATGTTAGAGTGAAGTCCCCAGACTAAGGAATAAAAATCCACAGATCAACTTCTGTTCATTTCTAGACATGTCAGCTTTTTGGGAGAAAAACCAGAGGAAAAAATTCGAGCTAACACCTTTCCCATTTGCTGTGGGAAATGTGACACTTGAATTTGCCAACATTTCATATACCTCTCTGTTAACAAGACATGCACTTAAGTGAACTTGACTCATTTAAAATGCAAACGCTAAGTATGCCTTTACATCCTGCTCCCTCCTGAAGAAATACAAGGTCTAGTTACCTGATATGAAATATAACACCAATGCAGATATATAAAAAGCCATACTAGAAATTTTTATAGCAATGTAAACAAATTTTCAACTCAAGAGACAATGTCTCAGTCTCCGTACTTCATCTCAGTAACATAACTAAATTAAACTCTTTTAAACTGGGCATAGCTAGATATAGGTATTTATAGCTAGATATAGGATTAAGGCTTCTGCGATTAAGTCTTGTAATGGCAGTAAAACTGCTCTTCTGATGTCAGAGTTTAACTGTTTCTGTATGCCCAGATACATATTGATAACAACCTTATTTAACTTCTAGAATTGTATTAAAATTACACAGTGAAAAATGGGAAAACCTAGAAAAAACACGTAGAATAATCACATAATGATGAAAGAGGAGATGAAAATGAAAAAATGCCACAGACCTGGTCAGAAGCCTGTCTGATCTTCTTTGAAGAAACTTTTTCTTTCAGTACTGCAGCAATCAGATGGCCCACTGCCTAAAGAGAAAAAGAAACAAAAAACACACAAAGGTGCATTAAAAGAAATAAAATTAAAAGAAATAAAAAGCACATGCAAGATTTTTAAGTTCTCCATTAAGAAGTCTTTATAATGCTGTTGTATATGATCATTTCATTATGATTGAAATACCAACCTTATGGATATTGAAGATGAAATATGGTTTAGGGTCAAAAATTTCCATAATGTTGATATACTCACGTTTACTGTTTTGCTGAGGCACAAAACAAACTTCCACAGGGCTCCACTAAGAGGTCCAAAGCCCTCTTTTTACAAGTACATAGGTATTTAGGAAATCCAGATATTTTGATGCAGCAACTTCAATAAACTTTATACCTCCACTGCTGCACAGATCTCCATGTCCTTAAAAGCACTAGTAATTAATAAATCCTGTACTATATAGGGAAGCAGAAGCAAGAGAAGAAGCAGAACACTGCACACCTAAGCAACTTGCCCAAATTTTTGCACCACAAGTTTTGCCTTAAGCACTTTGCATATCCCTTTATCACAGCTCCAGCCAGAAATATTTCATTTACTTTAAACAGGGCATTTGACATTAGCATTATTCCTCATTAAGCTATTCCACGGTAGTAATCATTAACAAGCTTTAAACAGTCAAGGTCTTCAAACCAAAAAGTTTCAGTTCCCCAAAACAGCCCAGATTTATTCTTTTGAGGTAAAGATTAAGTTCCTCATTCTATTTTAGTAGAAGTCTGATTTCCTCAAACTGTCTTTCAAAATCTAAATGTGAACTGAAATACCCTCAAAGGCATCAGGTGTTTCAACCTAGGCTTTTGTTTTCTGACTCATTTGTAATGTCTTACTCTGTCTTGTTTCATAATTTTTGATACTCTTACACAGAAAACCTATTTTTGTGAAAGACAGAAAGACATGTTTTCATAGTAACAGCACAAAAATGTTTCAGACTATCAATGCGCCCAGAACAGCTGCTGAATCTACTCTTCTCTGCTAATGACAAACAGATCATTACTTTTGGAAAAAGCAAACTAGGCCAGCAAAGAATAAAAATAAAAATTAGCATTTCATTTTTGTTAGTATACAAAAAGAAAGGAACAGACTATTTTCAGTGTTTCAAGGTTCCTTCTCCTTTCAAGATTTATTTCCACTTCAGTCATGCACTAGTTGCTAACCTGTAATAACAAACCTAAATAAGAGCTTATATTTCTTGCAAAGACAGCACCTGACGCACTCCTAGACTACAAGGACTATGCTTTTCACAAGTAAGGAAATGTACTCTAACACATTTGACTTAAAAACACAGGTTATTTGGAAATCTTACTCTGGAGGAAACAGAAGGAGAAAATGGGACCAAGTCAAAGTAACCATTTATCTCTGGTTACAATGAACCCATCACAAGAGCAACAGTGTGCTCCCCAGGCAGATCAGATGTCTTTCAGTGTGCTTACAAGGGAAGACAACATCTTTTTCCTGCTTAAAAGGACCTTCAGAAGTTAATCCACACATACATCCTTAAGACACTCCTGTTACACAGAAAAAGGGGCTTATTAATAGAAACTTGGCTTTTGCAGTGACCTAGCTATACAGAAAAGTCAAAATGCAGATTAGCTCCCTGCATTTCTAGAACTTGATTAAACAGTAAAACTTCATGACCTACAAATCTGTGTTCAAATTCCTCACTTTTCTGATCAGTGTAGATGCAGAGCAGATATCCCAGAAAGAGAAGACATCTCTCATGAAGTTGAATCCTGACCTGATTATACTTTGAAGACTACAGAATGCTTTCCAGGGTCAGAATACCCTGTTTTGATAGTTTCCACAGAAGTGGAAACTATCAAAACAGCCAAAGAACAGGACAAAATCAACCAAAGCACATTAGCAGACCTTAATGATTTGCAGCTGCAATAATGAGCCAAGACATTTAAGCAATACAACAGTGTACTACAGGGACATTCTGCACTAAAGAAAAATTGACTGCTTCGAAGATGCTGAGTCCTACGCATCAAGGCTAATGGTATAAACTCATCTGCAGTGCAAGACTCTTTGCTAGACCTTAGATGAACTCCAGCTTTCAGGAACATGGCTTTCTCTCCCAAATGCCAAGCTGATGACAAGTAGAGTTGGATGTCTCTTTCAAACCTAATTACTGTTAAACCAAAGTGAACTGACTGAAATGAAGAGGCAAGAGAGGCACCAGGTTGCACAGACCGCATTCTGATCAACTTATTTCACCAAACAAATGGGTACATATTTAATCCTAAATACAAAACAGGAGAGGAAGAAAACAGGGAAATTAGTAATGAACTTACAGCCAAAGAGATACGTTTTTAACACTGAAATGAGAAATTACCAAAGTAAAGAACATGTATGTTACCAAGTAAAGAACCAGAGGCTATTACTGCTATTACTTTTTCCTGTCCATTAAACATACTGTGATAAACACTTTTTGTACATTATAATTTCAGGTGAAAATGACGAGGAACAAATGCGTGGATCAGAAAATAAAGGGGGCTGAGCTGAGCTGCATATACTTATCCCTTGATGACAGACAAGACTGCAGTAATTCATCAGTTCTCACCACCAAGGAAGAAACAGAGCAGTTCTATGAAACATTACAAAGTATCTCAGCCCCACACACAGCATCTGGTAATTTCTGGCATCTTGAGATCACAAGGTCACTAAAAACCACTTGGCCACACTCCAACCTTCCAGTCATGGAAAGTTTCTGATTTTCCTGAAGAGACTTTAAAGTGATGAGCAATTATGGCCTGTGTTTCAATTACACAGAGAGGGCAATTAGGATTTTATTGTGATTTAGGAATAGTCTGTTTCTCTGGTTTTCTGACTTTGAAAAAAAAACCCAGATAGGCAGATAAGCAGCAGCTGTTGGAACAAACATTTCCACAAACAACTTGATTTGTCTTAATGCTTTCCAAAAATTACCTGTGACTGAACAACTGCATTAGGAAATTCAAATCGCTTCTTGATGTCATCCAACATTCTGGCTCTGTCATATGACACTAAATTTCACTCTGCAAGAGAGATTAAAAAAATATACTTAGGACTAGGAAGGACAGCATACTATTTTTTACACCCTCTCCATCCCCCCCATATTTATGTTGTATTTAACAACAGATGCAAGCATTAAAGTATTTTCTTTGTCTTTTGGGCTTGAACTCAAGAAATGGTGAATAGTCATTGGTCCTGCACAAAGAATGGGTTACAGGCATTTCTTAAAGCTGCGACAAATATACCATTCCATATGGCACAGCATATGTGTACTCTAGGAGCATGTATTCTTGGGAGTATTTTAAGTATATTTCATTGAATTGAAAATGAGGCAGCTCAAAAGGAATGTTCACAGTCTCACAAATATGATTTAAAATGCAAAATTATCCACAAACTTTCCATCATTTCACGCAAAAGCAGAAGTAAAACAGAAGACCAACCTGTGAGACAACAAATGGTAATTGTAGTTAGGGGCTGGAACACTTGAAGTGAAAACCTTCCCTGTAAGCTGGAATATGCAGGTTCTCTCAAGCACATATGAACCTACATTAAAGAGGAATCAGAAGTCAGTTTACTGCACACCAATGAAACTGATGGCCACTGCAAATTCTCAAATATTTAAGTTTACTGTAAACTCACCTCCAGTCCCTTGGAATGGCTTCCTCAAAAAACCAAAAAAGCTAGTACTTGTTGAAAACCTAAGTGTAATCCTTTGCAATAAGCACTGAGGAAACATATACATGGAAAATACTCAAATTTCAAGACATGCTATCAGTGTCATACATTCAGAATCTTGCCACTTAAAAAAAAAGACAGAATTAAAGCCTGGATACAAGCAATGCTGCATGTGCCCCAAAAACCACCATTTGTGGCAGAAAAACTCAAAAATAATAGCTACATTAATAGATCAGTGAACACAAATTCCTGACAGTTAAGCAGTGAGGTACTTCCATACACTTGTGGATTACATGTCTGAAAGTGCAGGAGAAAAAAACAACACTGATGCTGGTATGGTATGTACAGTTTTAGAATAGATGTTATGGCACTTTGAGACAATAGGTGTCCATATAATAAATGAACACTCATTAAACTAGAGCTGATATCTTGCTTTAAAAAAAAATATTCCTACAGCAAACAATTCCAGATGTACCTAGATCTGTTGAGCATGGCTAATAACTCCAGTGGATCTAGATGTATCAGCCATCTGTATATATAAACCTAAGCCCCCTCAGTTCTACCCAATAAGCAGCAAAATGAGGTAAGGTTCCTTCCTGGACAGTTTTGACATGAACACACTAGAATTATATTGTATCTCTCATCAGGTAACTTTTTACCCACATTAAAAGGAAAAACTGCTACAGACAATCATTACAAGCACAGAACATACTTTCAATGTAAGCACAAATCAGCTATTCCGAGTAGACAAGAAATCTGTTGCCCTTGCATCAGGCACAAATCCTATCAATCTAAACTAAATATCCACAGGATAGTTACAATGCAACAGCCATATCAATGAAATTAAATTAAACACTACCTAAACTGTTCCTCAGTCTTCAGCATTCACCCTAAGCAAAGGTAACTGTGTATCCATACAGAATGTCCATAAAATTTAGAGGATACATGGATAATCAAGGCTGGCAGAGACCTAAAGATGCTTTTTGTTCAACCTCCCATTCAAAGGAAGTTCAGACATGTAGTCAGACCAGGTTGCTCAAGACTTTGCTTCAGTTTGGCTTTAAAAACCTCCCAAGACTGGGGAAGGCACCACTTTACTGAGCTCTCCTAATCAACAAAAGCGTTCTCTCCCTTACTAGGCTTTAGCTCTTTTTCCATGAACTCCTGTGAAGCGCCTGGCTATGCCTTTTCATCCCCTCCCACTGGTGCTAGGACTGCTACTGGCTACCACTGTTCAGCTGTCCCTCCTCCCAGCTGCACAGTCCTAGAAACCTCAGCATCTCCTCACAGGGAAAGGAGCTCAGCCCCATTATCTCCATGATCTCTGCTGAATTCAGTCCCTATCTCTGCCTACACAAGGATCCAGAACCAGATATGTCAATATGAGATCTAAGGCGTGCTGAGCGGGGGCAGACAAATCTCACCCTATCAGAGTTCTGCCACACATCCTAGAGCAATGCCTGCCAGGGCCTATGGCTGCCCCACAGAACTGCTCCCCAGCCCATCCACAAGTGGTAGGCCAAGACAGGACATTTGTCATTGCTGAAATTCCTCAGGTTTCCATCACCTGTTCCTCTAGTCCATGCAGAGGGCAGCCCCACCAGCAGAAACACATCCTATCTTTGATACAGGAACAGGGTGGGAGATAGTGTTGAAAGTCTTGTTCAAGAGGAGGTAAATGACACCTACTCCTCCACTCGACTGCAAATCCAATTATTATTTATTAAAGGCAATCACGTGGGTCAGGCATAATTTTTCCTTGGTAAATCCATACCCATGTGTGTTACTCCTAGTAAGAATCATTGAATCAGACAGTTTTAGAACAAAGATTTCCAGAGCTCATCTAGTCCAATCCTCTTATCAAAACTGGTCTGAATCTTCTTCTCTACCAAATCCAGTGGAGTCCTGAAAACCCACAAGGATGGAAGTGGTGGAGTCACCACCCCTGGAAGTATTCAAGAAATGATTGGATGTGGCACTTTGGGCTATTGTTTAGCTGAAATTGTGGTTTTCAGTTAAATGCTGGACTTGATCATCTTGAAGGTCTTTTCCAGCCTCCACGATTCTATGATTGTGGGTCTCTTCCACCTCAGGACATTCTATGATACACCGTTAACCACACATATAAAAAACCATCCACCCCAAAACCATCCACAGGGACACGCAAGATTAAAAGAAAGAAAAACAAGGTATTGGAAAGGGACCTTGGCTTGCTTACCCAACTTAGTCAATGTAAGTGATAAGCATCCGTGTAGCCTTAAGCTTGACTTACTGCAAGATAGCCACAATTTTGTTCTATCACTGCCTCTCAACTGGAAAAGGGGCAAAAATATGATTAAGGGATTATGACATAATGACAGGAAGATCACTCAGCAATTACTGTTATAGGGAAAACTGACTCAAGCCAAGGAAATTTATTTTTACCAAAGAAAACTGAGTAGAATAGTAAGAAATACAAAAAGATTTAGAAACACATTCCCCCCACCTTTCCTTCCTTCTGGGGTGAACTTCACTCACTACCAACTTCTCTACCTCTTTCCCCTAACTGGAGTAGGGGGTCAGAAAATGAGGTCACAGTCACACTTTTCCCAGCTCCAGCATGGGATCCCAACCACAGTCTGCAGTTCTTCATTAACTGCTCCAGTGTGGGTCCCTTCTATGAATGTACAGTTGATGAGGAACAAACTGCTCAAGTGTGGATCCTAAGTCTCGCCAGAAAACCTATTTCAGCATGGGTTCCTGTCTCCATGGTCCCACTGCAGCCAGCATGGCCTCCTCTCCATGGCGTCACAGCCTCCTTTGGGCATCCAACCAGTCTAGCATGGAGTTCTCCACTGGCTGCAGGTGGACACCTGCTTCACCACAGACTTCCATGGGCTGCAAAACACACACGGGCTACTTTACCACGGTCTTCACCATGGGCTGGAGAGCAATCTCTGCTCCAGCACACGGAGCATCTCATCTCCTGCCTTCTGCACCTTGGTGTCTGCAGGGCTGTTTCTCTCATGTTCTCATTTCTCTCCTTGGGCTGCTGTTGTGTAGCAGTTTTTCACCTTCTTAAATTTGTTATCCCTGAGGATAATTGATGGGTTTGGCCTTGGCCAGTGGCTGGTCCATTTGGAGCCCTCTGGCATTGGCTGCGTCAGATGTGAGGAAAGGTTTTGGCAGCTTCTCCCAGAGGCCACCCCTGTAACCCTTCTGCTACCATATCCTTGCAACACAAATCTAATAAAGCATTCTAATGCTAAGATGGAAAAGCATTGCTAATTCAAGTGAACCACAGAGAGGCTGTCACTGCATTACACTTTCGGATCTGGTACAGTTCTCCAAAAGAAACTTTGTAAATTAGGCTACATAAAAGAAACTGATTGCAGGGAGCACTGAGACCACATTTC
Source organism: Molothrus ater (assembly GCF_012460135.2). Lineage (NCBI taxonomy): Eukaryota > Metazoa > Chordata > Aves > Passeriformes > Icteridae > Molothrus > Molothrus ater. The sequence continues at coordinate 33,938,498 of NC_050511.2, read as the reverse complement.
TCGCCAGTGGTCTGAGAGCCTTTGGCTCCTCTTTAAGGATTCTCGATTCAAACTGGTGTTCCTACCCAGCCAGGAGTGAGAACACCTGCACACACCCTCACCGCTTGCGTGCGACAAAGTCAAACGTCTCAGAGCGACCAGTTTTAAACAAAACCGTATACAAACAACACTGCCTCTCACAGGAAGTAGCAGCAGCTGCCTTTACTTCGCTGCCGTCCTGACGCCGCGGATCGCTCCCGCCGCCCGCCCCGCGCTCCCCGGGGCCCCTCACCTCGGCCGGGCCGGGCTGGGCCGGGTTCGCTGCGCCTCCGCCACGGCCGCGCCGCCGCCCGCAACCGGCCGCGCACAGCGCGCATGCGCGGCGGCTAGCGCAGGCGCGGCGGGGCCGAGAGGCGGCGCTGGCCGGGCCGCGGGGTCCGCGCTGGCGAGGGCGCGGGGACGGACGTGGCGTCCGCGGTGATGCACGGGCCTTCATCGCCTTCGAAAGTACTGCGGAGTGAGTGTGTCAGCCTCTAAATGCTCTGGCAGGCAGTCATCAGCGAGTGCAGGAACATCAGGAAGACCATGGACGTGAAGAATAAATGGTGTTCTAGTTGCTGCAGGTTGCCACGTAATCACAGAATCACTTAGGTTGGAAAACACCTCTAAAAACATCGAGAGTGCAGCTCTCTCAGAGACAAAAGAAGAGTTTGAACCCAGTTCTAATGTATTTCGGTAACTGCCCTGCTACTAACTGGGAACCACACATCTGTGTGTGTATTCTCAGTTAAGGTTGTAAGTTTAATACAAAACAGCGCTTCTGTTCCCTAACATCAAAGCAACACACACCTTCTGCAAGGCACATATAACATAAGAATGCCTCCCAGTGAAAAATATTTTCAGAAAAATTCAGAAAAATTTTGAAAGGAATTTGTTTGAAAATGGTTACGTTATTCTCTAAGGTTAGATTATTTTCTCTCAAGGTTACCTTCTCTGAGTTGGTTTGAGCTGAAAGTAGTAGAATGCTGGCAAATGAGAAACAAAAGTAAATGTAGATAAGTCTGTATAACGTTTCTTCAGTCTTTTCATTTAAAAACATCAGGAATATATTGTTTTCAGTTTCAGCAGCTAAAGCTGTAGGCAGTTTATGTACCCAAATAGCCCTGCCACTGCCTACATTGAATTGGTGGAAACACATATACTCCCACTTCCAAGAGGCACTAAAAGCCCAGAAGTGACTCACTTGAGCTACAGGTGTACAATACAAAGGGAAGATCAATCATATCCCAGAGAACATGTGGACTGCTGGCTTTATCTGTGACCTCTCCGCAGCAGCCGTTTTCAAGCAGCACATACAAGTATTTGTGACATGGCTTTTGGCTCAGTACACTCGGGCTAAGATGGGCTCCCATGTCTGCCTGCTGCTGAAGTGTCATAAAATGAGGAAAAAGGACCTGTAGGAGCTTTCACAAGGCTGTATTTCAGTCCATCTCTGGGTCACCATAGGTGGTGACATGAATCCAAAGGGATTGTTCAGTCTTCTCTGCCCATTCCATGCTTTCTGCTTAATCTAAGAACATCTCACTATTGTTGATATTTTGTGATTAGTAGTCAGCTATGAAGGGCCATCACTCCACCCATGCAGAGCATTCGTGCACTTTGATGCAGATCCAGTGTGAGGGCAGAACTGAGAAAAAAGTCCCTGATTTGTATGCTCACTGGCTATTGAGACGAATAAGAGTGGAAATTGCTTAACTCTTGCCAGGGAGAACTCTGCAACTCACAAGATTAGGCTTGAAATGCCAAACTGAACTTTATCCTGTAAGGAATTCATAGATAAAAAGTCTCTTTGTAGTAGTGCAAGCAAGGCCCATGGCATTTTTGACTGCATGTACAGAAGTTTTCATTTTATAATTCCGGGTTGCAGAGCTTGCCTGACAGGTGAAGTGTATCTCAGTAGCATGCCATCCAGGGAAATTTCTCCAGCTGTGTGTTAGCTCCGTGTTACGCCCTAGACATGGGAGCTGTAGTTCCGAGTACAGTTCTAAGTCTGCTACTGCCCAAATGAGCATTAGCCAAAATAGCTTTCAATTTGATGCAAACTTCAATGAGATCTCCTGAGATAAAGGAGCACGTAGTAATTTATTTTGGTGCAGACTATTGATGTGTGTTGATACTGTGAAGCATCTTGCTTTGACAAGCAGCTCACTAGAGGTTTCATGCTTGGTGTGAGAATATTAGGAGCATCAAATCCCTTCTATGGATTACTTGACTGTGATGTGTAATTGCTAGCACTGTTTCTAAGCCCTGAGTTTCATGCAGGTCATCTAAGGACATTGAGGCAGGAGAACACCGTATGTAACTGGAATGCTCTCAGCAAGGGGTCTTGGTAGCTCCAGAGACTCAGCTCTGTCTTGAGACAAAAGGAACCCATCTCATCTTCGTGAAACCATTTACTTTCCTATGGTCTCAATCTGTTTTAATTACATATTTTTCTAGGCTGATATCTCAGAAGCAAGAAAAGAGCAGAAGATATCTCTTAAAGGACATACTTAAATTTACAGATATTGCTTTTGATTGCCTTTCAACTTGCAAGGCTTATAGAGCCTGGCTGTGAAACCGAGATATGTTTCCTGTAGTGGCTTGAAGTGGTATCCCCAGCTTTCAAGGTCTTCCATTAAAGTAGGAGAAATACTTGGAGATTCTGAAGGTAGCATCAGTGTCAAAGTTAAAACTGGGTTTGATTCAGAGCAGTTCATATCTGCTGCAGATTATGCAGAAAAATGTTTTCCCTAGAAAATTTTTGAAATCAGTTTTCCCTTTTGAAAGAAATTTGACACCTTTGGGAGGTGTCTCCAACACAATTTCTGCTGGTCTTAATATGGTCTATCTGTTATATAAAAACTAATAAAAATAGAATTCAGTTAGCTTGTATTGGGCTACCAAATAGGACTACCACCCTCCAGTTTGTGTGACAAGAGTCCTTGAAAGGGTCAGCAAATCTGTGAAAACTGCCCTCTTCTCTGGCTTGTGAATTTTCTTCCAGGAAAAACACTAGACATGAGTCCTTGTATATAATCCCCCATGAGGGTTATGCATGGTAATGCTCTCCAAGAAATACCAGAAGGTTCTCTTGGCAGCATTTGTAATGTGTTGGAGGTCTCCCACTGAAGGTTACTATGCAAATGAAAATCATACAGTAATAGCACTGATAATGGCCTAATCTGCATATCTCATTTCTTACATGGAATTTTATCCAAACCAGAAAGCAATTCTGGCTTTAATCATGAAGCAGAGAAATAACAAAAGTTCCAGTTAAGAATATATTGCAGAAATCAATAGCAGCAAAGCCTACCACTATTGAAATATATTTATTTTAAATCTCTTGAGCCTGATAATGAAATACGATTTTAGCAAATGGACCTGCCTAGTCAGCTAAGTCTTTAGCCATTATAACTAAGAAGACTGATCTAAAATACATTCAACTCTCAATGCAGCTGCTTTTGCTCCAAACAGTAGTCAGCTATGAAGGGCCATCACTCCACCCATGCAGAGCTTCCATGGACTTCGATGCAAATCCAGTGTGAGGGCAGAACTGAGAAAAAAGTCCCTGATTTGTATCCTCATGGGCTATTGAGATAAGTAAGAGTGGATATTGCTTAACTCTTGCCAGGGAGAACTCTGCAACTCACAAGATTAGGCTTGAAATGCCAAACTGAACTTTACCCTGTAGGAATTCATAGATAAAAAGTCACTTTGTAGTAGTGCAAGCAAGGCCCATGGCATTTTTTGACAGTTTGTACAGCACTTGCTTTATTGAAGGGTAATGTAGAAAGTTTGAGGCATATTTCTGACAAAGAAAATTGCGCTTTTGAACTATTTCAGTGTCCCATGGATTGTATTGAGTGGCAGAGAGTTTTTAAAGAGATAGAAGAATTTTTGGCATCAGTTCTCACTCTCAGGCTCATGGATCCTACAAAGCCCTTTAATATATTTGTTCATGAATGAAAATGAATACCTAGTGGGGTGATAACACTGAAATTAGGACCTCACCAGAGACTGGTTTCATACTACTCTGTCCAACTAGATCTGATTTTATTAAATCAGTGGCAACAACAGTTACAATATTAGAAAGAAGTCACCCTCTTGTTGTGGAATACACTGTAACAAATTTATGTCCCACACAAGGCGGAAATACTTTTGAAACAGCACACAACTCAAACCTTATTGCCACTATGTGCCCATGAGTACACTTCTAGTGCTGGATAATATAACTTTGAAAAGTTACACTGGGGCCAAACATCACTAGTATGAGCAGGTGATGAACACTTCAAGGAAACTGCAGGCAGATGTAACTGTTGTTCCTTTGCACAATCCAGACGTAACTTTTTAGGTGGTTCATCTTCATACTCTCATGGATAACAATGAATGAGATACACTATGAACAGCCAAGGACCAGTAATAGAAGCTGAACCTCTCTAGTCTGCAAAATAACAAACTACATTCTACTTTCATTTACATGATGCAGCAAAGCAAAACCTAAGTAATGAAGTAATGAAGTTAAGGATGTGATTTAGATTTTTGTTTTATGCCTCCACTTTTTTTCTTTAAATGAACATTAGCTAATATCACAAAACTACAAGAAGACTGCTCAGGAGTCACTAAAATACATGAGTATTCCAATTGTTGTCACAGAGATTAACAAGACTATTAATTTGTTTAGATTTACTCAGTATGTGTTTTCAAGTCATGATGTGACTTTAGCAAGACCAAGGAAGTGATCATCCTCTTACTGGTGAGACCTTGAATCCTGTGTTCCGTTTTGAGCCCCTCCTTCACTATAGAGCAGACATTTTGCCAGAACATGTATCCAGAGAAGGAGAGCAAAGCTGTTGGAGGGTCTGGAGGACAAAATATACAAGTAGCACTTGAGGGAGCTGGGGTTGTTTAGCCTGGAGACAATGAGCCTGAACAGCGAATGTATCTCTTTCTAGAATGTATCTCTTTCTAGAATTCCCCTGAAAGACTCCTGGCATCCATTTTCATAAGAATCATTGCACCTTTTTACCGTAGTCTCTCAAGGATTTCCTTGAGGTGGGGATGCAAGGGCAGAACATTGATGAATGATGTGATGGGAAACTATTGCTCTTGCTCTATGTTTATATATATATATATAATATTTATTTTCTACACATAGACACACACACACACACACATACTTGTATGTATTTGCAGTCTGAAGTGGATAAAATGTATAGTTTTGGTCAGTTTAAATATGCTGTCTGAGGAACAAATAATGGAGAATGGGTGAGGCAGCAGAGCATTGAAAGGTGGAAATTGCAGTAAATCAGGATAGCATGCTTTTTGCATTTGTATCTTTTGGAGAGCTGGGAAGTTTTTATTGGAAATTGTAAATATATGTAAAAGTGTCTGGAATTGATGACACATGGTGATGAAAAGTATTCTGATAGGAAACTCATTGTTCATTGAGGGGTGCCTACCATTAGGAGAAGTGTAAATGAAGTATACCTGCTTACTAGTAAAATCTGTTGAATTCAGTGGACCACAGAGAGCTTATATGGAAGGGTATCTGAATCCTGAATGGCAAGTCAGAATATACAGGCTGCAGATTCATTGATCCCCTTCTAGCAGCTGGCAAAACATGTCTAGCCATCTCAATTCTGTTTTGTTCCCCTCTACAACTTCATAAAAATTACTTCTGGCTTCCTCACTATGCTGTGATTATTGGCTGATTCCTGTATGTTGACCAATCATGCTTTACAGCTTTCTCATAAATGAAAGTTGCTATATTCATAGGTATCATATTCATATGATTTTTGTTTAGATTTCTGAAATGTGCCTATCAAGCTCCTAAGGCCAGATGTCTGAAAATATATATGTAATATATTCCTTAAACTTTGCAATGTTCTCTCAAATGTTGAACTAGGTGTGTACTTCAGTTTCTCTGTTCTCGAATACTACTTTTGCTTACATGATTTTTTCTATTTCTTTTTTTTTTTTCTATTTTTTTCAGGGCCAAAACTTTCTTCTCACTGTGTTTAACTGCTTTCAACCATCATACCTTATCTGTTTCTTTCCAGGTTAAATAATTTAGTTAGTCTGTTTATTTCAATTTGCCATCCATAAAGTTGGAGTAAAACTACTTTCCGAATCAGTGAAGACATAATCAAGGATTCATTAAAGATGAGGACAGCTAAGACCCAGTGGCGATATGAGTACTTATCACTGATTTAAAAATCTGGTTTTCACTAGAAGTTTTGCACCGAGGTAATGTTAAGCCATTTCAGATTCTCATTTTCTAGTGATACTGGGAATAAAGATTCAGCTAGTTTATGGCTCTCACAATGAAAGTGAAGATAGTGTAGTCTTGCACCTTTCTGATACTCTTGTAATGAAGCTGTAGAATAACATAAATATTCTATGACCAAGACATGGTGGTCATCTTATGCATAAATTCCTGAATTAGATAATGGTCAACTTTTAATGGTAACTAATGGTAACTAATAGTGGTATACTAGGTTTGCATGACCAGGTTTTTGGTAGTGGGGGCTACAGGGATTGCTCTTGTGAGAAGCTCCTGGAAGCTTCCTCCATGTTTGGCAGAGCCAAAGTCAACCAGCTCCAAGATGGACATGCTGCTGACCAAGATTGGGCCAATCAGAAATGGTGGCAACATCTCTGTGATAACAGATTTAAGAAGGAAAATAGAAGTGTTGTGCAGATATAAGTGCAGCCAGGGAGGAGGAACAGCTCTGCAAACACAAGGTCAGTGCAGAAGGAGGGACAGGAGGTGAAATTCCCCTGCAGCCCATGGTGCAGACCTTGGTGAAGCAGCTGCAGCCCATGGAGGATCACAGGGATGCAGAGATCCACCTAAAGCCTGTGGAGGAGACCCACAGCTGAGCAGGGGGTGCCTGAGAGGAGGCTGGGACCCCGTGGGAGGCCTGTGCTGGAGCAGGCTCCTGGCAGGGACCTGCAGACCTGGGGAGAGAGGAGCCCACACCAGAGCAGATTTCCTGGGAGGAATTGTGATCCACTGGGGACCCAGGCTGGGGCAGCCTGTCCGTGAAGGACTGCACCCCGTAGAAGAGTGACCCACATTGCAGCAGTTTGTGGAGGACTTACCCATAGGATGGACTCACATTGGAGAAGTTCATGGAGAACTGTCTCCCGTGGGAGACACCCCACACTGGAGCAGGAGACTGAGTCCGCTTCCTGAGCAGTGGGAGAAACAGCATGTGATGAACTGACCATAACCCCATTCCCTGCCTCCATGTGCTGCTGGGGGGAAGGAGCTAGAGCTGGGAAAGAGGGAGGAGTGGGAATAAGGTGTTTTAAGGTCTTACTTTATTTCTCATTATTGATTTAGTTAGTAATAAATTTAGTTAATATCTCTAATTCAAGCCTGTTTCCTTCATGACAATATTTCATGAGTAGTCTCTCTCTATCCCTATCTCAGCCTATGAACCCTTCGTTGTATTTTCTCTCCGCTGTCCAGCTGCAGAGGAGAGTGAGAGAGAGACGTTGGTAAGTGCCTGGCATACAGAGAGGGTCAATCCATGACAGTGTTTTTGGTGCCATAACTTGGATTCAAATTGAGGTTGCTGCCACCACAAGAACCTGATGCAGAGTGAAGATGGTCACATAATTGCTTTATATTTAACTGATGGCTAATGGAGTGATTTCCTATCAGGCCAGGAATTGAGAACACTGATTTCATTGAAGTTACTCCCTAACAGCTCCCTTGCACATATGATCAGACTGTCCTGGCTATGGCTGGAGAAATCTAAAACAAGTTCTCTGAACTTAGTCATTACACAGCTGTAAACAGAGTAGAGCATTTGACTTTATTTCTCTGACTAATAGGAGCATTTCCTCTAGGGACACCACCATTGTGAGGAAATAAACCCCTAAACACTTCCTTGTAGGTCTTTCAAGAAGACTTTTCCAGTTTCGATGAATTTCCTTATGTGTCCCTAGAGACCAAAAAAAAAAACAAGCAACATTTTATACTGTAATATTGTGCACAGCCAAGGCCCCTTTTTGCATTTATCTTCTGTTGTTATTATTATGTTCCTCTGAGGTGACCAGTGGTGAATTATAAATGGTTTTATATTGTTTTCTAAATCATGCAGCCCTTGGTCTTCCAGATCCTTCCTATTGGTAAGGGAGTTTATATGTTTCTATCCGAAGTGCTTATTTTCCATTTGATTTGTGGTTAGAAATTAACAAGCAGATAAAACCTCGAAACAGGCATACATTTGGCTCAGGCTGCTTGGCATTTGTTCATGATTTGTAGCTAACCGAAGAAAGCCAATCCAGACATAGTATTCTGCCACTAGATCCTGGCAGTCAGAGTGGCATTACAAAGAAACTTTGTAAGTCATATTTCTTGTTGCATGTGTAAGATCAGCTGTAGGGTTATTTTAACTTTTTGGCTCTGATTAAGGCCATTGTAATCAATATCTGGCTTGGATCAAGATTGGCTGTGATTTTTTTATATTGTCTGCATAAGAAAAGAACTCAAATATAGAGAAATTCAGACTGATGATACATTTAAAAGGCACAGTGGTTCAATTTATAGCCAGTAATATCAGCTTTTTCATTTTGAAAAGTTTGAAAACAAGGCCTATTTAAGAGTCAGTCAGACTTGGGCCACAAAAATTAAACTTCAAATAGAAATTTAAAACAGCTGTGTTTAAAATATTGAAGACAATAAATGTATCCAAATGAGCTGGGAAACAGTCTTCTTTTTTGTGGCATAAGACATATCTGCTTTGTGTAAGAAAACAATACAGAAAGGCAGCAATTCCTTTCAGTCGTGTGTGGAATCACCACACAACTGAAACAGTACAGCTATGATACAGCTCCTCTTAGGTCAGATGTAATGCTGCACAAACACTTCTACACTCTATACACACCTGTATATGGAGCAGAAATGTTGACTTGTGTTCCATGTAAATCAGGGATCTGGGATCTATGCATCATGTGTCCAGTTTGATGCAGGTGTGACTGAAGACTTCTGAACACAGGAACTGGAGCCTTTCAGGAGGCCTACAATTGTATCAGTTATTTCAGCACACATAAAAATTGCAAGCATTTTTAGCATTGCAGGAGTTGATTACATAAACATTCAGGTTGTTAAACACCTCTAAGAACATAACTTAAATGTCTCTTATTTTCCAGCAACTGAGCAATTATTCCCTGGTAAACCTTGTATAAGCAGTACTGTATAGCACTTGTAGAAAATTGCCTTCACCTTTATAACTCTGTAGTTCTTTAAGCCAGTGTCTTTGCACATTCATATGCACACAATTACATCCATCTGCTATAATGAGATCAAAGAATGTTTATTTAAACTGTTAATCCAAAATGAAGTCAATAGTTGCACCAGTTTGTCACTTAACAGCTCGAGATTGTTCTTTGATTTTGCTCCTGTCAGACAAAGATTATATTTGGAATTAATGAAATTTTTATATTTTAAAATCATAGCTGTAATTGCATCTCAACCCCTTCAGCTTGAATACAAATGCTGTATTTGGGTTTTTTTGTTGTTTAAAAATCAACATTGCTTCATAACTGACAAACAGTAAACAACTTCCTTTTCCAAATTTGAGCATGAATCAGCAGATGTTTCTGAGTAATGATTACTCAACCGAGTGGTCTCAGTTAAATTAGCTAAAAAGACACTTAGAATGAATGAAGTTAGGTAATAGAAGCATTTCTACTTTGACACTTGGTATGCGTCATAGGAAAACAGCTTGTAGTGATTCAGTCCCATTTCAAGTCAAGAGGACAAATAATTTTGTCGAAATACATAAGAAATAAGTCAGTGTTGAAGGACTCCAGAGAACATTCCAGCTCCATTCCTTCCAGTAGCATCCCAATCTAGGAAGATGATGCTCTGTTCAGATGGCTCCTGACAGCTTACAGCACTCTGCATTAAGCTTGGTGGTGGTGGTCCAGCCTCTCTGCCCTTGCATCCACAGTCCTTACTCAAGAACAAAGTTCTAAACTTGCCAGGATCAGCTTTGGTGCATTTATGGACTCAGAAGGAGTTCTTATTTCTGCTGGCTTGCCTAATTCAAGGTTAGAATTTATTAGAAGATATGTGAAGTTTCAGATATACACATCAGGATTTTAAAACATGGATATTCACATACATTTAAAGTCACGTTGTAACTGTTGGAATTTTTACAAATTGTATTCATCCTTTTCAATACTTAGTACTGATTTTATTAATTAGGGCTTACGACATCTTTAAGAAAAGGAAATGCAGCTCTGTAGTTTTGAAGGAATTATTAAATCATGCTAAACTTTGGGCAATGCGCGCTCATTTCCGAAATGAAAAGAGAAGATAGAAATCGTGGTCCTCTGGAGAGGTCAAATGATGATATTACCTCGAGGGCTCGGCGCGCCATCTCTCGGTGACACCTGCAAGGCCCAGGAAGGGTATTCCTGTGTCCAGTCACTGGGCCAGCACAGCCATGACGAAGATTGTCAAAAATACAGTTACCGAAAGAACTAAATCACTTTTCCACGTGCCAGAAGTTACTACGGGCAATTTTTTGACAATTTTATGGCTGTTGAAAAATAGTCATCTCACGAACGTCAGCACGTGATTTAGATGTTCACAGTCAATCACTTCATCTCCACAGTGGTATTTTCCCCTGGCAGGAAACCCCACGTTATCAGCCATACACGGACGACATATGGAAATATTTGAGGGAGTAGACGTGTTTTAGGAGACTCTCAGCCCGTTACAGGTAGAAATAGAGGCTGGCGCTACAAACGTGTTGGAAGAATCGCGTTTGTTATTTCCTGCCTGCTGCGTGCCCATCATCACCTGCCGTCCCTGTGCAAGTCGGGCATTCCCTTGCTATCCTCCTCCCTTTGTTTATGCAAGTGGGTTCATCGGGGCTTTTCGGAGGGGTTTGTTGGCGCGGGCAGCGCCTGCGGCGGAGCTGTCGCCAGGCCCGGTGCCGCGGGTGCCGGCCGCGCCGAAACCTGTTCCTTTAAGGGCGGGCGGGGCGGGGCGGGGCGGGGCGGGGGTGGGGCCGCACGGAGGGGCTTGCGCACCATTGGCTGTCGCGCGGGGCCGGTGCCGCCCCCGGCACTTACTACTGTGCCCCTCGCACTGTGTCAGGCAGGAGTGCGGTGCGCATGCGCGGCGGGTGCTGCGCTGGCCGGCGGGGTTGGGGCGAGCGCCGGGGCTGCCGCGGGCGGGGAGCGGGAGCGCGGGGAGCGCGCGCGGGAGCGCGGGGAGCCGGAGCCGCGAGCCATAGCCGACAGCCGCCGCCGGCCGGAGCAGCACAACAGAGGATGCCTGCCTTCTGCTCGCCGCTTCTCTGCGCGCCCGCCATCTCCTCCACGTCCTCATGAATTAGGGCTGCGCGGTGGGGGTGGGGGACGGCAGCGAGCGCCCCGGCGAAACCGGCGCCCCAGGCATGGCCGGCTCGGTGAGTGAGTAGCGCGGGTCTTCTCCAGCCCTCCGCCCCGCGCTGCCCGGCGCCACTGGGAAGGGGCTGGCGTGACCGGGAATTTCTCTTCGCATGCGGCTTTCCCTGCCTCCCGCTGCTCCCGGTGGCGGCGCGGCGCGCGCACGCACTTGGAGGGAGCCGTGGTCCTGCCGCCGCAGCGCGGGCAGAGAGCGCGGAGGCGCCGAGAGCAGGACGTAGCGTCCCTGACAGCGGGCCCGGGTCGCCTCCCCGCGCTCTCCTGGTGACACCGAGGGCTGTCCTACGCCCTCGCCTGCGGGGCCGTTTTTTTGTTGTTACAGCGGTGCATTGCTGGTTTTGCCAACTCTCCCCCCACCAAATCCTTTCTGCCGTGTTTGTGGTACGGTTGTGTCCGTGTGTCCGCGTACTGCCCGCGATGGGTCCGGTTCCCCCCGGCCGCCAGCCCCATCTCCGCTCGTTGTGGCGCTCACCGGCCGCTCCCCGCCTCTTCCCCCGCAGTGTGCCGTCCAGGTGAAGCTGGAGCTGGGGCACCGAGCCCAGGTCAGGAAGAAACCCACCGTGGAGGGCTTCACCCACGACTGGATGGTGTTTGTCAGAGGGCCTGAGCACAGCAACATTCAGCACTTTGTGGAGAAAGTCATCTTTCACCTGCACGAGAGCTTCCCCAGGCCGAAAAGAGGTAGTGGGGTCTCTCCTGGGATGAGCGCTTGGAGGCGGCCCGGAGCGGGCGCAGGCGGTGGGACTGTGCCGGTCTCGGTGGAGAACAAAAGCGGTCGCCAGTGCGGTGGTGGGCTGCCGGGGCTCTATCCCGCCGCTTGTAGGGCTGTCCGGGGTCGGGATGGGCTCCTCTCTGCCCCTCACGCACTTGCTGCCGCGGGATGTCCACTCCCGGCGCCTGTGGTCGCAAAGCTTGGTCCGGCCGTAGGTCTGGGTCCCGACTCCTGGTCTCTTGGTGGTGGGTGGCACGGAGTTAGCTTCTGTCCAGGCGTAGGTGCTCACTGGCGATTTTTGCCCACGTGTTACTTCCTTCTGGCTGGTGTTGTTTTCTCCCGATGTTCTGTATGACTGGAAATAAGGATGCCTGTACATGTGTTGCTGTTCTGATTTTGGTACTTGTGTTTGGACTCCTTCAACACCCTGCATGTTCATCTCCTGGGTTTCATCTTTTTGTGAGTACATAAAAAAGTCTCAAAAGGTGCATTAGTAGTGCATGTGTGGTGCATTTGTACCCATCCAAGTTTGGCTGGGAGACATGTAAGAAGCCTTTTGTTTTCAGATCTGTTTCCTGAGCCTTTGCTTGTCTTGATTATTGCAGTGGGATTGGTTGAGGTAGCAGTACAAATAAAAGAAGTGAGCAGGTTTATTTATCTATACAGACACAACACTTAGGCGTTATCTTTCATTTGATCTGTTATCTTTATTGGCATCTAGTACTTCTCCAGTTCCTTAGAGCAACATTGTCATAAAATGGAGCTTGGGGGGGGATAAATTGAATGTTCATGGAGCAAAAGACAGGAAAATTTTGAGTGTTGAGATAAAAAAGCTTTTCTTTGTGGTAGGATAAAAACATATAGTTTTATTTAATGTTTCTCAGTTGGAAAATACTAAGCCGTGACTTTTTTATATCAGCGACTCTGTTTTCTCTAGAATACTTTCCTTCTCTTAAGCATCAGAGTGTAAGAATTACATTATTTCATCTCCAGAGTTTATCCTCTGAAGTACAGGCTATTAACTGTCTTTTATTTTCATACTGCCAGTGTATTTTTTGGATCTCTTTAAATCTGTGCAGTACTACACAAACGGTTTTCAGTGAATTGTATGACATACTGCAGTCTTATTGTTGAATTAAATTGCCTAGCTTGTCCTGGAGAGTCTTCCTCTTGCTTTCTTCTATTTCTTCTGCAAAAGACATGACTTTAAATCCGTCTAAATAGTTTTGCAGAAAAACTCCTGAGAACAGATCTAAGAAGCCTAAATAGCTGAGATAGTATTATTCATATTCAATGAATTAGATGATGTGTCATCTAACACTTGAAGCCCAGTCTGCATAAGGGTTTTTGGTGGTCCTCTCTGCTTTTATTATCTCTGCTATATTTATTTACTTGCTGAAACATGATTCTGCTTCTCAAATTTGGTTGCTAGGTGTGATGTGGAGCTTGCTAATAAGAATATAGTTCAGGACATTTGCAAGCGAGGGATATATCATTTGCTACTTGCTTTCTGTCTCCAGCTGCTGAGTTCAGTTACACAGTCATTTAAGTAATTGTTTTAGAGTGTTTATTTTGGGGTTTTGTTTGTAAGCATAATTTTCATGATGTGGCAACTGCTGGGAAGGATGCCCTCTTGTATAGCCTGGGAGGGGACTTCTTGTACAGTGCTTGTACCTGCCTTGGATTTGGAGAACTCTGCAGCCGCTCTCATTCAGCAGATTGTAACCTGGATGGCAGGCACTCCATTCACTTATGGGCTTTACTTGCCTCCTGAAACTATTGATGCTGAAGAAATTTCAGGTTCTTGAAATCACATTGGGGGAATGATCCATGTGTGAATTACTTAGAATGTTTTCTGCGATTGTAAAGTGTTTGAAAGGGTGGTGGGAATGTATGCCTTCTAAGTGGTAGCAGTTTGTCTTTCTACTTTAGAAGTGCTGATAAAATTTTTGACAAAAGTATTCTAAGGTGGTTTTTTTGGTCTCTGTAAATCAGTGCTACTAGTTTTGTTTGATACCTCAAGTGTTGCATATTTAATAGGAATGATATGCATGTTTGAAGTGTTAGTCAAACTACCTGTTTTCACTTTGTCTGCAGTTATATACTTTGTTATTTTAGCATGGGATAACTTACCACTTTGAGATACTGAGTAATTTCACAAACTTTTCCTGAGCCATGGGTTTAGCATGCTGAATTTAGGTGTATAAGATTAATCAAAAGCAAGTACTAGTATACTGGCAAGCCATAATAACACCTAGTTATCTGATAAGTGTTCTTTTTGTCTCATGTTAAGAGTGGCTGCTCTGAGCTGTATGCATGTTAGGAAAAAGTTTAGTTCATTGGGTCTATCTGTAAAGCTCATGGATCAATTTGAAAATAATAAATCAACAAGCTAAGATAGGTGTTATTAACTCATAAAGTTAATAAAGATCACTTTTTATTAGAGACACAGTAATTCCGGCTACTATGGGAGGCAAGGGAGATAAATTATTGCCAGGTCATTTGCTTTGCAAATTTATGAGAATAGCTGGATAAACTGTCAGTTTGCCAGCTACGACTATGGCTTTGCTTATCTGTTTATGCTAGAAATTTTGGAAATACTGGATGTTGGCAGTGAGTTTGCAAAGGTGTGTCCAAGTGTTTGTTCTGCTAATAGTTGCTACAGAGCAAGCAGGGTCCTGTATCCCAAAGTTGCTTTAGTTTTAAGGTGGCAACATTACTGGGGTGGTGCTCAGTCACTGGCGTGCAGAGCAGGTTGATTTGTGTGTGTTGGCAGGATGGAGGGGTAATGGTGACCAACAGTGGACAAAGTGTAGATAAGCTTGAGTGACCTAATAAAATAGTATTCTTCATCTTTCAGTCTGTCTCACCTTAAAATCCTGAGCTTGAGATGGTGGTTTTATTGCTTACTGTTTGCCTCATGATGACTGAGTGCCTAAGTTTATCCTTGCATGGTGGAGCATACAGGAGTGTGCAGTGATTTGTCCTTTCTACTTCATCCTGTTCAATGGCCTGCTCTGCTGTCTGATTTCCATAAGTAGTTTCATGGATGGAGGGGCCGGGTGGCAACAGGGCTGCTAGGCACATTATAGAGAGTAGAGTCATGCCCAGACTCAATTTCAGGTGGTATTTGCAAGACAAAAGCTCACTAGGATCGTCATGCAAATTCTGCTGTTTGCAAATCTTGTCTGCTGATGTAAATTGGTTGAGAGAAGATATGGAGAATTTTTAAGATTCTACCTATATTTCAAAGCATGTGCTGCTTATCTTTCATCGTTCATGTGAAGAAAATCAGCCTATGTGTAGAAGTATTTTAAAGCACGTCTGTGAAACAAGGTGTGTCATCAGATTGCGATTAGTTTTGATCCACTGCTATACTGCCTCTGAGAGAGGAGCTGTTGTACTTGCATTGTAATACGTCTCATTAATTGCATGGATGCTAGGCAATGTCGAAATATTTTCTTCTTCTTGCCCTATAAATGCTGATGCTCTTCAAAAGTTGCCTGACTTACTCTCACAGTATTTCAGTTGGATAAGGAAACATATCTCTTGTGTTTTGATGACTCGTAAGCATATCTCAAAAATGGCATTGGAACTAGTGTGTTCCGAGTGGTTAAATTTCTGTTACTCTGTGGTACTTTTTGACAAACTAAATTTTTCTTATTAAAAAAAAATGGTGGGCAGTGTTTCTGTGCTAATAGCTTAGTCAATGTGAAAATTTTTATTTGGTCACTGGAATGTTGTAACTTTAAAAGTAGGAGATGTTGCTTTTCTCTATGGAGCAAGAGCAGCTCTGCTTAGTGCATCTCTTAGCTCAATACGTTTTACCATTATATGACAAAGTGGTGGAAGTAAAGTTGCTTGGTGTTCTAGTACAGGAAGGACCAGCTCCAGTTGTCTTCTGGAAAGTTCACATTTCCAGCATTGGTTGTTTTCATTAAGGTAGTCTGTTGATTCAGAATGAGATTTCAGTGAATCATAACAGTTTGAAATATATTTAGTTACCGTAAAAGATGCCTTTTGCTATTCTTGTTAAATTATTTTTCCTTTTCAAGATTTTTAGCTGAAAAAAACCCCTTTTTGTGCTCCATTTAAAGTCAATGAGACTCTTAACTCTATTAATTTTAGTGAACCGAGTGATGTGAGGATAGGGACCCATAAGCAGATTCTTCCCAGATGATTGAAGTTTTCCTTTCAAACAAGCTAGTGCAGGCAGATAATCAAGATTACTAAACAGGCAACCATTTTTATGATGTGTATTTTATTAGGATATTTAACTACACTTGTAAGAACTTAGATCAGTTTTAGGTCTGTTTTCTTTGCTTTTTTTCCCCTCTTAAATTTGCCTGAGCTTAACCATCTAAGTATGATAGGCACACAGGAATTTCTTTTTCATCAATCTAACAGATACAGGTTTCATACTGCATCTTTTAGGTCAATTGTGGCTCTTAGCTGCAGAATGGTCACATGAAATGACTGATATCTAGTGAAGAACTTCATTTGTTTAACAGGAAACTCTTGAGACTTAATTTTGCTGCTACTGAGTATGAAAGTGAATGGCTTTGAGAGTGCATCAGTGGTTTTAGATGCACTTTCTAATTCAGCCAGTAGGAACTCAAAAGGGCATTCGCAGACTTAAAGTGTAAAGAGTTTCAATATAGGGAAGCTATCACGTTTTATTATTTACATGAGTGACATCAGTACATAATTGGTGGTTTTTATTTTAAGATACTATGGGTACAGAAAAGCTGGTTTCTTATAAATAATTTCACCTCATTGGTGTGACTCAAAGAATAATCACATTCAAAGCCCATATTTAGGCTTTCTTTAGATGTAAACAGCGTGGAAAAAACTGGGAAATAATAGGGCTGCTGCATCCTCCGGTGTCAAAAACTTTTCTAGTCTATTTGCACAGTTTTTTAGGTGATTTAGTTGTGTGAATTATGTGCTCAGTGTGTGTTTATTTTAATTTAATGGAAGGGTTGCTACTCCTACCTACATTTCTTCTCCCTGTAGGCATGTTTCTGCAAGGGCAAATGCTGATTTCTGTCTGAAACTGCCAATCAGTTCTGACTCTCTTAAGTCATAAAAGATGATCCTTCGTTATTTCATGTTAGGTTAAATTTGTATAGTGTTTCATTGTTGAAACAGTTTTTTAGTCTTAAGAAACTCTAGTTACTTCTTACTAAAGCTACAATATTAATATTCATTGATTGTAGCTCTTCTAGATTTTAGATGGCAGGAAGTGTAGTTTCAGGACTGTTGTGCAAAAGATTTTTGGATGTGTAGAATACTACTTGCTTGAAGCAGAGAAAAACAGATTATTTTGTGTAAGATCAAATCTATCACTTTTTTTTAGTAAGACGAGGGAGAAGATACCTCAGTATTAAAACTGGAGTTAGTTAAATTTTTTAAGAAAACAAATGACTCTATTTACATTTGTACAGTTTTTATCCTTAGAAAAATAAATGTGTCAGAAATGTTTAAGCCATGTATTATTTACAGTTACAGGTTAGGCAATATGAACTGCAGGCACGATTGTTAAGATTTAGTAAGTTGTAAAATGTTGGGCATAGATTTGTTAGTATTTTTTTTGTGGTACTGTTTAAGTATGAAGGCTATTCTTGTAACAATGTTGTGCAGTGTGGTTAGGATTCAGTTTTTGTGGTTTGATTTTGGGGCTTTTTATAGTTTTTAATTCAGGTTTTGGAAATACATGTTGAAGAGGATTAATCTGTCCTTTGTTCTGATAGAATCTGTAAAAAAGACAACTTGATACATTTGGGCAGCAACATGAATGTAAAGCTTGTGGATGATGCTTGCAGTAGCGGGAAAACACAGTTAGTTTATACGTGTTTAATCCCGAGTTAAATCTATAGGCTGCTGAAGCTTGACTACATGAATTTTTGTGAGATTCTTGTGATGAACACCTGCAATTTTAAACCAACAGTCTTTAGTTCATAGGCAACCATCCTCTTTTTTTCCTTCCTGGCAGTGATTGATAGACATATATAAAGACAAAGGAACAGTCAAATTCTAACAGTTGTATACGTTTGCATGAAAATTATGATTTCTCATCTAGTTGTAAAACACTTAGCTTGTAATTCAAGATGTTGTTTGCTTTTTGTATGATTTTTGCCTTTTTGATGTGCCTTTTATTATATGTAAAGGGCTGGAATAACAGACTGCTATATAAAATATTTGTATACTTACTTAAATATCTGTGTGGGAATTGATTTTTAAAATTAAATCTATTTATATATGTCATCAGAGCTCTTATCAGTATTGTTGGCTTATTCCTCTCCCTTGTATGCCAGGTATGGGCTGTATCACACTGTTAATACTGTGCCAAACTCTTGCACTGACTCTGGCTTTCTAGAGGAGTACAGGTTTGTTTCTTTGAGCTACCTGGATGAGCCCAGTGAGTCTGTATGAATTTGATTTTAAACTTTGTGCATGCTGTGGTAACAGAGGTCTTGACAGCTATAACGTCATCTAACAGATAGATCAAATGTAATTTCTTTTAAATGCAATTCCGACGCATTTTGAGCAGCTGATGCTTACAAATTGCATTGGAATGACTGCAGTTACTTGTCTGTAATTCTGTCTAAAAACTCACATGATATACAGGGTAGGATGTATGTGTTTTTCATAAGACTTTTGGTCATAAAGGTAAATACTGGCATAGCTGTTTCTATTTTCAAATGTTTATGATAACAAAGTGAATTATTACACATATCAAAGCAATACAAGAGTAGAACTGAATGAGCAGTGTGAGGGGGATTGATTTTGCTGGTGATTCCTAGGATATATTGTGGTTTGCAGCAAATCTAAACATACTATTTGCAACTGCTTTTCTAAAGCTTGTACAGAAGAATTCCACCCAATTCAGTGGGACACTAATTGTTCTGCCCTTTCTAGATAGAAGTAATGTGAACATAACATATATCTTGAAATAGGGGTTGACAGACAAGGTGTAGGCTTATAGGGGAAATTGAGGACTATGTATACTTAGTATACTTTCTTATACTTGTATACTTAGAGGAAGACAATATTTTACCTTTCGTGTGCAAACTTTAAAGGGCAAGTTATGCAAGAAGGAAAAATGTGGAGATTCAGTGTAAATAGAACTACTTGATGTTGTGGGCTAGAAGCTAGCAATCATGTTGTTTTCCATCATCTGTGTGGAAAAATGGCAGGTCCAAGAATGTTTGCTGTTCTTGAAGCAGCCCTTCATGTAATAAATTTTGATTGATTGGTATTAAATGCGTAAGTGAAGGTTTAATTCCTCTTGTTATCATGCACCAGGCTCTACAATAACAAAAAATATGCACACTTAATTTTGCATAATGTAAATTCTAAGTGAGTATTTTATTGAAGAACTTGGTAAAAATCATTTACATGGTGGGGGTTTGTGTCATCACAGCACTGGCACCATCTTCTACTGAAAAGAAGGAGAGGGTGGATTAAACCTGAAATCTTGTGTGCTCTCTGAACGTGGAGATGCACAGATCTTGTGTAATATTCCAGGGCAAGTATTTGTAGTTAGGATGATGCCAGATGATTTTTTTTTTTTGACTTGTTAGGTATTTTTTGTTTTGTTAGCTTTCTTCTTGCCCAGTCCTCTTACAGCACAATATAATTCTGGATGCTTTTGATGTCTTAAAATGACTTAGTATGGCTACAAGGAAAAGCAAAACTATGTGAAAGAGTAAAGTATATTGAAATTGTAGTCTTTGACTTGTTTCTGTGGAAAGGTCTTAATGAGTACTGCTTTGAAATAGCTCTAACGAAGTGTTTCTTTAAATATCACTAAAAAGCTGAAAAGTTTTCACGTTTAAAAAAGTTGTCCAACCTTGAAGTATTTCTTAGGTGGTGTTGTGTTTTGTCTCTGTGGCATAAGCTCTTGCTAGGGGAAAAAAATGGACACTAATAAGCAGAAGATTAGTTCTTTTTAGCCAGATCCAATGCCAAGCCCTTTGCACCCAATTTCCAGTTTCCTGCCTTTCCCTGGAGGAGTGCTTAGTAAGTAGAGGTGCTGCAGAGAGTCTGTGTCCTGTGCATAGTGTGTGTTTGCTTGCTCCACCTGTGTCTCACAGGGCATGGGGGTTTTGTTTTGCTGAGCACTGGCGCAGCAGGCACTGCATTCCAGGGCCTGGCTCCTGTGCATGACAGGCAGCACACACGGGAGTGACCCCAATGGACAGGCCAACGAGGAGACGGAGGTGGATATCTACTGCCAGTGGATAACTTCATATAGGATCCACACTGGAGTTTTTAAGACATGGGGAGGAAGGCTGTGGACTGGTTTTGTTGTGTTTGAAGACTGAATGTGGAAAGTATTTATGTAGATTGTTCCCCAAATTTAGTAGCTGATTAGAGGATGGAAGTGCAGTTGAACTAGTTTTGGACCAGGTCGGTTAACTATACAAACAAGTTCTCAACAGGTAAATTTCAGATATCTAAAAAAAAAATGAACTGGGCATTGGCATAAGGAATAACAAGGAATAAAGAGACAATGATAAGAAACATATATTAAAAGTATATATATATATTTTGAGAATTTAAAAAACCCCAAAAGGTGTGTTTCATTAATGAATTGCTTTGTTTAGTCTTTCCTTTAGAGGTTGCCAAAGTAATCTTTGTTTGCTGTACAGAAATCAGATGATACAGTTCTTGTAAATTTCTCTATATATTGAAGGTTCCTAATCTGTTTTCCTGCTACTGTTAAGGTGTTGTCTTGTAGAGCTGCAAAGGTCTGCTCCTTTCTGTGATAAAATTCCTGCACTGTTAAGACTAAGTCTTTTTGGCACTCAAGTTATTTCCTTGCCTGGTTGTCAGTAATGTGTCTGAAGTGTTTTTAAGTGTGTGGCTTCTGTGAGTATTGTAAATGATTCCATTTGTACTTAGTAAATACTCTAAAACAAAAGGGCCTATCTTAAATTTGGTGAGGCTTTTTTTGGCCCCTTCCAATTGTGCTGTGTTTTAGCCTATTTCTGCAGAATATTGCTGTGATGACTTTTCAGCAAAAAGTATTCTACCCATAACCTGTAGTCTACTCATTACTCATTACAGTTAGGTTAATAGAAATGGCAATATAGCCATACAGTCGCATTATCATTTCTATTTGAAGGGTAGAGATATTTTAGGAAGACTTCTCAGGCAGTAATTTTTTTTTTTGAGATGGGTCTGAATGTAAGACTCTTCTGCTTAAGAAAAAGGCAACCAGAACATATAAATGTGTTCCCTATCTTGTGTTCTTAAACCCCTCTCTGTGTGAGTAGGGGGAGGTAATAACCCTCCAACCAGTTTCTGTAATTACCTGCTATCCTTTCTTGTAAGGATATTGGCTTTTATCATTCTCTGTATAAATTCTTCCCTAGGTAATTCATTAAATAAAAGATATGACAGCTGACTTAAAGATACTGTAAGGTATTTGTGTATAAATTACTTTTAAGCAACTCCATCCAAGCTCTTTAAGTGCCTTTGGCAGTCGTGTGCAAATACACCAAGACCAGCCCTTGAACCTAAATCAAATAAAGTAGCCAGCATCAGTAAAATACTTGTTTGCTTCTGCAGGCATTGCTGTCCCATCCTAGCCCTGCCCTTCGAGTGGGTATTGCCTGGAAACTAAATAGAAACAAATTTGTTTCTATGAAGCAGATCTACATTAGGTTACTTCCTTGAATTTGTGATATAATAGAAACAAAGTCAAACAATCGCGGCAGACCTTGCAGGTGTTGAAACAAAAGTTCAGTTGTATTAGATTACTGATCTTGGACTGCAGGGATATTTCCTTACATTTTTGTCTTAATGCCTGAACTGAAATTTACATTAGTTGAAATACTAATAAACTACTTGAAGATTGACATTTTAAGCATACGATCAAAAGTAGCTATTATGTTTCAATATGGAGTACTTAAAATGTGGCTTGGGCTTATTTGTTTGTTTTTGTTTGTTTTTTTTAAATTTGTATTTAGGAGTAGTTTAAATCTGGGAAGTTGTCAATATGTGTATTCTAGACAAATGTTATATTTTGGTTTTAGTTCCTCTTTGTAGTCTGTTCTTAGATCTAGACAACAATATTTTCTTGATTAAAATCTAAATTAACCTCTGTTTTTTGAAATCAGTTTAATAAGCATTGATATGTATGTATTATTTTAAGTATAGACCTTGCACACAATCTGTAAATGTGTTTACACATATTGTAGTTTTATAGATTTTTTTGTGATTTTGGAACCTAACCTAGTGATTAGATCAGTTTGCTTGCCTTGAAACTTCAATCCCTTAATCTAAACTCATAAAATTTCTGGAACATCCTTTTACTGAACAGTTTTATTCTGAAATAAAGAAAACTGACATTTTTGTCTTTGCATGAAAAACACCAAAGGAAAATAATGGTGATTAAGACTGGCATACAAGATAAGGCTTTGTCTTCCTGCTCTCTGGAGAGAGTTTTCTTTCATTCATTTTTATGTAGCCTGTTGTACTGTACATTAATACTACATAGCTGGTGTCTAACCCACTTCTGTTATCACTTTCACTAAACCAGTGTGGGGGCCCACTGGGGGCCCAATGATTTAACAGCAGGTAAGGGACACATTATGTGCAGGATGCCTCCAGCAGTGGCCAGGTATGGGATGGAAAGGGTTTTTGCCATTTTAGTTGCCAAAGTTAAGAAGAGTGGACTTCATAAAAGTTAGGGAAAATTCTAAGTGATCATGAGAAGCATGTTTTTTCAAAAGTGCCACAAAAGAATGGGAGGTGGGCACCAATCAGGAAAGGCCAAATATTAAAGGTTACTCTCCCTCTTTTGGTATTCATTTTATTGACCAAACAATTTGTTAGAGATCACCAGGGAGGTACTTACTCTTAAGACGATGAATTTAGAATAAATTGTCATTGTCTGTTGGTTTTTTTTTTTTTTTTTTGTTTGGTTTTTTTTTTTTTTTTTTTTTTTTTTTTTGGTTTTTTTTTGTGATTTGGTGGTTTTGGATGATGCTAATTTTCTGCAGCACCTCTAAAACGTGCATTAATTCTTTGAAAAGAAAAAGTGTGGTATGGGTGCATGTGCCTCATTTATACAAATTTTGCATGTACTCATTTATACAACCTTAGAATAGAGAGTCCATAATTCTGATTTAATATTGACTCTCTATCTGCATTCATACTGTGTGCCTGTGCACAGTGGGAATTACTGGCAAAATTTTTTTATCTTTGACTAAAAAACAGCAGACATTTAAATAGCAGCAAGTTTAAAGATGTTTTGTGTTTTTTGTGTGTCTACACCAATGTGAATTATATTACTAAAATAGTGTTTTCTTTGGCCAATATGAAAGTTTCTCTCACGTAAAGAAAAATAGTAATCAGTCTTCAGTTTGTTCAGTTGAATCTCTTTGAAATTCCATGTTAAAAGGCAGAAATGTTGCTGGAGTTATTTGAAAGGATTATACTCTTGTCCCCTTGCCTTTCTCAGAGATTTTTTGTGGTTATCAGAAACCATGTTGGTACAGAAACAAACAGCTTCCCCAGCTTAAATGAGGGGGAGACCCTTCCATATTAAATATAATAATAATAATAATAATAGTGCAAATGTAAAATACACCTATATAAATTCTCAGGGTCTTGTCATTGCTGAATCTCTAGGTATTTGTAAATTGTTACTGGCAGTATCAGTACTGTCAAGTACATTTACTTCCTCTGCAGACTTGGGCAGTTTCTGCATTTCCTTTTATACATTATGATTATTTGTCACCCCTTTCTTTGCTTTCACACAAGAAGGGGTGGGAGCTGAATGCTCAAATGTGCTTCCCAACTTGCAGAAAGTGCTGAGGAATCAGGTGTAGTGTGCCTTATGCCCTCTTTCTCAAGGTGTCTGTATCTTTGCCTTCTTTGAAGCAGTTTTGATTTAAACTGTTGCTATATCTTACCTGTGTTTCTTCTAAGTCACTTTCAAACATAATCATCCCACTGCTAAGGTTTTGGTGTGTTCATGTTTGAGCATGTGGGAATTGATATGCCTTATTTTCCTTCTGTGCCTTCTGGAAATTAGATTTTTGGCGCTGCACTTTCAAAGATGGCTTTGAAGCCCTACAGGCAAGCTGGAATATCAAAGGGCTACAGGAATTCAGCCATAATTGTTTTATGGCTTGCCAGAAATCAGCCCTATTTGTATAGGTAGCATAGAAAATAGCTGTGATTTAACAATTTGGTGCGATTTATATCCACCATAAAAATAATAAAAAAAGTTAAAGGGGTATTTTGGAAGCAGGAACTAAGCTGTAAATGCTAATTGCTTCTCCATTTTCTCAAAGGAACAAAAAGGAAACAGGGTTTAGAAAGCTTTCTATTGAAGAAAACTTAAAAAGGACCTTGTCTACTTTGAGGATATTTAATACTATACTTCGCTGTGAAATTGCACCTTTTTTTCATTTAGTGCATTTAGATCATGCTATCCAAAATGTGCATATTAATATGAACTTATTTATTACTAAGTCAGAAGGAGAATTAATGCAAACTTATGCATCAGTATGAGTAAGTAGTCCAAGTGACCTCACTTCTGGCAAATTTGGATTAGTTATTTTTCTTTTGTGAGTGTAGACTTGATGCCCTTGCTCTCTTCTGGAAGTCTTGCTCCAAATTACTTTCCATTTGTGACTGAAAAGTTAAGTGTGCCAAGCAGAAACTGTGGTTTGATACATTCTTGGTTGCTTGGGGAAGCTCTCTTGAAGTGTTGGTACTCTTATTTGGAAACCAGGGGTTAAGAAGCTCTGGATGCCTCTTTGGCTGTACTGGGTACACTAAACATGTGGATATATATGTAAGGTAATCCCCAGTGTAGGGGAGTGATGTAAAGAAGTGTTCTCTGGGTTATGATTCAGTGGCTTGTGGTAAGAGCAAGTGCTGAAAGATAATTTCTTAGAAAAATGTAGCACTTAAAGAGATGTCACTTGGCATTAGGAGAACCTAATGCCATGATTTGGGGAGCTGTTGCTGTGTCTCTATGTCTGAAGTAGACACAGTAGAACTGCAGGTCACTTGTAAAGTAACAAAACTAGTTGGTAGCAGGTGAAAATTCCAGGATACAGGGGCATCAAGGCAATAGTGTTGCAAGCACTTTTGAGCATTTAGTTGGGAATAGTCTATACTCTGTAAATGCAGCAGACCATGGAATGAAAAAATTATCCAACTTAAAAATGAAAATGTGAGATCCAGAAAAATCAATGACCCAGTACATCTTGCTGAGCATGGCAGAGGCTAACAATTCTGTACAGTACTCATCCTTTTGCTGGTCTGTGTAGGCCTGCAGATACCCAAGCTGTTTATAGTAGATTAAGCACACCTGATTTCTTTCTCTGATCTCATTCTGGTTCTAGAAAGCTGCTGATTTCTTTTGGAATGCTGATATTGTTTAAGAAGCAATGAAACTTCTATTTGCTATGGGACTTAACTTGATACGTGAGCAAGGTTTGGCACTTCTAGTACTGGCCTGCCCTGTCAAATCTTAGTATTCCTGTTAGCTCCTACTCTGAAAATCTTTGAATGAGATTTTTATCTCAAGAATTAATGCCATTCATCTTGCTACCAGTGGCACTCCTGTCACTCAGTCACTAAAAAGACTGATTTCTTTATTTTGCCTTTGTCTTGTGGTATCTGGAGGTGACTGATCATTTTAATAAGCTGAGGGATTTGTCTAGAGATCTACATCCTTCTAGATCTCTTGATTTAAAGCTGTTTGTCTGAATGGCTTTTAGCCTCTCTGTTTATACCTTTAGTTGGTTTCCAGCTTTGATGTTCATCTGTTAACACTTGAAGATTTGTAGGTGTGATTGTCATACAGACTGGGTCTTTTTCAGTAACTAAATCTTGCTTTTAAGACATACCTATTTCTTAGTTTATGGTATTTGAATGTTGTCTCCTGATTTGAGTTGTCTTGCTAGTAATTTGGCCTGACAAGTATTGCTCCTCTTATAAAGCAGTGCTCAAGGTTCAGTTCTTGGGCTTCTCAGTGAGGTAATAATGTCCTTGCTGGGATGGAATTATTTAATAGTAGCTGGTGAGGATTTGGATTCTGTGAACTTTGTATTGCATTGAATACTTATTCCATTTGCTTTTTTGAAAAGCTTTGCCAGAAATGGAAACCATACAGTTGATCCAAGAAGGAAGACAAATACCTGGTGCAAATACTTCTATGTAATGAGGTGTGAGAAATTGCACAACTTAATATTTAGCCTGAATTGAATTGCCATTCAAACTATGTTGTTAGAGGATATATCACTTCAGATTACTTGGGTGCAACTTGACAGTGCAGTTGATGCTTTAGGCATTGTGTAGCTTAAGTTGTTTCTCATGTAATTTGCATTCTAAATTGTTAGAAAGTCATTCAGTTGTGGAGCGGTAACAGGGTGGAGACTGTGGATGTATCTCAATTAGCTTTCAAACTTGTGGCACATGTAACTCAACTGGCATGTGAAGGGGGACTCTCCAGCCATCTGCTGCAGCATCATGGCTATAATGATTTCACTTTCAACAAGCTCCTAGTATTCAATAAGTTTGAGATCTGACTTGTGTTGTTGTGAAACAGAATTAAATTAAAAGTTGATGTGATTTGTGGGCATCTCTGACCTGTGAGCTAGCCCACAGGAGGAGGTGCATTTGCTGTGTATATTCTACTTTACATGCTTTTGTGGTCTCATTTGGTAGCAGTTTTCCCCTTGATATCTTTGTGCAAAGGAACTATATGTAGTCTGTGGAAGGTGAAGTGCCTTTGTGAGTTTTTCATTTCATACTGTCCCCATTCTCAGCTTCTAAACTAACAATCATGTGGCATTTCTGATGATCTTGGTCTCTGTGCACTAGTTGAGGCACCCAGAGGAGTTTATTTTCCATTTGCTGATGTGTATCCTGCACTTGTGTATGCATTGCAGTTCTTGGGTAAGAATCTGAAGTGCACCCATTCTTTCTGTGAGCACCAAGACTGCCTGAGAGACTTTAAAAGGTAATGGGTCCTTACAAGAGGTCTTGTTTATACCACTTCTTTGTACTTGCTGGTATGTCATTATTTCCTGTGTAAAGTTTATGGCAAAAAAACCCTGAACATGATCCCTTTTAAACATCTATAAAATAAGATCTCCAGCTGCAGAAAGTGATTTGCAGCTTGCGAGCTCATCTACCAAGCTGAAGTGCATTATGACTAACCTTATTGTGCCTTAGTTAAGGATGAAAATAAGCTGTTCTGGAGTTGCTCAATACGCCACTTTAATACTGTCTTCTCATCTTCCCCTTTTTCAAGGGTTACTGTCCTGGGTTTTAGACAATGGATTTTATTTTCAGAGCTCTTGTAAATACAACTGGATTAATGCATACAGCTAACAACTTAGTAGAGTGCATATGTGACTTGGTAGGTGTGGGTGCAGCCTGCTGTCAAAATGGGTGGCTCATCTTCTTCAGTGAAAGGTTGTCACATAAGATGATTTACTGTGTTAAAACAAAAGACATCCTTCAATTCCTTGAATGCCTAAGTATTACTTTGATGTTGCTGCTGATATATTGTGGTCTTGGCTCCCACACTTTTGTGCAAGAAGCTTTAACTTGCTGAAGAACTGTGCTTTTAGTGAATTTCACTAACTTCTAAGACCTGCAGACTTTGCAACATGTTTGGGAGTTACAGGAGACTGCAGTGTTAATTTTTAAGAACCAGAGGAAATTGCAAGGCTTAGACAAAAGTTTCCACTCTAGCTGACAAATGGTTATCTGCCAACTAGGAATCACTCAGATCTGTAATAAGAGTAGGGTAGTAGAAAGCTTTTCTTTTCACTTAAAAAGACAATAATGTAATATTTTAAAAAGCTTTTTTCTTTAGTTTTTCCAGTGATACATATTGTTTTTCTTGAAGTGGCCCTTGATACTCTGTTTACTCAGAGGAGTAAGATAAGGAAGACCAGAAAAGGGAGCTGTTTTAGTATTTTTAGAGTTTGTACATTTCTGAAGAGCAGTGAATACCCTCTTCATTTGAATGCCTGCAGGGTTACCACTTTGAAAGCCATGTGGTACTCCAGGAGACTTCACTGCCCAACTAAGCAAGGGGTTTAAAAACTTCTAGTGTGGTCATGCCAAAGCTGGTCTAACACCAGGTATCTGTGGTATCCATGCAACTCATATTTATGCTTTTTATGTTCTGTGTCTTGAATTTTTTTTACTCTGGTTTGTTTTTGTGTGAGAGCATTTAAATTGTCTAATTGGTTTCTCAACTGGTAATCTTAAATCGCCAAATAAATCAGTCAGAGTATTTCTTGGGTTCAATATTTGCAGGGGAAGAGGGAAATGACCTCATAACATCTTTCCTTCTATAGTATTTGACCAAAATGAGCAGTCATTTTTTTGTTGTCCCCAAATCTGATGCCAGAGATGAAGGTTATTGCAGTGACTCTTGAAGATATGCCACTTAGTTCAGCATGGTCTTTTAAGGGACTCTACTTGGCACCCTGGCACAGTGATAGCAGTGTTTGTTAGCTGAATGGGATACTAAAGGAAGGAGAAGCTACTTCAGGAGAGATACTGAAGGAGAGTAAGCTGCAGTCTGTCAGTGACATGGGAGCTGAGCTCTGCCTGCCCAGTGCTCAGAAGTCTTTCTATTACAGGCTCATAACTCAGTAGGCTTTTATAGCATTGTGGTTTAAGGTAGACATGTATCTAAAATGTGACAAATGTGATTACTGATTTGGTATGCCTGTGATAGAGAAAGGTAACACTTTGCATCCAGTTAAATCTAAGGATAAACAAAAAGGTCAGCACTGACTCCGACTACTTCTTATGCTTTTGACAGTTGTATACTGAAGCCACAGATTTAACACTCTACAGAGGTGCTGATCCATACTGAAGCTGAACCACCTGTTCATTTTCCCAAAGAAATTCATAACTTGGCAACAGTCTTAACTTCATAAAAACAATGCCAACTTTTATTTCTCATAGTGAGTATTTTTATTTATAACTCATCACTTCCTGATTCATACAGTCAGCACAAGTTTGGTAGAAATTTGAAGTTGAGTGGTTCTCTGTGGATGTGAAATCTTTCTTCTACAGCAGAAGAGTATCTTCTGGATCCAAGAAAGTAAAATAAATTTTTGATTCTGAAGGGGCCGGGCTTAAAGCTGCAGCACTTCCAGTGGTACTTCTGGCACTTGTTGGCATGTCAGACTTCTAAAGCACCATTCCACAGCACCTAGCCAAGGAACAGCATTTTTAGCATCATGGAGTGTTTTTTGCCTTCCTGACAATGGTAGGACATGGTTGGACTATAATACTCCAAACACTGTTTCTTAATGCAAACCTAAAGACTCATGCCAGTTGCTTGGGAAAAATGAAGTACTCTTGCCGAGTTGTAGAGCAGCAACTGGTTAGTACATGGGTCTAGAGTCCTATCCCATGTTTCTGCTGGCTTCAGCATGCATGATTTTATGCTCATGTAAAACAATTTATAAAAACCAAAGGTTGTGGCCTTCGTTAGTTGTTGTGATCTTTTAGATGACAGATTTTGCTGCCTTACTGACAACAAAAGAAAGTCCTTGACCTGTGTTGCTGAGAGTAGGCCCAAGTACCAGGACTGTTTTCTGTCCAATAAGGACAACTCTTGTCTTCATTGAGTATCTGGAAAGGTAGAATAGTCTGCTGTCTTCTTCATTTGCTTGCTTCCAGGCCAGCAGTGCTCAAAAGACAGGCTGTGACATCAGGATAGATTTTAGCAATGGAGATTTCTGGTGTTGTCAAGGTAGGGTTAATACATATGTTTCATTTAAGCAAGGTGAGAGAAGAAGCAGCTTTTAAACCACATGCGCAAAAATTTTTCTCTCATAATGGTCAATTTGTTTGTCTTGTATATATAGCCATATGAATGGGGCCACATGAAAAAATTTTCTGACAATTTTTTCAAAAGGACTATTTCAACTGGCTTTATTAAGGGACCAATTGAAGTCAGTGGTGTTGTGCTGCACACTATGCCTCTCAGGTTGCAGTAAAGTAATTTGAAGTTTCAAGCTTTTGTCATACAAGCCCTTAAAATCTACCTGCTCATAAGGCATTTATTAAGAATCTTTAAACTGTTTCTGACCTTCTCTAATGGAATTTTAATTATTCCTTTTCAGCATAGCATGTAGCTGGAAACAAATGGCTTGGATTTTTCAGAAGTTGAATACTTGGAGTGTCAGTGCAACTGAATGCCCTTAGAAAGCTTTTAAATGGGTTGACTTGAGAAGGCATGGCCTTCAAATCAATGGGAGTGCAAATGAAAAATAAAAAGGTAAAAGGTCTTGTTATCCAAAACATTGATAGTCCTCAGTGGTTAGCTCAAGTTTGTCTTCCACTGTCCAAATTTTAAATGCTTTTTGCAGGCATTTCCTTGCTTGTAGAATTGCCTTAGGTAAGACGAGAGAAGTGGTTGGTGGTTTTTGTTGAAAGCATATATAGTAAGTGCTTGGGCTTTCTCTGTCGCCTTCATTCTGCAGAGGGAAGATGTACCAGGGCATTTGTCCAGAATCAAATTTCAGGGGAAGTGTGTGGGACAAGTGGTGAGCATAGACTCACCAGGAGCTTTAGAATGAGTATTTTTCCTAGTTCAGTGTTAAGCAAAGCAGTCTTTCCCACAGTCATTAAACAATTGAGTTTCCTCTGGCTTACATGACTGCAGAGGCAGTTCTGTATTAACGTTCTTGTGAGACACAGAAACTGCCATGCCTGTCTACAAACATTGGTGAACTTGGTTCTTCTGTAGCATTACAGCTTGGTGGAGAGAGAGAAATTCCTGCACATTGTTAGAAATTTGAATCCTCGGAGAGTTTGAGATTGTCAAGGACAATGAATGAAAAACTAGAGCGGAGATTTCTTTGATTGGATCCAACAGGTTGTTACTTACCCCATACTTTTACTGGCTGTAAAATACCTGATTTAACAATAAGATAAGTTGTTTCAAGAACCCAGGGGAGAAAAATATTCCACAAAAAATTAGAAGGTGCAAATTCACTCTTCTTTGTCAGGTCTGAGATAAGTATCATGAGGAAATCCTGCAAAAAAAAAAAAAATTGAATAAGATGAATAAGATTTTGTTAGTAATTTAACACATTGTAATTCAAGCAGATTTTTTCTTTCACTTCCTTTGTTCTAGGTAGGTGTTGTAATTTCAGTTTTTTATTGTTTGGGATTTTTTTGGGTGGCTTTTTTTCCCTCTTTTTCCTCACCCTGGAAAGCTTTGTAATTATTATGCTGTTTTGGGGGTTTCTATCTGCTTAGGGAAAGGTCAAAGCTCTTAATATCTCTGTATGATGTCAGTGACAACACTGTCTCCTAGATTAAATTGGCAAGCAAGTTGTTCATGCTGTGTATGTAACTAATCCTGCCTTCTGATACTTAAGTTTTTATAAAAGAAGGGTCTGAATTGCCTTTACTGCAGTTATGAGCAGTTGTGGACAGCAGTTTGAGTTCAATGAAGGTGTGTGCTTTAACACCTGGATGTTGTTTTGAAAAAATCGCAGCCTCCTCTTCCCTCCCACTGGCACCCTCAGATATCTTAAAAGTCAAACACATGGGCTTGTATTTTTTATATATTTTGAGAGATTTGTCAAAGTTCTTTATTTTTTTTTTAAGATTGTTAGCCTAATGAAAGCTTTTGTGTCCTTATTAAAATACTTTGCTATGAAACATTAGGTATCTCTTAAAAAACATCAAAAGTTCCAACACCTCAGGCCTGAAAAGACAAATTCTTGAACACAGTGGTAAAACACTCTGAGGCACATGCATGGAGCTGCATACTTGCCTAAGTGTTTGCAGGCCTGAAGTTGTTATTTTTGGTTTTTTTTGTTTGTTTGTTTGGTTGTTTTTTTTTTTAATTCTGTCATTCTCTTTTCCCATTGCCTTGGAAAAAAAGAGATTCTACCAATTTTGGCACTTTTTTTTTTCTCACAGTACACTATTTGGGAATTGACTATACTGTTTGATTTGTAAAATATGTAAAATGTTGCTGATTACTATAATTTGAAGCAGATTGTTTTGAATGTTATTCTTAGAATAGTTTAACTTTTTTTTCCTCAACCCTTTTCCAGTACCCAAAAACCTTCCTTTAACATCTTTCTGAAATCTGGGTTTTCGGGCTAGTTCTTTTTCTTCCCTTTCCTCATCTGCCAATACTCCAGTGTTAGTAAGAGAAAAGTAATAGATTATTGCTAACATTTCATAGAGAGAAATTGTGCTGAAGAGGTAACTCATTTTGTACTTAACAGGCAACTTTGGATTTCCTGACTTCCTGGAAGTTGTTTGGGGGTTACTATGATGTAAATAAATGTTTTATTGTTGAAGTATTTATAGTTTGTGCTGTTAATTTAGTTCATTGTATGGTTAATTTCTTTCAGAAGGCTTTCCACAAAACAGCTAGCCAGGTATTGCTATCAAATTCTTATGATATTTAAGCTTTGTCATTGTAATACTATAACAGAGAAATACCCAGGTGTATTATGTTACGGGTACGTTTTTATAGACCCTAAAAAATAACTGACTTGTGGGGTTACTCTCTGGAAAGCTGAAAGAGGTGCGTGTTAGACTTCAGCTCATGATGTTGGGTCTTGATGTTGGAAGGTGTTTGAATTAGATTAATGTCCTTAAACATAATAATTGACATACCAATGTATGTATTATAATTTAACATCCAGCACTAAATGCGTTTTAGATGTAACTGTAAAAAATGTAATGAAGCTGAGGGAATGCTACACATGGTTAGCATAGAAATACTTAGGAATAGTTTTTTTATTTTGGTGGTAAGTTCTGCACTGAGTTACCTTATATAACAAGCAGATGTAAGGAAGAGGAAAACAGGCTTTTTTCAGGAGTACCCACTAGTGGGACAAGAGGCAATGGGCACACATTGAAATACAGGAAATTCCGTCTGAACTGACCAGACCTCTTTTTTTCTTTCAAAACTGTGCAGAAGGTCAAGTGCTGGATGACATTACTCAGAGTCTCCATCCTTTAAGATGCTTGAGCTTCAGCTGCTTGGGTACTTGAGAAACCTTTTCTGCTTGGAAGTGGTGGGAAGAAGAGACACTGAAGCTAACTAGAATTCAGGACAAAAAGGGGAATTCCATGGTGTTCTCCAACCTCAACTGCTCTGTGATATAGCAGAAGATGTAACTAGAGACCTGATATTAGCAAAGAAGTTATGCATGCAGCCCAAAGCTCTCTTCCTGGTTTGCACTCTGACAGAAACTGTACTGTGGAACTGATGGATGCAGTATGCTCTGGATGTCACAAGCTTCCTGGTTTTCAGAACGTGATGAGAGAAGTTTATACTAGGAAAGGTGACCAGGGAGTTAGAATGTAGCAGTTACTGCTTATCACAGAATGGTTTGGGCTCGAAGGGACCTTAAAAATCATGTTTCAAACCCCCTGCCATGGGCAGGAACGTCTTCCATTAGACCAGCTTGCTCAAAGTCCCATCCAGCCTGATCTTGAAACACTGCCAGGGATAGGCATCCAGAAACTCTGGGCAAATGCTCACATTTTTTTGTTGAAATTTGTTTGTAATTTTCAGTGATGCCTGATTTCAAATAGAGAATGTGTGTGTGAAGCCTGACTGTATTTTTCCTTTTTATTATTGTTTTCTCTTGACATCCTTTTTTGGCTATGGTTGAAGAAGAGGTAATGAGCTGAGAGGCAATTTGGTTTCATCAGCCTTGGGATTTTTGTATGGGGTGTTCCATTGCGTGAACAGAGAGCACTAGAGAAATGTGATTTTTAGTCCTTTGTGATTTGAAGATTTGCTTAGAATGTTTTGACTTACAGTGCTTATGGCTCTGAATCTTGTGTGTCAGCATTTCCTGCTACAACTGACAAAAGAGACTCTCCTACTTTGCATAGGAAAATTTGGGGTCTGGAAGAGGAACAGAAGATAAATCTGTTGCTAGAGAATTAAAGGCTTTTTGGAAGGTTTTCTAAAGAAAAAGGTAAGAAAATGTAAATATAAACATGGACAATATTGAAGTTACTGAGATTTCACATCTCTAGGATGACTTAAGAGCCACTGCTGTCTCTCAGGGAGGGCTTGGGAAGTACATTCAAATGTGACAGCATCTTAATTATACTTGAAACAAATTTCTATTTTTCTCTCTTCCTTTACATCCTTCTTTGTAAGTCAGTTGAATTTATCCCTGGATTGTTTCTTTGCTGTACTTGATGCTGAAATTCACCTCCTAAGGAATTAAAGTATTTCCTGTCTGAAAAGAAGTTTTCCAACTATTACAAATCCAAAAGCTTCTCATCCTCTTTCCTTTTGTTAGTAATTCTAGTTAATGTTTTTTTCTTCCTGCCTGTCATTTTAAATGATTAACTGTGTATGAGAAGCTACCCTTGAGATTTGCCGAGAGTTGAAAGATTGACCCTTGAAAAAGGCAAATGATTTTTAGTCCCTTACATTAAAGGAAGATGTAAGGATTAGAAGGAAAAACACAGTGTTCTATAGGATTACAATTCTGTGCTTGTAAGGCACAGTTTCTTGTACGGGGGGTGAAGATAAATCTGCACCCAGTTTTTGATTTTGTTTTTCTATGTTAGGTAACACCAGAATACCTGCAATTAGTTGAGAGTTATGTGTTTGAGAGTCTTTTGTGTCTTGTTGATGCTCACCTGGCTCAGGTTGTTGTTAAAATGAGCTTTTGGCTGAATTTGGGGAGGAAAGGAAGGAGGAGTAAGCAAGTGAATTTTAAAGGAGTGCTTCAGTGCCCTGCATTAAACATAGAACATTTAAATAGGTGTTTAAATTGATAGAAGACTAAATCATGCCTTAGCCTCTTGCTGGGAGAAAGGATATGTATATCTTTCAGGAATGAGATTGAATTTATGCAGGACAGGCTAAGAGAAAACAGTGTAAAATTTGGATGAATATAGCATTGGAACATATGATTTGATGTACAAGCCAAAAACTGTTGAATGATTTTACGTACAGAAGAAATGGAATGTTTATTTGCAGAGTTTGTCAGTAAAATCATGTGTGGCAACCTCTATAGTGTAGTATACTCTGAAAAATCTTTGGCTGTGTTGGGTAATGGGTTTTTTTCCCTAGACAGTTGGGAGCTACAGCAGTTTTGGCTGCAAGTCTTCCAGGTGTTTTTTAATGGTAATGATGTACAGTGAAACATAGTGCTGATGTTAACATCTTTAAGACAGATAGGATTTTTAGGTTTGGTGTTAGATTGGTGAAACTTATCTTTTTGTGAAAGATTTACAAATTCATTTGTTTTTTCATCAGTTCATTGATGATTAGCCTGATTGTTTTCAGTGTTTATTATGTCTCCTTTCTTCCTTTTGATATGACTGATTCACAGCTGTGTCTCTATAATGTAAAAAAAGAAAAGTCTAGTCAATACATGTGCTTAAAACATATAGGCATGTGTTGAAACTTGGCTTTGTTTCAGGCAGACATACTTACTAAGGGGCTGGTATTTTTGCTGGATAGTCTTTTTAGCTGCTTCTGAAATACGAGATGTTCCTTGGCTTCCCACGTTAACATTACTGCAGGATATTTTAACTAAAAGTGGATATTTTAACGAAAAATTGACACAAGAGTAAGAGAATGTGCAAAAAGTCTGTCTTTCCCTCACCCAAATGTATTGTGGTAGAGCTGATTTGAGAAAGTATGAAGATAGCCTTCCTAAAGACATGCTGTGAATTGATAGCCTAAGTATATAAGAAATGACAGAGACTTAGAGATGTCCATTTTTTCCAATTGTAACCGTCCATGACTTTGAAAATTGCCACAAGAAAAGTGGGAATGTGTACAATATTTACATTGGTGTATTCAAACTTCTTCATTACAAGAAGCAATGCTCCTTTCCAACCTCTGTGTTCCAACCTTAGCCTGTGTGTTAGAAAAAACATTGAAACCTTTCCTGGTAGTCAGGGAGCTATTATGGATATGGCTTGTATTCAGGAAAAGCTGTTAGCCAGGACTGACAAATGGAAGAAAGCGTGGGCAGCCTCAGTCTGAGTTGTCTTGATTTGTTAATTGAGGTGACAAGAGCAAGTAAAATTTGCATGTAGACAGGAGATAACATGTGAGGATCCTGCCAAGCAGTGTTTTCTTCGCTCCATGTGACTGGTTTTGTGCATGCTCTACAGAGGTAGGCTCAGGTCTGCTGCCAGTTTGTGGAGTAGTGTGACTCATTTTTTTCAGAATTGTGTTAATGTTCCGGATACATGTACACACACACACTTCAGAATTGTATGTGTTAAGGGAAAAAAAGCAGTAGTCCATTTTGCTCTTTTTTGTAATTAGTACATTTATTAGCATAAACATAGCTCAAGAGTTGAAAAAGTTCTCATGATCTTCCCTTTTCTGATTTTTTTTTATATCCCAGAATTTATTTAATTGTAAAACAAACCTAGTCTTTTTACATTTGATACAGAAAATGTATTTGAGGCATTTGGAGAAATTACAGGGTTTGTGAGTACCAGATTTTTGTCTTAACTTTTGGATAGTATTGCTGAGGTTAAGCCAAATGGGAGGAATTTGGAGTGCAGAAAGTTTTGTCTGGAAGGCTAGAAGAGTAAACCATCAGAAGCTGGGGACAGATTGTCTACAGTGGGATACAGTATCTTCTGGGAAGAGCATGTACTACTTGGTACTTATGGCATCTTCAGTATCTAATGAGAGATAAGTACAAAAAAATCTGTGATCCTGGCGGGTAGCAATTCCTTACCTCTGCACATTGTAGTTGTAAACAAGGCCCTGTGTGGAGAGGAGGTAAAACCACCAAGAGGCTTTTTGCCCTGGCAGAAGCTTGGAGACAGCAGGAAGTGTTCAAGACAGGGAAGTACAGGCTTAGGGAATCAATCCAGAGGAAAGCTGAGTTCAGATGTTGACAGAACTGTTGTGTGCAAGCTTGCTTTGTGGTCTGTACAGATCCTTCTTTGAGCTTTGAGAAGTGTTGAAAATGTAGTAGGAGTATTGTAATGCTGCCTTCCTAGACTGCATTAACAAAATAGCAAAGCAATATAGAATTTTCTGAAACAAAAGAGAGATGTAGGAAAGATGGAGACAGACTTTTTAACTGGGCCTGTTTTGATAGGATAATGGGTAATGGTTTTAAGCCATTAAGAGGGTAGATTTATATTAAAAATGAGGAATTTTTTGTAAAGAGTGTGACCAAACAGGTTGGTCAGAAAGCTGGTGGATGCCCTACCCTTGGGAAAATTCAAGGACAAATTGGACAGAGCTCTAAGCAACCTGCTCTGGTTGAAGGTGTCCCTGCTCATTGCGGGGGGTTTAACTGGGTGACCTCTTAAAGATCTCTTCCAGCCTAAACTAGTCGGTGACCTTTTTTCTATCTTAAAAACTTCGGTTTGTAACATATTTCTTTGGTGATCTGAAACACTTTAAATAAAGTTTTGAATGAAAAAGAGGTGTTGAATAACCTTACAGGATAAAAGAAGAGAGTTTACGCTCTCTCCAGGTTGAATGTGAAAGTCAGTGACCACCACTGTTAGAAATAACCTTTACACAGATAAATTTCAAAGTGAAACCCTCAAGTGCCTTTTGCCTTTCATGTTGTTTTTAGCAGTAAATTACTGGTCTCAGTATAGGCAGTGGGCATAAAGCTGGCTATCCCCCCTTCTGCCCCCCATCCCACCAAAGAAAGCCATTAGAGGTGTTCCCCCTGAACCAGCAACAGCCTAGAGGGGAGGGCTGGAGATGAAAATGTAACTGGATCCTTCTTTCTGTTTTAAACAGAGGTGTGGGCTTTTTTCTTACACTCTGAGTGCCAGTTCTGTCACTTGTGTCTCAGAACAGTTGTATCTATTGACCCATTGCTTTCCAACACAAGAGAGAGTTACCACTTTCAGTTTTGAATTGTTTTTCTCTAATATTTTCTGTGTGGGCTATATGGCTATTCATATGACTCAATGACTGGAACTTCCTGACTGATTTCATCCAACAGCTCTGCTTGTCATGTAATAATCACATGTTGTAGTACGGTAAATTTATTTTAGGTTTGATCTATCCGTGAATGCACACATGCAGGAGTCCACAGACAGTAGCATTAAATCCAATGCATAAATAAGCTCTGCCAAGCATTACCTTTGTATGTCCTTATAAATATAGAAGTTTGTTAGCTTTTGTGACGAATATGTGGCGTTTCAGAAAAGTGCCCATGTCCACAAAATCTGGAATAAAACTGCTTCCAAGTACCTAACAAAGCAGTCTGTTTCTGTTTGTTATGTTCCCTTTCTCCAGTCAGCTGTCTGGAGTCAGCTGCATGGGGCTGCTATGGGGTCACGTTTATTCTGTCTTCACAACCTCTCACCTGTGGCAAGGAGGGCCCATGTGCTTGTGATGTGCGGTTAACCAAACACCAGAATGGTGCTCCCCAGATTTACGTGGCATTTCTGGTGCAGCTCTTTTTCTAAACCAAAACAAGGAGGGCTCTTCTGGCACACTTAAAGCTTTACCAGGCAGCTCTCATCTAGCCTTTTGTATTCAGTATGCTTAGCTTGGGGAATCCAGCTCTTCTGCTGGCAGATGATTACTGCTGGCTTTTACTGGCCCTTGGGAGGAGAGAAAGGGAGGGAAGGAGTAGTGGGGTCTTGACATATCTCTTTCCTTCCTCATTCCTCATCTTTGTGATTATGAATGTTGCTGATGGTGGTGTTCTGGAGGGAAGGTCTCAGTGAGGTTTGCTTGTAAGTTTTAGGAACAAGGTGGATTTTTCTGGCTGATTTTTCATTTGAGCACAGTATAGGGTAAAAGCATTGATACCTATTTTAGTTTTCAGCTAAGATTTGGTGGGGTTCAGCCATGACAGGATTTGGCTCATGAATTTAAACTATGGAAATCAAAGTATTTCACAGGAGAGACAGACATATATCTCTCTTTACAGATATGGAGAGGTGGAAAATTGTCCTGAAGGTCTGGTGGCAGAACCAGGAGGAGAGTCCAGCTCTGTTGGGCACTCAGTCCAGAGTTCCCACTATGAGACCAGTCTGGATATAAGGTCTCTAGCTCATTTTCTGGAGGATAATACTCCAGCAAAGTAATATGTGGTTATACTTTGAAATTGTTCAAGGGGAAGGGATAAAGAGCAAATACAAAAATTTTTAGCTACAGGAGCTGCAAATCTTACGTGTTTCCTGGAGAGAATTGCTTCCTTTGTGCATGAAACTAAGCCCATGGACTGTCCACAGATAATCCCTTAGATTCCTTTTCTTGCACTTTTCAGCTTGGCCTCTTTGTACAATTGATGACTTATATTTGAAAAAGCTCTGCTTACTGTGTACCCCCAGTTTTCCTAAGCACTGTAGGATTCTTCTGTGTAAATGTGTTTGTGTGTGTGTTTGCACACCCAAATGAAAGAGGGAGTATGGAACAAGCATGTGACCAATTACTCTCCCATGATCTCCTCTCAGAAATTTTCCTCCCATTGTTATTTTCCTCTCTCTGTGTTTTGATTCCTCTTCTTTCAATAGAAAATTATGTAACTTATCTTTTCAACAGCCCAGCAGACATTTAAGGAAAAATGTATTTCTCTTGGAACACCAGCAGGCTGAGTGGACTGCTTTGTTAGCTGAGGTCAGCATGTGGTGTGCTTGTGCAGTGAGACTGGCATGTTCTGCCTCACATACCAAACCCTAAAGGCATGCACACAGTCCTTATTTGGGCCTTTGCTGATTTATGTGATAGCCCAGTCATGTTTCTAGTCCCTCAGGTGACATTATTTTGTCTTTTTTGTTCCTTTCACTTCCAAAAGTGCTCATCATAGTTGAACCTCAGCACAATTTACAGTTTTCTCAGGACGTTGAAGACTACAGTATCTCACTGGTCAGTTTCAGTAACTACAATATTTTCTTTGGGCTACCAGTTCTGTAAAAGCCTCTTCTGCTGACTGACTGTCATGAGAATTTATGTATAGTGCAATCTCTGCTTGATCTACAGCACCTTTTTTTCAGACCCGAAGAGACAGGAGGTACTGAAGTCACTTAGTGATCTGAGGTTAGTAAAAGTGTGCTAATTGTGACTAGTTAGTAAAGGTATGCTAATAGTCTGCTTTCTACATGCAGTCAAGTCTGTAAAGAGCAATAGGGACTGGCTGCATTTTCTGATGACTTTGGTGATGACCACTGATCACCTGGTGATGACTCTTTGGATCACTTTTCACACAGAATGAGGACAAGTAGGCAGGGAGATTTTTAATGCGTTCTTATTTGTTCTGTGAACAGTGACTGCTTACTATCCTTGACTACACTAGATCTGGTGCTTTCCTTAGCACTGGTCTTTTAATTCTCAACTGCTGCAGGTTGAGAAGTAGAAGTATAGAAGTATAGCAGCTTGCTAATAACTGAGAAGCTGACTAAAGCTCTCCTATAGTAAATCTTAACTGCGTAGAAGGTACTTTTGACGTGACTATTAAATGCTTAGGAGTTTATCATAGACTTTCAATCAAAGGAATCTCTTGATTTCAGTGGATACTAAGAATGCATTAAAACTGTAGGACTTAAGTAGTAGTTACATATCATCAGACAATTTCATTTATATGTTAGAACCACTGAAATGCAAGTTCTAAAGATACATTCTTCCCATTATATATTCCTTTCCTAAACCCTCATTGGAAGCCTGCACTGTGTTTCTAGTCCTGAGAAGAGACATTGTTAACTTCCTATATGGTGAATAGTGTTTGCATTTCAGCAGTGTTACACAGTCTGAGATCTCCCTTTGAAAAATTTAAAAGCATAACCACTAGTTTTATTATCCTACTGCAACTTATGACTGAAGTAGAGAAACAGCCTTAGTAAGTATTAGTTAACAAGCCTTGCATACTATGGGATGGAGGCAGACTTTGCAGCTAGTGCTTCTTGGGAGCCTTTCTTGATGTCCCATGGAGAGGATTTAGGCCCAGTATCTTTGTGGCAATCTTAGACTAAGTGAAAGAAATGAAACGAGATAAACCCTTTCAGTGTGCAGATGGTCAGCTGCCCAATCCATGAGATTTTGTCAGCTGTGATGTTAATGTACAGCATCACAAAAGTGAAGTCAGTGATGGGAAGCTTTCCTTACAGTAGGGAAGGGTGGGAGCTTGACTCAAGCAAACTACATCACTAAAAAGGTGCCTGTTATAGGAGTTCTTCTGCAGTCATGCTCAAGAAGTCACAGCACCACTCAGAAAGCCAAATGCAACATAATTATAATTGCACTAAATAACATTTATTCTCACACCTTCTCTTTTGTTTATTGAAGTCATATTTTATCTTAAATATTTGTCACTAAGATATTTCTGGGAGCTGTGGCATCTTCTTAAAATGGAATAACTTTTCAGACACTGGCATGGAGCTAAAGTTTGAGGTATACCAAGAATGATCAAAAGTAGAATCACTTTCAGTTAATACACTGAAGGTGAAAAAAGCTTGATTCTCTCACTTATTTCCTCTTGTATGTGACACATATGCCAGGACTTTGTCTTTTTCATGAGTAGTTACAAAAATTCATGCTTTCTGTAGGTTATGCATCTGTATGTTTGGAGTTTACAGTTTTGTTTTTTTCCTGTGTTTTAACTCTGGCAGAAGTTTAGCTGGTCAGAACCAGCAGGGTTTTTCTATCAGATTTTGGTTTTTCAGGGTATTTATGGCAGACTTTCCAAAATAGGAGTTTTGTTTGAGATGCTTTAATTTTACTTTCTTTTGTGAGTGTTTCCCTTCAAAGTTCTTAGTCCAGCTGCTGGGATGATCGATGCAAAGTTGAACAAACACAATTGACTTGAGCATTTCTGCAGCTCTGTTTCATCAGGGATCTTTGGTGAGATGGTGAGTGACAGAACTGGCAGGCTGGTTGTGCACCAGCCACGAGAAGCTCTCTGAGGCAAGCTGAAAACTGCTGTACAGGACGCTGGGCAGGGAAGCTGGGTCAGGCTGACTGCTGTTCCTAATGCCCCTATAATGAGGGGCTGTAAGGAATGTTACTCAGCAGCTGTGGTATCGCTGGTGTGGTGCCAGTTAAGTGCTGTGACTGTGATGTTTCAAGCAGCTAGTAGTTGGAGTTAAGCAGAGAAGATGGGAGTTTTCTTACGAGGCAGCAATTAATTGTATCATCTGAGAGAGTATGGAGTGGCTGAAGTACTCCCTGGTGTGAATGGGTTGAATACAGTGGCCTTTGATACAAACTTGGAGAATCTAGTATTTATTAAATGATTTAACTGGGGAACTGAGTTCTAGTGACATATGTTGTTGGGCCAGATAATTGTCTGGCAACTCAGACAATTCACTGTCACCTGGAATTATTGTACCCTCTGTGCTGTTCCTTTGGATTTAGTAAGTATTTATTTCCATAATGTATGAACACTGTCTTTGTTTAATTCCAAAAGGAGAAATCAAAATAAGAGCTGTTATACGTACTGAATTTCAGATTGCAGGGGGGTGTGTCTGAATTTCTTTGTTTCGCTATATTTCCTTTAGTACTTGCTCGTGTGTCCACAAAGTCTAGTGGTTGTTAAATCACTGTGACTAGTGAAAATAAAATTTTCCCTGTGGACATAACTCAAGCACCATAATATTAGAAAGCAATCAGTACTGATTTTCACTCCCTCTCAACACTTCTCATCCCTAAGTTTTTGAACTAAACATTTTAAATTGTTACAATGTTTAGTTCTCGAAACAAGTCTCTGTAAGCATTGTTAGATTAATCAAGACAACTTGAAGTAATCCTTATGTGACCTTAAACTGTTTACAAACCAATTGAAATTCCTAGTTAAACTCCCTTTTCTGTCTTTCGATTTAGACTTAAAATAATAGCATGCAAGTAAGATCTGTTAACATTCTGAACAAAAACTTAGTCATTTTTTTACCTAGTTCACATTTCTGAATTTTACTCTGCTAATAGTGTGGGGCTTTCTCATGCTGGAATGTAATAGGAGTGTTGCAGGCAGTGGAGTTACTAGGCAGAAGTACTGTCAACATTGTCATGAAATACTGCTCTCTCAATTAGCTTAATTATTTTTTTTTTGTGACCTCTACTGTTAAAGAGGATGGAATTTGGTATTTATGAAGTGTGTGGTGTATTTAAGGAGCAGTCTTAGGTGTCAAGCAAACCTCTCGGTTCCCTTCCAGCAGCAGTATTTGTGAAGGAATACAGAGTCTCGCTGCTGCCTGGCAAGACTTGTTTCCTTTCCCACACCAGTCTGCTTTGCCCTTCAGTGTAGGGGTGGAAAGGGGGATCACATGAGGGCTTGATACCTAATGAGAAGAGGAATGAGGTGGTAAGAGTGTCTCTTTCTCAGGTTTTTAGTTCTTAAAAAAATTTTTTTTCATTTTGGTGTCTGCTTATAAGAAGGAGGGTTTCGTGCCTAAGCTGCTGAGCTTTATGAGCTCTAGAGGTATTTCTATTGATTCAAAAATACTATGAGTGATAAATATTTATCTTCCAGAAACAGACAAATGGATAAGAAGTGTAGAGTAGTGCAAGCATAAGTCAAATTGTTTAAACGCCAATGAAGTGAAATTAAATTAAAATCCTTAGAAAGCAAGGTGAATTCCAAAGAGAGCAAATTCTTGGAAGAAATGAATCCCAGCATTTCTTTGTTAGATCATTCCAGGAAAGTAAACAAGAGCTGAGAGTGTATGAGTTGAAAATTCAATAGGACTATTGATAAAAAGAAGAGAATTCACAATTCCACTCAGAGGTAAGGGACTTCACACACAAGGTGGATATTCTCACAGTTTTTCTTTTCTGTGTGTTTATGTAAGCAGTCTGTTTACTAACTGGTTTTAACAGCAACAGAATAGAGGCTTTTTCTCCTTACCAGAGGTATTTATTGTAATTTTTTTAATTCACACATTAAATGTAGCTTCTGTTTTCTTTCTCTTTGTGTCGGCAACATGAGTTTTGTGACAGGTACCATAGAAGTTCTCTGGAAAGAAAAACTGGGGAAGCACCTTGAGTTACCAGAGAGTAGAGTCTTTATTAAATAGGAGAAGGAAGTAATAAAACCAGAAGTAGATAAAAGATTAATTGAGAAGTAGAGGTAATATGAAATCAAAGAAAGGAACTGCTAGCCCTGTAAAGCATCCTGACAAGGCTGATTTTGGATTAGGAGGAGAGATGGTACAAGGGGCTCATAAGTAGTTAAATCAAAGGCTAGATTGCTTGTTATGTGAAATCTGGTGCATGGGAAAGGGGCAGTGAGGACATAGATTTCTGTAGTGATTTGTCTTTAT
Source organism: Molothrus ater (assembly GCF_012460135.2). Taxonomy (NCBI): domain Eukaryota; kingdom Metazoa; phylum Chordata; class Aves; order Passeriformes; family Icteridae; genus Molothrus; species Molothrus ater. The sequence continues at coordinate 33,894,097 of NC_050511.2, read as the reverse complement.
GCTTTGTTTTTTCTCCTGTGAGTCAGAGGTCGCATCAGAGTTGTCAGAGCATAATTAGCTGCCCATATCTTGCAGAGTCTGGTTAGAGGCATGTTCTCATGCTTTGTGCCATTCAAAACACAATGCTAGCACTTTTTCCTGCTTAGTTTTTCTAAGTGGCTGTGAATAAGCTTTTTCAAATAGTCTTTTTGGAAGATAGCAGTTAGACTGCAATAACAAAGGCCTACAAGGCTGGAATACAAGGCTGGAATAAAGGCCAGTAAGAGATTTGAAATAACAATTTGACATGGTGAAAAGCCTTATTGTGGTTTTAAGAAAACTGAAAATCCTCCACAAATGTACCAAAACTGATTTACAGACAGAGAAGTATGTTTGTAGTGACCTTGGGTCTGAATACCTGCTTTGAAGATTTGACCAAAATGGTTTGCAGATCAGAGAAATAAAGAACATGTGTAATAAGTATACAGTTACACTTGATGTCTGGAATGAAAAACAAAACTTCAGCTCTTATTTTAAAGTCCTCTGCACTTCTTTTTACTACAGAATTTATGATTGTGATTTGTTTGCTAAAGTTGTTCAGAGACAAATGTGCTTTTATGCATCTAAAAATATCTATTGAAATCAGAGAGCAAGAGGACATATCTCATGTTTTAACTATACTTTGGTGTCCTTATAGAGGTTTTTCTTTTCTGTTAGTTTGTTTTAAGCCAAAACAATTTATTTTGTACTAGTAAGCTTTTCATAATTAGCTGTATACCTTATAAATGAGAGGCCAAATAAGAGTGTGTAAGTAGTAAGGAGAAGTATTTTTATTGGATTTGTTTACCAGTTTATATAGATGTCAGTAGTATTAAAACCTGAAAAAAACAGCATTATGGAAGCACAAATGTTCTTAGACATTTCAGCATCCACTGCATAATATACCTGCTCAACTAGTAACAGGGAATAGAGTTCTTCAGGTTTCATCCCTGTTCTCTATTTATCACATGACTGAATTTTGCTTTGTCTTTGTATTCTTCCTGCCTTCTATATATGCATATATCTTAAGTTCTATGATGTAATGTTAGGAAAGGTGATAACAGACAAAACTCTCCCCTTCCAGTTCTTGCTACCTTTCCATTGGAGTTTTGAACAGTCACAACTGAGAATGGAGCTTTTCTCCAGACAGAGGTCTCATCTTCATTGTCAATTTCTTTTTCATTACAGTTCACTGGTGTTTGAAGGCTTGAGTAAGGTCTCCCAACTTATCAGCAGAAGAGAGATGGTGTTTTGATATGCTGAGGGACCCTCTGCTTGCTTACAATTCCAAGAACTGTTGGCCACTCATGTTCCTCATTGTAGAAGCAGCTGGTCATGAATCGTTAGTAGAAAATACGTTGTCATGAAAAGAGGGAGGAGGATCTGTGTTCTGGTATGAAAAGTAGTAAGGAGAGAAGAAACAGCCTAGTTAAGATGAAATATTAAATCTCTGGGAGGGTTGATTGTTTCCCAGAAACCTCAGTAGGGTAAACTGTCTTTTTTTTATATATTCAAGTTTTACGTTGTCTTTTGACATAGTCACATTTGTGATTTGGGAACAACCATTGAAATTTGCCTTTTAGTCAGAACTGAGAATCAGATGGCAGTGTATGATCACCCTTTGCTATATGCTGTAGATTAAGCAATGTTTGCATTAAGACATGAAAACAGTTTCTATTTTTTTATATTCAAGACTAAAATGGGCTGTAGAAGGCACAGTGTTCCTGGTTTACCCTCTTGTCTTGAACTGAGAGGTGTTGTTATATTTTGCCAGAAAATCTGTGTCATTAGAACATTTTTGTTTACTATGTGTGAGAATTAGGTAAGTAGTAAAAATAGCCAGTTCAAAGTAGATGAGTTTCACCTTATGCTTTAGTTAACTTCTGATTTCTGCTTAGTAACTTTATGTAGAATATGTCTCATGATGCTGTGAACTAGGGTGTATTGTGAACTCCCTTCAAATTCTTGTCAATGAGGAGAATCTGGGAATAAAGTGTCATGCCAGAGAGATGTAGAAACAATAGAGCTTTAAATCAATTCAAATTACAGAAGTATCGGGGAGACCAGTTAAATCACTGTCACCAATTACTGTGATGCTCCTCTGAGTGCATGCAATCATACAATTTTCTGCTGAGACTGCCTGCCAGATACCTGCCCTTACCTTTGAGGGTGTGTAGTTCTCCTAGCACTTGACCCACTGATTGCAGTGGTGGGGTGGGAGGAGTGGAGTATGTGCATGTGCTGTCTTGTCCATCGTGTCAACAACCACTAGAAGACTGTGTTAAACTCTTGTAGTGCCATCATTTAATTCAGTTTTACAGCAATGGTGAGAAATTACTAATTCTGAGACTGCACAATTATATTTAGCAGCTTCTTGTGGTTGTAAATGAGCCAGAAGAAGCATTAAGTCAGCTATATGCATATTTTTTTGACATAAAATAGCTTATACAACAAATAGTGAAATACTAACTAGAAGAAAAATAGAAAATGTCACACAGATAGAGACTGGCAGATTAACATCTCTTCCTCTCACCTGTGCATTGCCATTTGTATACGTGAGCAAATCAAAGTGCCGTTATTATAGGTATTTCTGTTTCTGATCTTTTTTGTGTTTGCAGTAAAGGAACAAAGAAATTTATTTGACCTGAGCTAGTTGTAGACCTTGCAGGGGATAAGTTCCTGCATTGTTTCTTTTAATTTATTGTGTGGTTCTCTTGCATCTGTGGAAGATGAGATTCTCTTCTTCATTTACAGACCTTGTGGATAGAAATTGTTGTGTCAGACAAGTTACTTTTGACTAAACACAAAAGTGCTTAAATTGACTGCCAGTGTTTTTTAGAAAGGTAAGATGTAACCTACATTCTGTATGAAGGTGAATGAGTGAAAAATATTCTGGGCTTGTGGTGGCTATGTGATAAGTGATTTTCAAATTTTTCTACCAGTTTCTGGTTTTGATAGTTCTAGTCAGCTAGAAAATGACATGGAGTAAAATCAAAACTGAATTAGCTTGGGCTTATGTCACTGGAAACTAAATGTTGAAATTTCATGGCAGCTTTTTCTGTTTACATAAGCCTATTGAATTGGCACCCATACCTTCCTATGTTTTTGTAGTGTGACTTGGACTTCACAGAGGCATTTTGGGGCTTCCACAGGCTGTCACTGTGCAAATAATATGATTCAATATCAATCTGCCTAACTTCTTACCATCCATATTCTCTCCCGAGTGACCTTCAATTTGGTAGCTGATTACCATCAGTATCAATGAGTACCTGGTGGTTTCTTACTGTTTTGGTTGCACTGTTCTATCTTGGAAAGCATTTATTTCAAAGCTATATTACAGTGTCCCTTGTCAAAATCTGTGGGTAAAGGTTCAGAGAATCAGCTGATGATCTTAGGGAAAAATGTTCAAGATTTGGGCAGATGTAATGAGTGAACATCTCCCATATATGTGCATTCTATTGCACCCAGAGAATACCAGCTGTGATTTTAATATACTCATAGGGGTCAGCTTGATAGGTGGTGAGGTAGAGAGGTGAGAAAAAGGAATGTTCTCTCCATCAGCATTAGTCATCAAGTGGAGAATATGACTTAAGTAATGTTTTGCATTTTTTGTTAACCTGTGAGAGGATGTGCAAGGTGCAAATGATGGCCCTGAAAGGCTACCTTCTGCAGTCTTCCCTAGAAAAGGAAAAAATGTTTCCTTTGATGCATCTAAGGATGGTTGTTATTAGCACCTTTGTAAAAGAGGCAAGGCCTACATTGCATGGCAAGCATGCCTTTTAAAGGTGGAAGAAAAATATGAAACCTGTGGCTCCATGCTTTTGGGTGGGCGAAACCAAGTCAGTGAATTTTTTTCTTTTCATTGCCTTTATATGTAAAGTTTAAACTAGCACAATCATGAAACTTTAGCAGTGGGGAACCAAGACACATGGACCTCCTTGCTTGCTCTGAAGAAGATTGTTTACTGTAACAAACCCTTTTATGTTCTAAATTTAACCCAAACAAGCATGCATTGGCTACCTGCCACTGCAGTGTCGCTGCTGCTGCTGTGTCCTTTTCCCAGTCAGCTCTCTGACCATGTGGTGTCCATGTGCCTCTCCAAACAATCACTGCCTCACGCACGAGGCAAGCACACGGCAGCTACACAACCTGTTCTCTGGCCACACAACCTGCTTTTTAGCTGGCTGTTAGCCGAACCTTTCCCAGAGTGCTTTCTGTTGAACAAGAGTGAGCAGGATTTCTTGTCTCCCAGGTGAAACAATATCCAACTTTGTATCCACCTAGCACTCCGGCAATCTGCTATTCCTGGCCTTTAAGATGTATGGCAGAGAGAACTTAGACTTCCACAGACATGAGGATGCAGACACCTTCTTTCTCTCTGCAGACATTAGCGCATGCAGGCATGACTGCAAAAAATGAGAAAGCATTAAAAACCACATTTGTACATCAATTTTATTTTGAGGCTTGAAATGAGCTACTGAAAGTTTGAGGTATTTGTGAAAGTAAATGAGGAAAAGAAGAATCAGGAATACTTTAATAGGGGCATGTTTGACAAGTGAGCCAGCAGTGAATTCACAGTAATAATATTCATGGTGCATGAGAATTAGCCAAACCAAAGAACTGGAATTACCTAAGTGCATCTGTAGGATGTAAAGTGAGGAGAAAACTGCTTCCTTTTTTTACCAAGCTTTACTGGACCTGAGGGGACATAGGCCTTACTGTTTTGTACTGTAGCTTGTGTGATCCCTCTAGCAATGCTGATGTCTTAATTGAAAACCAGATAATTTCTGAAAGCATGTTATGATTTCCTAAATGATGAATGCTGCAATAATCCTAGCTGAAAAGATAGTGACTGGTCCTTTCCCAAAGGAGATGATTTTCAGTTTGTGAATGTTTTTTGCTTGTAGTATCACAGCTCAATAGTCCTATTTTAAGCAATTTGTCGTATGGGCTATTATAAGCAATTATCCTGACCCACTTACTGTCTTTCACATTGGCTAGAAAACATGGATGTTGATGGCCAAATGTAAAACTTCTCACTGGTCTGATTTGCCCTTGTGATGAATCATTCTCTTGTTCACATGCATTAACCCCCTTAAAATATAAACCACTGAAAATAATACTTCTGCAAATTGCACTCAATAACTTTGAAGAAAAAGAAAAGGGCTTCTTGAATGTGACTTCATAAAATAAAGAAATTAATATAAAGCTATTCATCAAAATAGCTTTCATTTTGTCATATTAGTTATCTTCTTGTACATCCTGATTAAAATCTGCTTCCCAATGTTTTTCCACTGACATGTCTTGGCCACCTGTTAGTAAGAACCAATGTAAAGTGGAGTCAGTATGACTTTATCCTGTGCAAATACAATTCACCCCAACAAGAAGAACCATGAAAAAAACAGTTTCTCCCTTGAAAATCTTGATCTCCCATTAATGTCAGCCAAGAATTGCAGTTTCTTTGGTTTTAGTTGAAAGTTGAAGTTGAAACAATTGCAGTAACCTTCTGCTTCTGTAGTGAGCTGAATCCCAGTTTTTTAACGGAAGGTTTCATAGGAAAGGGTGTAACTGAAATGTAGTCACCATTGCTTAGGATTCTGGTTTCCCCTTCAAGAATTTTATCAGGAGCTGGAAAGTTTCTTTACTTTTAGGAAAATATATTTAACCATATAAGAATATTTGAGCAAATAGTTTTCTAGAAGAGCAGTGTGCTAGTGTAAGACTTGTAAAGAAGTCCTACTTAGAAACTGAATTGCCTCTAGTTGATCCAGTGTTCAAATGAACCAGGAAATCTATTAGTAATCTCTAGTGCTGTCACACTCTAGAGGAAGGGAATTAGTCCCTATGAAATAACCTGTGTAATAAGCATACCAGTGTGTATAACGTACCTAGCTCTCTGAGGATGACCTCATTTTATTGATGCTAATTGTCTGGTGGTAACTTCAGGTCTTGAGCTGCAATTCACTCACATCCTGTATTTGCAGTGGTCCACCTCTTGAAGTCAATGCTTCATTGTCTTTCATTTGTTGTTTTAGAAACAAGGCAAATTGTTGTTATTCTGAGAACCAGTACTCTAAATATTTTTTCATTATTTTTAAAGGGCTCCCCCTTAGATGCTTTGATTATTTTTTGAAAGCAACCCTAATGTTAATGGGAGAAACGGTTTGTTGTCTTTTAGTTGATAATCCAAAACTGTGCTTTGTCATTTATGCTTAACAGTACTAAGACTGACAAAATGTACACTTGCAGTTGTGTGATATATCCCCAAGTGTTAGCTCAGAATTTTAAACACTCCATTGAAAGGAGTAGTAGAAATTGTCAGGTGATTGCTGCCTAGAGGGCATGTTATTTTCAGAGCAGCTTAGGGGCAGAAAGATCTGTTTGGTTTTGTTGATTGATTTTGTGCCTTTTTTGAATGTTGAATAAGAGGACAGGTTCAGGTTCAACTTTGTCAAGTCTAGCAAAATGGAAAGTTTTTATGGGTAAAGCCATGTGTTGTTAGTCAGCAGTCCCCAGTGTCTGTCTGTTCATTATTCTGCTGCTGATTTTGTAGATGGCATAAAACAAAATGTTTCCCATCCCCTTGCCTCTACCCAAATCTTCTAAAAGTTGTTGCCAATAACACTAGTTTCCTTGGTCAAACATTTATATGTAAACTAAGTTAGTACTCAATTTGTCTTAAAGTGATTGAAAATTCTTCAGTGTCTACAGTATTGTAGACTTAAGATACTGTGTTAAAGAAAATAAAAAACACTGAAAATATTAAAAAGTTCAATGAAGCACCATATTTTGATTGGGGGGGAAGTAGTTCCATGGAGTTTCCCTAATGAAGGTTCTTAATTTCTTTTGAGTAATAACTTGGCATTTCAAGCTTCTCTTAGCTTGACTTGGAATGCTAGTCATGTTACTGATGACAAAACTCAATGATAAACTTCTTAAAAAATCATAGGTACTTGTAATTGCTGTGGCCTAAGTTCGAGTTCCAGGGGGTTAAATGTATTCTCAATACTTAATTTACTCCAACAGCTGACTTAACCATGGAAAAATGTATAGGTGCCAAGGAGACTCTCACAAGCTGAATAAGCTACTAGCCTCTGGGAATTTCATCCTGATACAGATGGTACATATTAGGGGCTCTTGTGGGAAAACTGTGTTTTATAGAACGTGAGGGGGAAATAAACCAGTGTAATTCACAAGATGATCAGAATACAAATGCTTTGTTGAAGGAATTTTTACTGTAAGCAAAGAGCAGACAGGCAGGCAATCAAATTCAGTGAGAACAGAATAATTAAAACTTACGTTATACTATAAGCAATGCATAAGTAAATCTTAATCAGCATAGCTGGCAATAAGAAACATGTAATCTATACTGCTTTTGTTAAGGAACCAAGGCTTTTTTATCACTTTTACATATTCCTCTGAAAGCAACAAGAGTCTTGAGGATGTTAACTTTTTCCATATTTTATGAAAATTACTACCTTGTGGAAACGCGGACAGACCCAAACTAGTGCCACCAGCGTAGGAGAGGCAACACAGGGGTTGATACTGGTGTTTTCCACTGTCCCTCTTCCTGACCTGTCAACCCATCAGCCTAGATACTCATCAACACTTGCTAAGTCCTCAGAAATGTGGGAGGTTTATCCTTCCCCCACAAAACACCCTGGAGAAAAGCCTTGGGAACAGGTGAAGATGCCCAAGGCACACAGGCCACACCCCATACAAAATCTGGATGAAGTAAGGGCTGTTCTGAGAACTGATTTTCTGTCTTAGTCAAACTTGCCAACTTTTTGTGAGGCATTTAAACTTTAATGGTATGCGTTCTTTTGTTTTTTCTGTTGTTGCCATTTTGTAGCCACTGTCTGACAAGGTGATGAGGGAAACAGTATTACAGGTCTGTTACCTTGTGTGAAACTTTCAACACTAAGACTGTAGCTTTTTCATTTTTCTGTAACTTCTGAAAAATCACGCTGCTTTCTTCTAATGTTCTGTTTTCTCAGCATGGGCCCTAGCAGATCTAGGGAAGGACGAACAGACTGCTTTCCTTCTAGTCATTTTACTGACCCCCTCTGAGGCAGAAGAGTAAATGTTGAATCCCATTCTTCTGAATTTCTGCTCTTGTGATGATGAGAAAGAATGGGAAACAAAAGCGCACACAGAGTTTGTCGATCTTCCTTTGCTTTCTGATGAAGCCTGGTAATGTTTCCTTAGGAGTAAGAGGATAAATGAACTCTTTTTGTAGAGAATATCAGCTTGAACATGTCACATGTTCAAAATATATCAACATTAACAACATTTAGTGGGAAGTGAACAAAGCAAGAACTTCAAAAGGTAAGAATGATCACAGTCAAAGAATGAGAGTTCGGAGGTAGGAGGAATTACTGATAACTCCATATCCTCACGTTTCTTCTGAGTGAATAACTAATTAGAAGCATTTTATTTGAAGTTAATTAGGTAACTGATTCCCAGTCATAACCCTTAATCTGGATTATTTCCCAATTGTTTGTGTATCAAACAATAAC